>NC_058081.1:496819796-497130080 GCF_014858855.1 Bufo gargarizans
TTTGCACTAGAAGCTATGAATTAATTGCTATTAGCCTTCAGTAAGCGTACAGAGGGGGAGGTAACCAAATGGGGGGGGTGTACCTGCACAGTCTGAAAATGGCAGCAATGATTGGATAGAGTGAGACTGTGCAGGTACTCATTCCCAACGGGTTACTTCCCCTCTGTTCCCCCATACTGAAGGCTAATAGCAATTCATTCATAACTTCTAGTAGAAATAATAAAGGAATGGCATAACATAGAGACATAAGAAAATATTTTCCAGAATTATTATTACATGGTGAAAGCTATTAAAACAGGAATGTCAGGAGTGGTGAAAGGTCCTCTTTAATTCTCACCTGGCCAAGTTGCTGGTGGTGCAGTCGCTGCCGTACCATTTAGTCGAGTCTGCTACCTTTAGGGAGCTAATGGTGTTCGCTCCGCTTCGCTGGAAGATTCCTAGCCAGCATTATTTTTCCCAAAAATCCATCCCTGCCTTCTACTTTCACGTGGCGGTCAACATGAGCCGCTGCTTGCAATTCTCGCTATGCAGCAAGGTTCACGCCATGGTGGACACCTGGAGCAGCTCTTATAGACAGAGACGGTACATGTCTTTCACGGCCCACTGGGTCAATTTTTTTTCTGGCAGTGGCAAGGTAGCAGCCCGGCAATGAGGTCAGGTACTTTTGACCCCCCATGATTGTGTCATCCTGGCTCCCACATCAGGCTCTTATAAGCCTCCTAGTCCATGGACACGTTCCCATTCCCAACAGCAGCTGGCCACAGGGTCGCACTACTTCTCCTTCCTATCAGATGTGTCAGGTCTAGCGTTGCCACATTGTGTTGGAGCTGTTCTGCCTGGGAGAGAGGAGCCACACCAGTGATCAGTTGCTCAAGTACGTCAAGCAGCAAAAATCATAAGGTTTAAAGAAGAGCATGTTTTTGAGGAAAAAAGCCAGACTTGTTTACCACCAAAACCAGGCAGACTGACATTTTGTAACTTTGTATCTGTTTGTGCTGCGTTTCTCCACTCCATCCCTCCCTCTAGAAGGTTCTAGTTTACACAGAAACTGTATATAAGGAGAGCAGTCAGAACCTCTAGTGTCTTGCAGTTAGGGAACAGTGCTTAGAATCTGACAGACTACTTAAATGAGAAGAAGACACTAAGATGGGGATACTCTGTCACAGACCCTGGCCCTCCATCCTTTGGCCAGGGTACCAGCCTGAGAGAGAGGGACAACTAGCTCAGGTCTTTCCTCATCCACATCTAACCACTCTTCTTGCCGTGAGGGGACTGTAGAGCCCAGCCCTATGCCTTGGCTGTAATGTTTTGCACCTAAATTCCTCCAGTAAAAATGCAAACTGGTTTACTGCAGACCCTGACTTTGTGGACTGGCACCACTTCTTACCTTACCAATATCAGCATTTTATCATAGTCAAGGCAATGTTGGGGCCTGTATCATGTCACTGCCACTAATGCCTAAGGGTCAGTTTCCGTGTACTCACTTTCCAAACGGTTGAAATGTATATTTTTTTTTTATGGAGGGGGTGTTAAATTTCTTTAAGGTGCAGCTTAAAAGTATGTGATTACTGTATCAATATCAACATTTTTATCACAGTCAAGTCAGTGATGGGGCCTGTCTCATGCCATTCCATGTACTCAGTTTCCACACGGGGGGGGGGGGGGGGGGGGGGGGTAAATTTCCATCATGAGGCGACATATGTACATAATTACTGTATTAATGAAGAATTTATGCATCATGCCACTTAGGCTGGTTTCACACGGGCGTTGCGGAAAAATGTGCGGGTGCGTTGCGGAAACACCCGCAATTTTTCCGCGCGAGTGCAAAACATTGTCATGCGTTTTGCACTCGCGTGAGAAAAATCGCGCATGTTTGGTACCCAAACCCGAACTTCTTCACAGCAGTTCGGGCTTGGGATTGATGTTCTGAAGATTCTATTATTTTCCCTTATAACATGGTTATAAGGGAAAATAATAGCATTCTGAATACAGAATGCTTAGTATAATAGTGCTGGAAGGGTTAAAAAAAAATAAAAACGTTAACTCACCTTATCCCCAAGATCGTGTAGTTCCCGGTCGGTCTCTTCTCTAGCTGTGGGCTTGGGCTGAATGACCTTTGGTGATGTCAGATCACATGCTCCAATCACATGGTCCATCACCATGGTGATGGAGCATGTGATCTGACATCACCAAAGGTCCTTTAGCCACAGCTAAAGAAGAGACCGACCGGGAACTAGGCGATCATGGGGATAAGGTGAGTTAACTTTTTTTTTTTTTTTAACCCTCCCAGCACCATTATACTAAGCATTCTGTAGTCGGAATGCTATTATTTTCCCTTATAACCATGTTATAAGGGAAAATAATACAGTGAATAGACTGTCACCTAGAACCCATGCGTGAAAATCGCACCGCATCCGCACTTGCTTGCGGATGCTTGCGATTTTCACGCAACCCCATTCATTTCTATGGGGCCTGCGTTACGTGAAAAACGCAGAATATAGAACATGCTGCGATTTTCACGCAACGCATAAGTGATGCGTGAAAATCACCGCTCATGTGAACAGCCCCATAGAAATGAATGGGTCAGGATTCAGTGCGGGTGTAGTGCGTTCAACTCACGCATCGCACCCGCACGGAAATCTCGCCCGTGTGAAAGGGGCCTTATGCTACTTTCCAACTATCACGTTCTGTACAGCTGTTGCGGCCTGCATCATGCCACTTGCCAACCATCATGTTCCCCAAAGATACTTTCTTTTATCTCCTAACACTATGTGCGTTTAAACATCATCTGCCCCCAATAGGGGACAATTTTTAAAAGCTTTGGAATATGAAAAAGCATGAGACATGTGGTGGCGCAATGTAGTTTAAAACTCACTGTATGATAATACTGTCAAATGTGTGTTTATCCATAGCTATGTATGTCAGTGTCACTCAGACATCATTTACTATTCCTGTCATTGCGCTCCAGAGTTTGGGGAGAGGGGATGGTGTAGGGGAAAAAAATAATAAACTAATAACCTAAAAGAGATAACAAGTTTTCCTAAAAAAATATAGGGCAATTGGAGCAACACTGGTTCGGCCAAAACAATTTGGGTCCGAACTGAACTTTAAAAAAAAAATCAGCAAACCAGACCCGAAACGAATATCATGTCTATGTAAAAAAAAAATTGTATGGCTCTAGGCTGATCTTCTTTATTAAAGGCGTCATATTCCTTTAATGTTGACTGAGAAGAATTGTACTGCTTTATTCTGAGAGTATTGCTACTTGTCAAAGTCATATTCTCCTTCTGCATCAACAGACTGAACAGTCACTCAATTATATTTTTTTAGAACTCCAGTTTTTTTTATCGGAGGTTTATTTAATACTTTTGCCTTATACATTCCCATTCCTCTTAACTTTAGGGAGAGAAATTAGGTAATTATTATTAAATACAATACAACTTACAATAATTTTTATAGTTAAAATTCAAGTAGTCAAAGTATTTTATGGGTGGTTGCTCTCATTTTATGAGAACATCAATGTGGTTTCTTAAATCTCAGGGCTAGGTCAGTGCGAAAGCCTATAATAAAGACAGCGTTTCATGTAGCAAGTTAATGAGATGTACTGTAAAATCCTTCATCTCCCTGTCCATTGGGGAAGACCCAGTAGCCGCTGACTAGGCTGTACAAGGCTGACAGAGATCAAAATAAACCATAATTTGAAGCCTCACTCCCGTAAATCCGGTTGAGCATTTGCTTTGTCGTCCCTCAGGAGCACACCGTAAAACAAGGCCTGTCTCTGTGAGTTATGAACACAGTCATTTTTAAATATACACATGCAATTCAAAAGCTGAAGCCCAGTTCCCTCGCTGACTACAAAGTCTTACAAATTGATTTTCGTCTCTTCCTTTTCCCTCTGATCAAAAACTTCTTTGCAGATCATCTTGACACTTTCTGTCTTTGAGGAGAAGCAAAGAATATTAGAATATTGTTAGGGGGCTCCCAGAAATTGTGAATTCCTAAAAAATAATAGGCCTGAACTTTGTATTGAAAAGTTAGATATTTTTTTATTTTAATCAGTAAAAAAAAAGTTTTGATACAAAAAGATCTAAATAATTCTTACATACAGGAGGAGATCATAGGTTATGGATTTTATTGGAAATGACAATACTGAATTAAGGTTAGGGATTGAGTCGAAAGAGGAGCTGCATAAAGTTGGTGGACTCTACTAAAGATATGTGGTGTAGCTCACCCTGCATTCAGAACTGGCAACCCTCTACTTACCTCCATATGACACCTATGTAATCCTTACATAACAGCCAGATTCAGCAGGGAACACAGAAAGATCTGCTATCAAAAGATCATGCTCCCAGTAGATCCACATAGTAAAGGTTAGTCCTATTTAAACAGGGGTATCTTTAAAGATGATACTGTATCTAACAACTGGTTTGTATGTCATTTCCACTGCACGTAACATAATGTCAGATTGGTGAAAGTCAAAATAGTTGCATCTCCATTGATCCTTATTGGAGTAGGTTGAGAAGGTGACCACTTATTCAACTCCTCTGTATCATCTAAAGGGCATTTATGTATTTATATTGGAAGGATCCGCTATTCAACTGTTTTGGCACTTTGTTACTCACTTTCCCCTCCTTGTAGCTGATATTATATGCATTTCTTCACATCAAATGAAAGTGCACGCAACATAAACCTCCTTCAAGGATAAATAAAAGCTACATTCAGAGAGACTATAACACAGCATGGCACAACTGACAATAGTGGATGGAAACAGTTCTGCTCCTCCTTCCTCCTCTCCCTCTCTGCACAGTGAACTTTGCATAAGCAAAGCTCTGAGTGTCCTCACTACACTCTCTCACAGAAGTAGATGTTGTGTTTTCTGACTTATGTGCCTGCTGTAAAAATAAAAAAATAATCTCTGAATCAGGCAAAGATGGCTGCCCACGACAAATAGCTGCCCCAATTTTCTTTAAAAAAAAAACCATATATATACACAATAGAAAAAAGTCATTACCTTACATTCTCTTTAAGGTAGAGTAAAACCCATATTTAAAACTGAATATTAACATGGTTCATAGAACAAACATTCTATGTCACTTCCACAAACTTAGCCGCTGTCCGTCTCTTTCAGCAAATTATGGTTTACTATCTGCAGATACATAAACTTGCACTACTGCGCACCCTGGGGCTACCTTTTCTTCGAGGATCCACAGTCTCCGAGACACTGAGCTTTGAAGACAACAAGAGCCTAGGGATAGATTTTGAGAATAAGATACATTGCATTGACTAGACAGCATTTCCACATAATGGCTTTCATTGCAAGATATACAGTATGTATTTATTAAACCCATGCTAAATGGCCAAGGGCAGCTGACTAAGCAGACGCTGGCACTTCTGTTCATGCTGATTTCCTCCATACTTCTCCCCGTTGGAAGTTTTATATCACCAGCCTGTCCAATTGATTTTGCAAGGAAATTAAAGGGAGCGTATGGGGTGAGGCGACGATGAAAAACAATTACAGGTTGGTTTTATGCTTGCCATCTTGGATTAGTAGGTCAGTGGTGACAAATCCACCATAACTCTTTATATGGCTTCTTAAATGGTCATTGTGATGTTCTGATGACACACTCTGATATTTCTCAGTTGGCATTCAATTTAGTCAGCTGTGTCTTTATGCTGGAAATCTTGCTTAATCTGTGCAATGTAAGTAATGTAAGATAAATCATAGGTAGAAAAATCCATTGGGATATCTAGGTCAAATTAAAGATAAAGGGGTTTTCTAATCTAATAATGGTATGCCATTTTGTATATAGTTTGAAAATCCCTTTTAAGAATCTAAAACCTGTCATGAAGCCAATGTGGATCTGCTGTCTACAGATTTGATTTGGAGATACTCCTAAAGGGTAACTGTCATGTTTTCTTCAAAAAATAAATTTTTGTATATGTTACTGCTGCAGCAGCATTATGCATAAAGCAATCTTTAGTTTCTTCACATACCACTGTTTTCCTTGAGTTTTTCCCTTTAGTTACGGTTATTCAAACATTTTCAATTTGAGGACCTTCTCAAGATGGCTCCTCTGCCAGTTTTCTGAGGCCAAAACTGCTTTCTCTCACTTCCCATACACACTTGCTGTAGCAAGCAGTTCCCTTACGTCCTCAACAGCAGCACAGATGGGGTTAACTGCCCCTGTGGACTGGTAGGACCGGCGGAATTTTAATGAGCCCAAGAACCAATAAACGATCTTCAGCTCCCTGAAAGGGAGGAGATCACCCCCCAGCCCACCGTGTTTTTTTCTGTCCTCTGGACAGGTGGACTGGCGTGTCGCTCCCTCTTTGGGAGCTGAAGATTGCTTAGGGGTTCTTTTTTCCCTCCTTAAAGCTTAGCTCGCTTTCTATGCATCTCAGTACCTTTATTTTAGGCCTGATCATGGCGATTTCGGTCTGGGGTACCGTTGGGGAGGGGGGCGTCCCCTCCCCTCTTCTTTCATCATCTGTAGACGGTGCTCCGTTCCTCCGTTACCGCATGTGTGCGGCGCTATGGGCGCCGCCATTTCCCGGAAGTGACGCGCCTTAGGTGCGCTACGTCACTTCCGGTTTTCCGAAGCGATGCGGTGATGTATAAAACTCACCTTTTCTTAAACTGGCTCCCTAGAATGACATCCTGGACTTAGGATTAGTCTGGGGAGACAATTTTTCGTTTAGGTAGAGCCAGTATAGGCTCTGGTTTTTCTGAGTGCTTGCTTTGGCAGCACATATACAAAAAAAAAAAAAAAGGGAGTGGTGCTGATCTCGTTTCAGGAACCCGCCCATTGGGCGGGGTTTCCTCCTTTTAAGCGCCCAGAGCCCATCAGTCAGTGCTCTGGTTGCGTTGCTTTCACAAGTTAGCTCCAGAGCTCTCCTGTGCTTTGTGATATTCCTGCAGTATTGCTTTGCTTGGGTTTTGTACTTCCTCTACTTTCAGCTCTATTTCTTCTAGTGCTGGTGGGCCCCCTTAAGGTCTGGTTTTCTCCACCTCCTGATGTTGTAGGTGTTATGACCTGTTTTGTTTCTTCCATTACAGACTATGGCTTCCCCTAAGGAGGATCAGCGGAAGGCTGGGGCCAAGAGGAAGCATTTGGCATGTTACGAATGTAACACACCCCTAGTTGACAGCTGTCCTTACTCCAGATGTGAGAGTTGTCGCACGGCATCCACGGAACCCACGATGCAGGAGATGTTCCAATGGACCAAGACATACGTGGATGATTCCATCAAGGGAGTAGTTCAGCTACTTAATGAGAGGCTACCAGGTCCCTCTCAGACTCCCATGGAGGTGGGCGCACCGGTCGAAAGACCTACCCCCTGTTCAGTGGGGTCTTCTTCTTCTGAGGAAGAAGAATCTACTTCTTGCTTTTTTCCTCCAGAAAAGACGCAGAAGTTACTCAAGTCCATCAGGTCGGGGGACCAGGATGTTGACATGGGGGAGTCCTCCGATCCCGCCGGTCGGACACAGCGTGTCTTTAGAGCGGATGAGACCCTCCTCTCTGTGATGCGCACAGAGTGGAAGAAGCCTGAGAAGGGTCCAGTGCTTACCAGAAAATTCAGACTCATGTACCCGATGGCTAAACCCTTGGTGGAATCGTGGGGTTCCGTTCCCAAGGTGGACATGGCTATAGCCAAGTTGTCCCGGCGCACTCTAGTCCCTGCAGACGATGGGTCTAGCCTGCAGGACCCCCTAGACCGGAGGGCAGAGTGCACCCTTAGGAGGGGTTACGCGGCGGCCGCCGCCTCCGCATCTACTTCCATTGCGGCCACTGAGGTAGCCACCTATCTACGCTCTAGGCTTAATCAAATCCAGACGGATGTGGACCAGAGCGTATCAAGAGACGACATCCTGGCAGCCTTCAAGTCAGCCAACCTGGCTATGGACTTTTTAGTTGATTCCTCCCAGATGCAGCTAAAGCTGGCCGCCAAAACTATGGCCCTAGTTTCAGCTGCCCGCAGACCACTCTGGCTGAAACCGTGGATTGCGGATAACGCATCCAAGTTTAACCTTTGTGGGCTCCCCTTCGAACCAGATAGGTTATTCGGGTCCGAATTGGACAAAATAATGGAGGGGCTCTCCGATAAAAAAGGGAAGAGCCTCCCCCAGCAGCCCTTTCGGGGACGCCCCAGACAGGAAAAGAAGGGCGGAGGTCGTTCTGGGCAGCAGTCTAGGCGCAGAGATTGGGGGGGGCCATCTCGTAAATATCCGAGACGCCCCCGCAAACCCACCAGGGAGGCAAAACCCTCCTGACTATGGGCCTCCTCGAGGCTCTTGGATAAGCCCTGCTGCCCCTGCAGTGTCTCCTCTAGATTTTCCCGTACCCCTCCCCAGATTCCCGTGGGGGGCCGTCTTACCCATTTCAAAGACTCTTGGAGCCGGTTGATTGCAGACCCCTGGGTCCAGGACATAGTTTCCGCCGGGTACCGGGTAGATCTTATCTCTCTCCCCCCAGAGAGATTCATCGCCACACGAAGCTTCGGGTCTGCCAAACAGGTGGTCCTAGAATCTTACATTCAGGACTATATTTCCAAGGGAGCCCTGGAGGAGGTACCGGCAGGGGAGAGGGGCCTAGGGATTTATTCACCAGTGTTCCTGGTTCCCAAGAAGACAGGAGATCTCCGGATGATCATCGATTTGAGATTCCTCAATCGATTTATAAGGAAAACTAGGTTTCGCATGGAAACCATAAGGTCAGTCAGCCATATCCTCAATTCTGGGGACGTCATGGCTACTCTGGACCTCAAGGATGCGTACCTTCACATTCCGATCCATTCCGCTTCCCGGAAACTCCTCAGGATCGCGGTCCAGATCTCAGGGGTTTGCAGGCACTTTCAGTTCGCCGTGCTTCCCTTCGGAATCTCTTCTGCCCCCCTCATCTTCACCAAGGTGGTAGTTTCGGTGGTGGCAGCTTTGAGACTCCAAGGACTGACTATTATTCCTTATCTGGACGATTGGCTTTTCATAGCCTCTTCAGTTCCGATCCTTACCCACCATCTTCAGGTCGCAGTCTCCTTTCTCTTCCGCCTAGGCTGGATTATCAACTGGCAGAAGTCGAATGTGAGCCCATCGACTTCAATCCATTACTTAGGATTCGTGGTCGACTCTGTGGAGATGTCCCTCCGGTTGACTCCAGAAAGGAGAGCGCGGATTCAGGACCTGGCAAAGGTCCTTTATGTCCCTCGTCGAGTCTCTATCCGGACTCTCATGAAGATGCTGGGGCTCATGTCAGCGGCTGCGGATGCGGTCCCTTGGGCGTTATGGCACCTCCGTCCTCTTCAGTCGGAGGTCTTACACCTATGGAACGGCAGCCCTGCGGGGCTAGATTCCCTGTGCTCCCTGTCCGGTCAAACCCGAAATTCCCTCAGATGGTGGTTTCAGCTACCAGCAGGGAAGTCTATGACCCAACCAGCTTGGGTCATATTGACTACAGACGCGTCCCTTGTAGGCTGGGGCGCTCACCTGGACGGATCCCCAATTCAGGGATCTTGGTCTCCTCTGGAGCGGCATCTTTCCTCCAATCTTCGCGAGATGCGAGCTATCCGGCTAGCCCTCCTTCACTTTGCGCCTCAGATCCGGGGCAAAGCAGTGAAAGTCCAGTCAGACAATATGACTGCTGTCCTCTATATAAACAAACAGGGAGGCACAAGATCATTGCCCCTTCTGTCAGAGATCGGGGTAATTCTTCGGTGGGCAGAGCTGAACCTTTCCCATCTATCTGCCGTTCATATTCGAGGCTCCCTCAATATGATAGCGGACCGCTTAAGTCGAGGATTACCGACCATGGAGTGGTCTCTGCATCCGGAGATCTTCAGGCAGCTAGTTCACAGATGGGGTATGCCAGAAGTGGATCTCATGGCAACCAGGTTCAACGCCAAGGTGATGAGGTTCTGTTCCCTCTACTGCGAAGACAACCCCCTGGCGATAGATGCTCTGTCAATACCGTGGAGGTTCAGGCTGGCTTACATCTTCCCTCCCTTTTCCATGATACCGAGGGTATTGATGAAAATCCGTCAGGATCAGGCCTCGGTAATAGCCATCATACCGTTTTGGCCCAGAAGATCCTGGTTTACCCAGCTCATTCAGATGAGTCGGGGACAATACTGGAGACTCCCCCCGGAGCAGACCCTGGTATCGTGGGACACTCACCTCTGCCCAGATCTGCACAGGTTCAACCTGACAGCCTGGAGGTTGATCAGTCCCTTCCCAACATAGAAGGGCTTTCCGAGTCGGTCCTGAGAACTTTGTCGCATTCCCGAGCAGAGTCTACAAAGAAGGCCTACTCCAGGATCATGAGAATCTTCGAGGCATGGTGTGATTCCAGACAGGTGGCGTCTGCAGATCCGCCCCTTCCTGCGATACTTCAATTTCTTCAGGATGGATTAGATAGAGGCCTATCTCCAGCTACCTTGAAGGTACAGGTTTATGCCATCTCGGCCTGTCTCAACAGGCCACATTCTCGGGACCCACTCATCAAACGCTTCCTGAAGGGAGCTGAAAGACTAAAGCCTACTATACTGAAACCTATCCCCCAGTGGGATCTTTCAGTAGTGCTCAGGGGGCTAGCATCTCCCCCCTTCGAGCCCTTGGAGGAGGTAAATTTTAAATTTCTGACTTTAAAGATGGTCTTTCTTCTGGCTATAGCTTCAGCCAAAAGAGTTTCTGAATTGCAGGCTTTTTCCGCAAATCACCCGTACATTATTTTTCTACAGGATAGAGTACTCCTGAAGTTTTTACCTTACTTCAGGCCTAAGGTGCCTACTTTCCAGAACATCAATCAGGTAATATCTTTACCAGTTTTGTTTACAGCCTCCTCCTCTGATACTCCAGCTAGAGACCCGCTGGATATTTCAAGATGCCTCCAGATCTATGTGGATAGATCTAGTGAGTTCAGGAAAGATGAGAATCTTCTTATCCTGTTTGCCGGTAAGTCTAAAGGCCGTAAAGCGTCTAAAGCCACCATTAGTCGCTGGATCAAGGAGGCCATTTTGGAAGCTTTCGTCTCCCAATCCTTAGATCCTCCCGAGTTTGTGAGGGCCCATTCTACTAGGGCGGTCTCCACCTCGGTTGCGGAGAGAAGACTCCTCCCCTTAGAGTTGATCTGTAAGGCGGCCTCCTGGAGCTCTGAGTCAACCTTCATCTCCCATTATAGGATAGATGCTAGGATGGCAGAGTTTTCGGCTTTTGGGCAGACTGTTCTTAGTTCTGCCAGGCATGAGGACCCTCCCTAGGGGATTCTTCTTGCTATCTCCCCATCTGTGCTGCTGTTGAGGACGTAAGGGAATCGTTAATTTCTAACGATAATTTGTTTTCCCTTAGTCCTAACAGCAGCACACAAATATCCCACCCTAAATACATTATGCTTGTTAAAAACACGGTGGGCTGGGGGGTGATCTCCTCCCTTTCAGGGAGCTGAAGATCGTTTATTGGTTCTTGGGCTCATTAAAATTCCGCCGGTCCTACCAGTCCACAGGGGCAGTTAACCCCATCTGTGCTGCTGTTAGGACTAAGGGAAAACAAATTATCGTTAGAAATTAACGATTCCCTTACATCCAATCAGATTGGATTACTGATAGACACGCCTCCTCACTCTGAAGCCTAATGCAGGCATGCAGTGTGAAGGACCGCCCCTCTGTCTGTCTTCTAAGCCGGAGACAGACAAACCATAGCAACTGTCTTTTAAGGGAACAGCGGAAAGGGACAGAGGACATTAAAGGGGTTGTCCCACTTCATTAAATAGGTTTATCCTAATTTATTGTCCCCCAGTGAACATTTCTTCCTATATATGTCTGTTAAAAAAAACTTTCAATCATCCTAAAACAGCTTCTATTAGAATCCTTTGTTTACTTAGATCTCCCATGGATACGGCCTCTTTTCGCCGGCCGCATCCTTTTGCCGCGCCTGCGCACCACAGTCTAAGAAATTCATCGGCCGGTCTCTCCACTACATGAACGTGCACGAACGCGCATGCGCAGTATATCCACCGCGTCTTGGATAAAGCTGCGCATGCGCGGGCGTCCAAACAGTTCGGGCGAGTGAGCGGAGTGAGCGGACGGATGTCGGAGGAACGGGATACTGTAAGTATAATATCTGCTGTCCCACTAATCAACCAACGATAATTGAATATTCTGCAATAAAGGGGGTTCATAGGAAATTCAATGGGGGCATTTTTATGTACAACTGGGGGGCAACTATATTCTATCTATGGACACTGGGGGCAACTATATTATATGTATGCAAACTGGGGGCAACTATATTATATCTATGGACACTGGTGGCAACTATATGAATTTTATGCACAATGGGGGCAACTATATTATATGTTTGGACATTGGGGCAACTATATTATATGTATGCACACTGGGGGGCAATTATATTATATGTATGCACACTGGGGCAACTATATGAATTTTAAGCACAATGGGGCAACTATATTATATCTATGGACACTGGGGGCAACTATATTATATCTATGGAGACTGGGGGCAACTATATTATATCTATGGAGACTGGGGGCAACTATATTATATGTATGGACACTGGGGGGCAACTATATTATATGTATGGACACTGGGGGCAACTATATGAATTTTATGCAGACTGGGGGCAACTATATTATATGTATGAACACTGGGGGGCAACTATATTATATCTATGGAGACTGGGGGCAACTATATGAATTTTATGCAGACTGGGGGCAACTATATTATATGTATGGACACTGGGGGCAACTATATTATATCTATGGACACTGGGGGCAACTATATTATATCTATGGAGACTGGGGATAACTATATTATATGTATGGACACTGGGGGGCAACTATATTATATCTATGGACACTGGGGGCAACTATATTATATGTATGGACACTGGGGGCAACTATATGAATTTTATGCACAATGGGGGCAACTTTATTATATGTTTGGACATTGGGGCAACAATGGGGCAACTATATTATATCTATGGACACTGGGGGCAACTATATTATATCTATGGAGACTGGGGGCAACTATATTATATCTATGGAGACTGGGGGCAACTATATTATATGTATGGACACTGAATTTTATGCAGACTGGGGGCAACTATATTATATGTATGGACACTGGGGGCAACTATATTATATCTATGGACACTGGGGGCAACTATATTATATCTATGGAGACTGGGGATAACTATATTATATGTATGGACACTGGGGGGCAACTATATTATATCTATGGACACTGGGGGCAACTATATTATATGTATGGACACTGGGGGCAACTATATGAATTTTATGCACAATGGGGGCAACTTTATTATATGTTTGGACATTGGGGCAACAATGGGGCAACTATATTATACTGGGGGCAACTATATTATATCTATGGACACTGGGGGCAACTATATTATATGTATGGACACTGGGGGCAACTATATTATATGTATGGACACTGGGGGCAACTATATTATATCTATGGAGACTGGGGGCAACTATATGAATTTTATGCAGACTGGGGGCAACTATATTATATGTATGGACACTGGGGGCAACTATATTATATCTATGGACACTGGGGGCAACTATATTATATCTATGGAGACTGGGGATAACTATATTATATGTATGGACACTGGGGGGCAACTATATTATATCTATGGACACTGGGGGCAACTATATTATATGTATGGACACTGGGGGCAACTATATGAATTTTATGCACAATGGGGGCAACTTTATTATATGTTTGGACATTGGGGCAACAATGGGGCAACTATATTATATCTATGGACACTGGGGGCAACTATATTATATCTATGGAGACTGGGGGCAACTATATTATATCTATGGAGACTGGGGGCAACTATATTATATGTATGGACACTGGGGGGCAACTATATTATATGTATGGACACTGGGGGCAACTATATGAATTTTATGCAGACTGGGGGCAACTATATTATATGTATGCACACTGGGGGGCAATTATATTATATGTATGCACACTGGGGCAACTATATGAATTGTAAGCACAATGGGGCAACTATATTATATCTATGGACACTGGGGGCAACTATATTATATCTATGGACACTGGGGGCAACTATATTATATCTATGGAGACTGGGGGCAACTATATTATATGTATGGACACTGGGGGGCAACTATATTATATCTATGGACACTGGGGGCAACTATATTATATCTATGGAGACTGGGGATAACTATATTATATGTATGGACACTGGGGGGCAACTATATTATATGTATGGACACTGGGGGCAACTATATGAATTTTATGCAGACTGGGGGCAACTATATTATATGTATGGACACTGGGGCAACTATATGAATTGTATGCAGACTGGGGGCAACTATATTATATCTATGTACACTGGGGGCAACTATATTATATCTATGGACACTGGGGGCAACTATATTATATGTATGGACACTGGGGGCAACTAAATTATATGTATGGACACTGGGGGCAACTAAATTATATCTATGGACACTGGGAGCAACTATATTATATCTATGGACACTGGGGGCAACTATATTATATCTATGGAGACTGGGGGCAACTATATTATATGTATGGACACTGGGGGAAACTATATTATATGTATGGACACTGGGGGCAACTATATGAATTTTATGCAGACTGGGGGCAACTATATTATATCTATGGACACTGGGGGCAACTATATTATATCTATGGACACTGGGGGCAACTATATTATATCTATGGACACTGGGGGCAACTATATTATATGTATGGACACTGGGGGCAACTATATTATATGTATGGACACTGGGGGCAACTATATTATATCTATGGAGACTGGGGGCAACTATATTATATCTATGGACACTGGGGGCAACTATATTATATGTATGGACACTGGGGGCAACTATATTATATGTATGGACACTGGGGGCAACTATATGAATTTTATGCAGACTGGGGGCAACTATATTATATGTATGGACACTGGGGGAAACTATATTATATGTATGGACACTGGGGGCAACTATATGAATTTTATGCAGACTGGGGGCAACTATATTATATCTATGGACACTAGGGGCAACTATATTAGATCTATGGACACTAGGGGCAACTATATTATATCTATGGAGACTGGGGGCAACTATATGAATTATATGCAGACTAGGGGCAACTATATTATATGTATGGACACTGGGGGCAACTATATGAATTTTATGGAAACTGGGGGCAAGTTTATGAATTGTATGGAAAACCATAAAATGTAGCAGAGCTAATCGTGTTGCAAGCATCCACAGGGATAGCAGGGGAGTGGATTAGCAAGGTATGACAGAAAAGTGGAAATCTAGATGACATGGGGGAGGGGAATACACTGATATATAGAAAAGTTGGATATGAATGTTATTACTCAATTTAGTACAGCTATAATGGTAAGAATACAGCATCTGTGCTATTCAGTGGTTGTTTTAGGGGAGTAAAAAACAAAAATCCTATTTATACAAGCTGTCATGCATTTGTGCTGTAGTAAATTACAGTTTTTGATGCACAGATATAGTGTTGAATATATTTGGAAAGTTTTATGTGTGGATAGTATTCAGGACATCAAAATGCAACTCTCTAAGATCATTTAGCATTGCTTGCTGAGTGATAGCAATCCACACCAGGAGAGATAAGCTTCACAGACACTGCCGGGAGCCAGTGAGCCTGATGAGTCATAGTCTTCACATGAACGAGCACACAGGACTCAGCTCTCAGTGTGATGTCATAAGGAGGCGTGGCCGGCTGTCACTCTAGCTGCCTAAGCCTGCCCAGTCTTATCTGCAGAAAAGCAGGAAGTTACCAGCAGAGTGACTGCAGGTGGGGCTGATTTAGCAAAGTGGGAAAACCCCTTTAATAAAAGCTGTTATTATAAGGTAATTACAGATCTTTTGAAGATCATGACAGACTCAGGTATACATGCCTAGCTCTAATAAACTAGCTCTAATAAAAAGAAATGACAGTTGCCCTTTAAGGGCATTCTTAAAGGGAAGTTCCCTTCCCCAGTCTTCTCATTTTAACCCTTATAGTGTTTGTGTAATCCAAAGTCAGTCCATGAGTCAGGGCAGAGGCTGAAGGTTAGTATAGAGATCAGACAGAAGTCAGGTCAAGCAGCGAAGGGTAAAATCTGGTCAGGTAGGAAAGGGTACACGGGACAGCAAAATAAGTCAAATGGTGCACTTTTACAGGAAACTAAAGAACTAGAACCTATTGTTTAGGCATCCTCTCATAGATGAAGGTGAAGTACCCTAAGGTGGCCAGCTATTGGTGAAGAATTAGGGTGTACATGCCAGAGGAAGAGCATGTGCACCTGCAACATTCCTCCCCCCGGGGCTGCTCGTGTCCCAGGTTTATAGGAATGCTGAGTGGTGTGCTGCGGCCCCAACTGTTTTTTGTGCCACGGTGATCCTACCCTACCTGGGTGTTCGCTCCCCAGGGTTAGGCTCTAAAGCAATAAAGGGGATGAGTAATGGTGGAGGTGGAGAAATAGTCAAGTCCAGACTCTTATAAAGTTCAACATCTTTACTTGAATCAACTTGTATCCAGACAATATGCACTCTTTCTCTTGCTTCCAGCAAGCTTTTACATAAACTGGCAGGCACACTTAAATATTCTGCTTTATCTCTCTGCTGTGCTAAACTCGGCTTTAGTCTGTCAGCTGGACTTCAGGATTGTTTTGGTATCTCTGGAGTGGGGTGGCTTTGGCTGTTGACGACCCCCTCGTGACCCTCTGTAGGTAAATCTGCAAGGAGTCATGGTGCTCTAGGAGCTACTTCCCTCTGGAGAGACTCATGCTGCAGCATGGGGTACTTTACCCTCATTGCTACAACTTGAAACAAGTTTTCAGCTCCGCTGTCTGGCCTAGACTAGAATCAAGTATATCTAGATGGGCACTCATGCAGTCGGAATCACATGGAAGTTACAAAATTACACATTTATTGGATCTTCGTAAATACAATAATTAGATAAAAGCGACTATAGTTTACAAAATTGAATAAAATATTAGACCATATAAAAAATAAAAATAAAAAGATCTAAAAAAATATATAGAAAAACCTCTGATGAATCGATGTCTTGTAAAAGATGTCCAAATTTACACTATTAAAAAAATATATATTATAGCACTATATTAGCTTGGCTAAATTGCTCTGTTTGTATTTTCACCTATATTGCTTTATATCTTGTTTTAGAATATAACGAATATTCTTAAAACGAATATATAGCACTATATTTACTGCTATATATTCTTTTTTGATCAACTTCGCATTACGCAATTTTTACAATTTAGATCAATTGCAAAAATAATCTCGAACGCGAATATGAAACGAATATTCTAGCGAATATTCACGAAATATTGCGTATTCGAATATGGGACCTGCCGCTTATCACTAACAGCAATATTGGTCATATAGTTGTTGACTCCTGGATCCTGTGGATATAGTTTCAAAATCTTGTGCCTTACTCACATTTCTTAAAATATGCAGTTAGGATTGTATCCATAATTGGCATCCATAGCCTTCATAATGTCCATAATTCCAATATACAGTGGCGGAAATAATTATTTGACCCCTCACTGATTTTGTAAGTTTGTCCAATGACAAAGAAATGAAAAGTCTCAGAACAGTATCATTTCAATGGTAGGTTTATTGTAACAGTGGCAGATAGCACATCAAAAGGAAAATCGAAAAAATAACTTTAAATAAAAGATAGCAACTGATTTGCATTTCATTGAGTGAAATAAGTATTTGAACCCCTACCAACCATTAAGAGTTCTGGCTCCCACAGAGTGGTTAGACACTTCTACTCAATTAGTCACCCTCATTAAGGACACCTGACTTAACTAGTCACCTGTATAAAAGACACCTGTCCACAGAATCAATCAATCAAGCAGACTCCAAACTCTCCAACATGGGAAAGACCAAAGAGCTGTCCAAGGATGTCAGAGACAAAATTGTAGACCTGCACAAGGCTGGAATGGGCTACAAAACCATTATCAAGAAGCTGGGAGAGAAGGTGACAACTGTTGGTGCGATTGTTCGAAAATGGAAGGAGCACAAAATGACCATCAATCGACCTCGCTCTGGGGCTCCACGCAAGATCTCACCTCGTGGGGTGTCAATGGTTCTGAGAAAGGTGAAAAAGCATCCTAGAACTACACGGGAGGAGTTAGTTAATGACCTCAAATTAGCAGGGACCACAGTCACCAAGAAAACCATTGGAAACACATTACACCGCAATGGATTAAAATCCTGCAGGGCTCGCAAGGTCCGCCTGCTCAGGAAGGCACATGTGCAGGCCCGTCTGAAGTTTGCCAATGAACACCTGAATGATTCAGAGAGTGACTGGGAGAAGGTGCTGTGGTCTGATGAGACCAAAATAGAGCTCTTTGGCATTAACTCAACTCGCTGTGTTTGGAGGAAGAAAAATGCTGCCTATGACCCCCAAAACACCGTCCCCACCGTCAAGCATGGGGGTGGAAACATTTTGCTTTGGGGGTGTTTTTCTGCTAAGGGCACAGGACAACTTATTCGCATAAACGGGAAAATGGACGGAGCCATGTATCGTGAAATCCTGAGCGACAACCTCCTTCCCTCTGCCAGGAAACTGAAAATGGGTCGTGGATGGGTGTTCCAGCACGACAATGACCCAAAACATACAACAAAGGAGTGGCTCAAGAAGAAGCACATTAAGGTCATGGAGTGGCCTAGTCAGTCTCCGGACCTTAATCCAATCAAAAACCTATGGAGGGAGCTCAAGCTCAGAGTTGCACAGAGACAGCCTCGAAACCTTAGGGATTTAGAGATGATCTGCAAAGAGGAGTGGACCAACATTCCTCCTAAAATGTGCGCAAACTTGGTCATCAATTACAAGAAACGTTTGACCTCTGTGCTTGCAAACAAGGGTTTTTCCACCAAGTATTAAGTCTTTTTTTGTTAGAGGGTTCAAATACTTATTTCACTCAATGAAATGCAAATCAGTTGCTATCTTTTATTTAAAGTTATTTTTTTGATTTTCCTTTTGATGTGCTATCTGCCACTGTTACAATAAACCTACCATTGAAATGATACTGTTTTGAGACTTTTCATTTCTTTGTCATTGGACAAACTTACAAAATCAGTGAGGGGTCAAATAATTATTTCCTCCACTGTATGTAAGTGTACAGAAAATAACAGACGCGTTTCGGAGTATAGCTTTACTCCTTCATCAGTGGCTACACTTGCAAAGAATGGCTACTGCTTTTATATTATTCATTATCAAGCAGGTTAGAAAATCTGGACCGGATTCAGTAATGTCAAAAAGTTAATTAGTGACCTTGCGGTTCTTATGCGTTTCCTATGCGTTTTTTATGGTTATTCATGCATTTTTTGGTCTATAGTATCTAAACCTGCTATAGAATATTGCTAATACATTTTTTAGTAACATATTGGTTGCTTTATATAAAAATAAATCAAAACATGTATAAAATATATATAAAGATACATAAAGTAATAATTCTTTAATTGGTATTGTAATGCATGAAACCTAATTTTGGGCTGTCTTTTGTAGATGTTTCAAAAGGTTGGACCACAATCTGAAATATAGAGAGATTGATAATGCAGTATCATTCCTGTGTGGTTCTTGTATGCTTTTTCTG
Source organism: Bufo gargarizans (assembly GCF_014858855.1). Taxonomy (NCBI): domain Eukaryota; kingdom Metazoa; phylum Chordata; class Amphibia; order Anura; family Bufonidae; genus Bufo; species Bufo gargarizans. The sequence goes on from NC_058081.1 coordinate 496,839,484, forward strand.
CATATATATCAATGTTTATTGTTTCAGGGGAAAAATATATAGATGTGTGCATTTTGAGAAGGGTGATAGTGGGTGGGAGACCACCTCTGAAGAGGGATCACAGTGCTGGAAAACAGCCTGACTGCGATTCCTCGTTGGCTGCGGACACCCGTCCTTGTTCTACCGAAGTGGATCAAAGAAAGCCAAAGATCTCAAGATCAACATTCAGCCCATCTGGTGAGAGACTTCCAAATTCAAAGATCCATCTGGATTCTGCTCTTGACATTCTGGCAACATGGTCACCCTCTCTCCAGTGTCGTTGTATTTGTTCTAGTGCAGCAAAGGTGAGTCCCTTTGGGTCCTTATTATGGGCCATTTTGAAGTGTCTAGACAGAGAATGTTTATCATATAATTTTTTATATTTATCATATGTTCTGATATCCTAATTCTAAGGGATCTCTTAGTCCTACCAATATATTGTTTAGAGCATGGACATTGAATGATATAAATCACATTTCAGGAGTTGCATGTCAGGAAACCTTTTATGTCTAAACTAAAGGAATTTTAGTTGTGTTTTTTTGGGGGAATGATGTATTTCTACAGTTAATACACCTTTCACATCTATGAAAACCTCTCATATTTAGCCACTTGTGTATGGATTGAGTATCCTTTTTAGGGTATTTCACAGAAGGGGCTATTTGTATACATGCCAATGTTTTTTTTTATAATACGTTCAATTGTCTTATATTGTGTATTATAGGGCAAAATTATCCGTTGTGTATCATCTTTTTTTTTTGTCTTGGCCTGTTGTAAAGAAAGCTGCTCTGTCCATCTCTTTTACTTTGTGTAACGCATCTGGATATTTTTAAGAGACCAAAACAGTGTAAGACTATCTGGATATTTTTTATCTTAAGTTATTCCCTCGTTTCGATAGTTTCTTCTTCAAATTTTTCACTATTAGTGGAATTTCTTTTAATTCAGCGGAATTGTCCAAGGGGGATATTGAGTAGCCATCTGGGCAGATGGCAGCTTGAGAACAGAATTAAGCTATTCCTTGCAACAGGTTTATGATAAGTATTGTAGATATATTGTTCTCCATTGGTTATATATATCTGCATATATTTGCAAACCCAAAAATTCTGTACATTGATTATTGATGTTTGATGAGAAGGATAAATTATATTGAATAATATTAATCTGTTCCAGAAATGTCAATAATTGTGATCTTTCATTTTGCCAGATGAAAATGATATCATCTATGTATCTGCGCCAGAGCACTAGGTCCGCCCCCAGCCTTGGCAGGATATTAAGTTGTTCCCAATATGCCATGAACAAATTAGCATAGCTGGGGGCTAACCTAGTGCCCATGGCAGTATCACGTGTCTGAAGATAATATTCCTTCTCAAAATAAAAGTAAATACAGGTCAATATGAAATTCACACCATCTACCAGGAATTGCATTTGTTTGTCTTTGAAGTCTCCACTGGACTTTAGTAGGGATTTCATAGCTGTCATTCCTTGGTTATGGTCAATGATGGTGTAAAGTGATTGAACATCCAGTGTACCTATTATACAATGTGGTTGTACTGTACTTTCAGATTTTCTAGAATTTGAATAATTTGTGTTGTGTCCCTAATGTAGGATTGTGTTTTCTTTACTACAGGTTGAATTCATTTATCAATATATTGAGAGAGGTTTGCTGTCTTTACGAAAAACCAAGTAAGGCACAAGCTTTTGAAACTATACCCACAGGATCCAGGAAGAGGCGACAACTATATCACCAATATCGCTGTACCCAAAAGTGTCTGAGACATGTGGGACGCCGAGTGCACGCTGCCTATAACTTGGAATCCTCAGCGGAAGCTCAAGACAGGTGGGCTGCTGAACGTGCATTGCTTACATTTTACAGCGCACGACTTTCTCGCTGCTTGAACTGCGCATCTTGCACAGCTGCCATTTGAACAAAGTACCCAGCACAGCTGATCTGGTCAAATTCAACTTCGCTCACCAAGATAAGTATATATTATATACTCTATACCATTGATACTAATAGAGGTGTGCTCACTAGTTTTCTATCACGTGGGATGCCACAGAAGATATATTGTATTCAACAGTGAACATAAAAAGCAACACCCCATCGTGAACAAACTAACTGATAATAGGAATATTATTGATAACAAGGATATTTTTATATGGAACCATAGGTATAAGTATGGCTACAATTTGGATATAAAAAGAGTGATTTACAAGTAAATTAAGTATACAAGGGATACTAGAGACAACAGTATCCCTAGCCATAGCCATGTTTGTTAGTATGTTAGTACGCTAATATATACTAAAACTGTCTGAGACCTCACTGGATTGCCCAAACATCTTGGGCAAGACATCGATTCATCAGAGGTTTTTCTGTATATTTACTTTTAATTTTTTATATGGTTTATAATATTTTATTCAATTTTGTAACCTATAGTCGCTTTTATCTAATTATTGTTTTTACCAAGATCCAATTAATGTGTAATTTTGTAACTTCCATGTGATTCCGACTGCATGAGTGCCCATCTAGAGATATATATATATATATATATATATATATATACTATTTCTCTAAACATACTATTGAAGGTGCATCAATAATAGATTGGAGCACCACCTCCTTCTCTAGTGAGGGGTGAACCGTCCTACACATAGACCAAATTTCCTAGGCTAGAATCAACTTGAACTGCAACCCCTCCCTTTGGGAGGAAACAGGACTGGCCAACTTCTTCCCAAAAGGGGGAGAATGGAATAGTAAGTTTCATTCTATCTAAAGATCTTTCTGCCATATACTCTGCAACCTGCTGGTGAACCAGGCACATTACATGAACATAACAGTTTCATAAAAATAATGGTAATGCATAGGGACCTGGAACAAATACATAGATAACATTATTAATATCAATCAAAGACAGTAGCAGGGTGTAAAAATGGCAATACCACTCTGGGGTATTACACACCCTCCGGACACAGAACAAAGAATAGACAGGAAGGAGTGGAGTGGAGGAGAAGCAAGGAATTGCCGGAGATCTAAAGCAGTGGAGTGAGTGAGGAGCGCAACTGCCATGCCCAACGAGGGGAATGGAGCAGCAGTGGGCATGGACTGCAGCTAGAACAAATTCAATGTAGCCTACATATGTCTCCATTCACCAAGTCTCCTTTTCAATATAATTATTCACAATATTTTTAGTTCTTCTATGCAAGGGGAGAAAGGGGGAGGGGGGTTCCGACCTTTTGGTCCTGAGTGGTATGAATAACTCCAGTCCATATTCAAGGGTGGATGAAGGAATCAGACGGACACAATTGCAACTGAAACACAGAGGTTTTATTGGATCCACGTGGGGCAACAAGCTTGGTGGTTATGACAGTCTATTGCTAAACTTACCAGTTACAGTCTTACAAGAGGCAACATGCTTAGCAGTTTCAGAATCTCTCAATTAGTCAAAGTCAATAGGTAAATACGTAGATATACTTTTAAGTGGCAACAAACAAATATAGCAATGTCCCTTTAAATTGCATTGCATCCAGCTCCACGAGCTTTGACACTGTGGCTGTGGTCAAAGTGGTAGCAATGACGATGGCTGTTGTATCACCATGGTTATCTTTTCATGTGGTAGAGTACCACACAATCTGCACAGGTGCTTTCAAATTGCAGTATCTTCTTCCTCACAATTCACTGTGCACCCTTTGTATTGTTTCTCAGCAGTTGTAGTATCTCTCGTCACAAAAGAACACATTTGCAGCTTACACTGTGGCAGGCTGGTTTATTCTCTCTCCATCTCAGCACTCTTTCAGCCATAAGTCTGCGGGGAACTGCTATTTATCATCTCACAGAAATGCACACTCACTATAGCCTGAGGATCAGCATAATCAGTGTTGGACTGGGGTACCTAGGGTCCACCAGTAAAATTTATTTTGGGGGCCCACCGTACGAATAATTCAAATAAAATAAATAATCTAACAAGTTTTTTATATGAACATAGGCTGGTTGAGGTGCTGGACATTGAATATATGTATGTAGTGCAGAAAGTCTACTGTGTTATGTGCCACTTGTGCAGAGGGTGGGAGAGTAGAGGCCCACCTTGCTCAGGGGCCCACAAGGGGATTCCCCTGTATCCCTGTGGGCCAGTCCGAGCCTGAGCATAATTAAGTCACAAGACCAAAAAGGACTGTGCCCTAACAGCATCTTGTCCAACAGAAATAACACAATTGGCCAATAGTGAAGAGCGGCAGGGGCAATATTCGAATTTGCGATATTTCACAAATATTTTGTAGAATATTCATCATATATTCGTGAATTTGAGAATTTGCTATTATTTTCTTGATTGCAAAAATCGGCAGTGTAATATTTGCGTAAAGCGTGCGCAATACAGGCGTGGGTTACTTGCCTACATTTTCCAAGCTGCTAGAAGTTTCCTGAGACTGGAGAAAATGGTTGGCACGGCAGAACATAAAAAATGGCTTTACTGTATATGCAGATAGAGTAGTCCAATATAATCGTGATTGCTCTAATCGGCAATTAATGATGCACATATTCTGGCGCAATATGTGAAACTTCGCATTTTAGCAGGTCTGACTACATATTACTGATTGGTGCACTAAGTATTGTTGGGATATCACAGCACTATGTCTGTAGCATGTATGTATGGACAGCAGAGAAACAGTAATTCCTATCACACTACCTAACACCCTGCACTGTAACCTATCAGCTACACTATATCACTATCTAACCTACACTGACTATCTCCCACTAACTATCTGTATCAGGGGCAGACACAGACAGCAGAGGGCCCCTGTGCAAAGAATGTGCCTGGGCCCGTCCACCCCCCCATACCAAATTCTCAACCTAACCTATTCCCTCCTAATATTACATACAGCAATACAAAACATACAAGTTAAGGCTATTTTCACACCCGTCTTAACTTGTACAAAACATACAAGTTAAGGCTATTTTACGATCCGTCTGGACACAAACCACAGCATGCAACGGTTAATGTCCCGCTGATTATCTGCATTTTTGCCAGATTGTGTCCGGATCTCTACCGTACCCCATTATAGTTAAAGGGTAACTGTCACATTTAGACCCTAATTTCAATTTTCATATATGTAGTTACTAATAACATGATATTCCAGAATCAGTTACTATTAGACTGACTTACCCCATATTTAATAAGATTCAGCAACCAGTCTGCATAAAACTGCAATTTCACTATTCAGCTAAGATGGCCGCCACTGCCCTCACCCTGAGGCTAATCCCTCACTAGCCAGTAACAATAGACCCCCAAAAGTGTCAGTAACCAGAGCCCTCCCCCCTAAAGGGTTAATCTCCTGCAGCACAAAGGGGTCCTCTTACCACGTGTTGCTTTCATTTATACACTGAGCAGACGGCAGATCTCCCTTCCCTGCTCTGCGCTGCTCCAACTCTGCATTCTCCAGCTCTGCTGAGTGAGAGAGCGTCTGCCAAGCGTAGGGACAGGGAGAAGTGCACACAGCCAAGGCACTGTTATCAGCTGCTAGGGAGGACCTGGTTTTAATCATTTACTTACAGTTCCTGGCTGTCAGTAATGTGACCCTGCACGCTGCATCCTCCGTCTATCAACAGATAGACGGACCATGCTTAGCAACCCTATTTTAAGCACAGGTAAAAGTAGGCAGTACAGGGAACAAACCTGTGGAATTAAGGGGTAATTGAATACACAGTGAAAAGTTGAAATAGGGCCACCAGGGTGATATTAATCATCACAATCCAATACTCCAAAAGAAAATAAAATACGACAGTTATCCTTTAATGGGGCTGGTGGGCATTCCGTCTGTATCAAGCAGTGGGCATTCTGGGCAACAACATAGTGTTACATTTTTTTTTTAACTCGCATACTTACCTCCATGACACTCTCAGTGAAGCGGCTCAGGCCTCTTCCAGCCTGTGTCCCGGGCTGTACGGCTCAGGCGGCGCGATGACATCATTGCCACGCCTGCACCGGCCTCTGATTTTCTGTGGAAAATGGCTGCTGGGGAGGTTCTTATATAGTAATGGGTAGGCAACTTTCCTATTCTATGCTAGGGATGTTGCTAAGCTCAGACAAAGACATTGCAGCCTTCTCATTGGCCCAGAAGCAAGAAGCAGGGAGGGATCATGGGTTCAGATGAAAAAAAATCTAGAATATTCAAAAGTATTAATATATATCACTATATTCTAAATATTCACAAATTCTCAAAGTGCCGATATTCACGATTAATATTCGCTATTCGAATATTCGCACCCAACACTATTGGCCAATAGTATGACCTACAACAAAACACTGAGGCTAATTAGCTATAATCATTACAACTTTATTAAGACACATATATAAACATCCAAGAGAGAAATGACAACGGATATTCAAATATTTCGAGAATTTGTGAATATTTAGAATATAGTGATATATTCATATTTTTGAATATTCTAGATAATTTTTCATCTGAACCTATGATCCCTCCCTGCTTCTTGCTTGTGGGCCAATGAGAAGGCTGCAATGTCTTTGTCTGAGCTTAGCAACATCCCTAGCAACCAATAGGAAAGTTGCCTACCCCTTACTATATAAGAACCTCCCCAGCAGCCATTTTCCACAGTTTTTTAAAGTTCTGAGAGAGACAGCAGTGTCATTGCTGTGCTCTGTGCTTTCCACTCATTACATCCTCAGGACAGCTAAACAGATGGATGTTGCAGCGGGACAGGGAAGAGGTGTTTCCCTTACCCATTCCTCTGATAGACTGCAGGCCTAGTGCCTGCAGCCTATCAGAGGCCGGTGCAGGCGGTGCAATGATGTCATCGCGCCGCCTGAGCCGTAATTAGTTCAGTAGAGTCCTTGGATTTAACAATATCCCTAAAGTGTTCACGGACACGTACTCTTAACTCTCTGGTCGTCAGACCAACATAGATTTTTGGGCCCGGACAGGTGGCATGATAAATTACCCCCTTGGTGGTACATGAAATGCAATGAGTTATTTTATACACTTTTGTTTGCATAGAATTGGTTAATTCCGTAGTCCTCAGAATGTTAACACAGGCGACACATTTGCCACACGGGGAACAACCCCATTTGGGTCCCTTGGAACCCATTTAGGTGATCCCCTAAATTCTTAGCTCTCCTAGCTACCAAGGATGGATGTGGGGGTAAAATACTTTCCAAGATTGGATCGGCCCTCAAAATTGGCCAGAACCTCTCCAACACATTCCGCATGTATTGCCACTGTGAGTGGTAATTGGTGATATACACTGCCTGTCAAAAACGAGATTTATTTCCATCCAGTGTTGCATTCATTTTTCACCAAGATCTTGCATTGATGATGGTAGAGTCTGGCCGCTGCGCAAAGCCTTCTCCAGCACATCCCAAAGATTCTCAATGGGGTTAAGGTCGGGACTCTGTGGTGGCCAATCCATGTGTGAAAATGATGTCTCATGCTCCCTGAACCACTCTTTCACAATTTGAGCCTGATGAATCCTGGCATCGTAATCTTGGAATATGCCCGTGCCATCAGGGAAGAAAAAATCCATTGATGGAATAACCTGGTCATTCAGTATGTTCAGGTGGTTAGCTGACCTCATTCTTGGAGCATATACTGTTGCTGAACCTAGACCTGACCAACTGCAGCAACCCCAGATCATAGCACTGGCCCCACAGGCTTGTACAGTACACACTAGGCATGATAGCTGCATCACTTCATCTAACTCTCTTCTTACCCTGATGAGTCCAATCTTTATGTTCCCTAGCAAAAAAAAAAATCTTTTTTGCCTCACTGATAAGTAGTTTTCTTACGGCGACATACCTGTTCAGTCCAAATCCCTTGAGTTCCCTTCGCATTGTGCGTGTGGAAATGGTCATACTTTCACTATTAAACATAGCCCTCAGTTCTACTGTTGTTTTTATTTGATTTCATCAAACCCCCCTTCTCCAGGTACGCCAGTGTAGAAACTTTTGTGAATTTAGTAACAAAAGATCTTGAAACAATAAAAACTAAAAAGAGTGAGGTGGGCAATAATCTAAGCTCACAAGAGAAGGTATCCTGGCTGACCTTATGAAAAGGGAGGATGTGGTGGTGAAACCCTCTGATAAAGGGGGAACATCGTTTTATTAAAGCAAGAACAGTATACTGACATGGTGAAGAGACTCCTGAATGCTGAAAAAACATATAAAGATTTTGAATCCAACCCTATGGATAAATTTAAAAAAGAGCTTGAGATTATTCTAAAAAAGGCAAAGGAAGAGAACCTGATCTCCAAAGAAGAATACAAAATCCTGTTCAATCCCTGCCCTACATTGGCAACCTTTTATGTCCTGCCCAAGGTATACAAAAAGCAAGACCCTTTACCTGGTAGACCAATTGTCTCTGGAAACGACAGTCTATGTGAAGGCATCAGCACGTATGTGGATGTGGTGATTAGGCCCTTTGTTGCAACTCTTCCATCCTACATAAAAGACACATTGGATATGGTGAGGAAACTTAAGGATATCGAAGTAGGCCCAAACACCCTCATAGCAAGCCTTGATGTTGAGGCGTTGTACACTAGCATAGAACATGAATTAGGAATAGAAGCAGTCAAACAATACTTATACACTAAGGGGACACAGTTTTATGACCACAATGATTTTGCCACACAAATGCTATGATTTCTTCTCACCAAGTTTTAAAAATTTGTTTTTAGGGTGGTGGGAGGATCAGCATGTTTTCACAGAGGCCAACACACAATACACGGATTTTATATTATTTTGGGGTAGGTTTATAGACGATATCCTGATTTTCTGGGATGGGACAAGGACTGAGTTCCTCCAGTTCACTGAGAAATTAAACACTAACAATCTGGGTCTGAAATTCACCACTGAGAATCAAGAACATAGTATTGGCTTTCTAGATTTAAAAATCATAATGGATGGTAGTAGAAGGATCCAAACGGAGTTATATAGAAAGCCTACATCCACCAACAGTTTCCTACATTGGCAGAGTTTCCATCCACATCCCTATAGGCCAATACCTGAGGGCAAGACGTAACTGTACTGATACTGAAGCATTCAATAGAGAAAGTGAAATATTGTATTCCAGGTTCCGGATGAGGGGCTACCTAAAAAAAGTATTGCACCGGGCATATAATAGGGCTAAAAACATGGACAGGGATGATCTTCTTGCAGAAAAAACGAACAGATGGAGAGAAAGTGATCAGGTGCATAGGAACATTTGATATCCAAAATAAACAAGTGTATAACATCTTGAAGAAACACTGGCATGTTCTAAAAGCAGATAAGGATCTGGTCCAGATCCTTCCAAAGAGCCCCAGTATCACATATAGGAGAGGAACAAACCTGAAGGAAATGATGGTAAGGAGCCACTTTCAAAGATCCTTCAGGAAGAAACAAACTTGGCTCAAAACAACAGGCTCCTACCCATGTGGAACATGCAGTTTTTGCAAATATATGACTCCTAAGAAAGAATTTGTTAACCCAGTAGATGGAAAAGTATATAAGATCAGAGAATACATGAACTGCAGGAGCACGGGCCTGGTTTATGGAATACAATGTGAATGTAACATGTTATATATTGGTAAGACGATTCAGGAACTTAAGGAGTTTTGAACACAAATGAGGAAACACCTCTATCTAGACACTTGCAGAGGTTCCATAATGGTCAAACCACAGGCCTGGAGATCTGGGGGTTACAAAAGATACAGGCAAGCCCTAGACAAGGTAGTATAGATAAAAAAACTGCAACAAGAGGAGACGAGGTGGATATACCGTCTCCACTCACTAGCACCTGGTCTAAATGAGGAATTTACTTTTTCTCCTTTTTTATAACCTGGAGATAATGGCTTTGTACAAGTTGAGAAATAAAATGAAGAAATATGAAATAAAGAATAGAGGAACTCTAGAAAAGACTTTAGGGGGGACTCCCTGAAAGAAAAAAAAAAGACTTACCTAGGAGTGCGGGTATCATCCGGGAGAAAGTGTCTCGGTAGGAGATTTACCTACAAAGAAATACCGTAATAAAGTAAATAAAGAAAATTAGAAAGTAGGCAAGATGCTTGAAAGGGAAAAGAAGGGAATCATTCAACAATATATAAAAAAAGATAAATAAAAAGAAAATGGCAACAAGAGTGGAGTGACACTAAGACCAATTTATAGTACCTAAGATGGAATAATAAAAACAAACTAAAAACGAGGACCATAACTTAATAGTGTAATGACGCCCATGAGATTTCTGGTGAAGATGTTCTGGGCCAGATAGGGACCCCACAAAAGGTACTGCTGGGAGGGATAAGGGAGAATGAATTTAGAGGACTGAAGAACAAGAGCCCCTAAACAAAATGAAAAAAAAAAAAAAGTTACAAAAATATAATAAATAACAATAAATAATTAAAAAACGATAAATAAAAATAAAAGACAAACATGTGCTCCCTGGTAGATATAAAATAAGTACGAGAGGATAATTTCCTTCTTTTTAGAGGAATAGGAGTTCAGAAAGAAAGTAAAAAAACCACAAAATATAAACAATAATATTCACTCCCGGACAGACACTTAATCAGCACTGGAAGACAAGACATAAATGTGTCAAAGTTGGGACGCAAGTCAATAGAAAGTAAAATCGGAGCATTCACCGGTATAGATATATCATTCGGAGAAGCATTAAAATGCTTTTAAGTTCCAGCACAGGCGCAACACAGAGTTGTGATGACGCATAACATCTGGATAAGCACTAAAAGGTTTCCAAGTCCTGGCGCAGGCGCAACACAGAGATATGATGACGCCATCACCAAGAGCCGGACGTCATTACAAGAATCTGAGACGCAGGAGAGAGACGTCACAGCAGAGCGACGGAGTGTCATCAGTACCGGACAGGTGACGTCACGAGAGGGCGCCGACTTCTCGAATACATTGGTCATTAGAAGTGTCACTCACAAGCATCTTGAGCTGATTGTATGGTAGGAACCCGCCCACAGGAACCGAAGGTTTAAAGCCCAGGGACCGCTCCCACGTGCCACAACCTGCATGCCATCCCCTGAAGACGCCGATACCACCGCGAAACATGTAGGGATGCAGGCACAGTTTTCAGTTCAGAATTGGAGAGGCAGGGACCCTAGAATGGAAGCTAATACACAGCTAAATATACAGCTGGTGTATAGATAGAAACTACCGAAAGGGAAAGGGGAAATGACCTGAGAAATTATTAGGCACCCCGCCAGAATAGAGTGTATCGGAAATACTGATACAACTGAAATAAAAAAAATACACATCCCTACCTCTCTAACTCTGAGGAATTTGAATCTTTTTGGTCAAGAGTTCCAAGGAAATTGTTAAAGAGTAATCAATAAAATTTGTGTTTTATATAAAAAAAATTGTCAGAGAGGTGTACAAAAAGCCACGTTTGGGTCCTAGAGACCCTTGAACTTCACAACATTTACCCTATGGCACATGTTGGGAATTTCTTTCAATGTTTGTCTCATACAGCAGAATGGCTAAGTGCCTGTGCATCATGTTTTATGACCCCTACTGTATGTAGTGTTGTATACTGTGAACAGTATATATTAAAAGGGTATTCTAATCAGTCAATCGATCTGCCACAACTGTCTTATCAACATGGGGGTCATTTACTATCAGATATACACCAGTTTTCTGGCGTATATCTGGCGCAGATTTGCGCTGCAATCTGCAACTTTTTCCCACTCATATTAGGTCTAGAAAAAGGGGGGAGTGGGCCAGTAGGCCCATCTCATTTATAATTAGTTTTAGGTGTTGAAAATGGCCTAAATTTAAGCCAGCAAGGAAGCTGGCTTACATTTAGACCAGCGATGGATACTCCTAAAATGTCCCCCATACTCTTTTAAAGTGGTCTTCTAACAATAAATGTTTTGTGTTTGATGATACAGTATATATAAGTTAGGAAACACTTCTCATTCAAAATAAAAATCCACACAGGGTATCATCCCATTTAAGGTTGGCCCAGTTTGTATCTTGGATGGTGTGTGCCATTCTTGGGATTTATTGTCAGGCATGATGACAAAGCTTTATCTTATTACAATTATAGTATGTGACGCCAATGTATAGACAGAGTAATTATCATCTAATATTCTTTTGTAAATGCATTAGAATATGAAACAATAGCCTAAAGAAACCCTTATATCCTCATCTTTATGAGTGATGCATGAGTCAGGTTGTCTGGGCAATCCATAGATGCCTGTATTTGGTATAATTAAAGCAGAGTTAATTATGTGTTAATTGGAGATGTCTAGAAACTAAGTGGATGATCAATTACTAATAAAAGCTTGGCTTTTCTCTATTAGTCAACCTCTTTCCTAGATCTTCTTGAGTGGCTGAAAAAAAAAAAAAAACAGCAGTATGGTCAATTTCTTTCTTAAAGGACATGCCCACCTTTTAACATAATTACATTTTTCGATTGAACATTCTTTGTTGATTTCATACCATAACCTTATAGGGGGTCAAATCCCTTAATAGGAGTGAAAAGCATGAATGTACATGTAGCTACACAAAAAAAAAGTGGGAGGGCTACATGGAATGGAGTAGTGGGGGGGGGGGGGGTTACAGCAAATTTGGAGCTCACATCTGAGAGGTTGTAGTGGAGGCAGAGCTATATGATTAGCATCTTATTTGTGGGTGTGCTCACAAGACGTAGGATGGGTTTATGCAAATAGAAACTTGGTAAGGAAATGCTGAAGTACCCCAGAATAGGGTACTTGCAAATTGTTTCTTGTTGTATAATGTTTGGATTTATTGTACAACTCAGTATAGCTCTATATGGATCAGTCAGGGTTAACAATCCTAAAACTTGCCCTTGTAGGAAGATAGGTGATTGACTTAGGTCCGCTCCTAGTTCACTCTTGTTTAGCTAAGGAAGTGAGAGGAGCTACATATGCTCACTCCATAGAGCTTTACATCAAGAAAGCTATCTCTACTTTTTAGTACTCCAGAGATACAAAAATAACTAGAAGGTCCAGAATCTGTAAGGCCCGTGCATTGGAGTCAGTCAGCAACATATTCACTATTTAAGGCTGATAATTAGTGATGGCCGAACAGCGGCTGGGACGTTTCGTGAATGCGATCGCACAAACGAGATCAAATGTTCGCGAACCGCAAGTTCGCGGCGGGCCCCATTCACTTTAATGGCAGGCGAACCTGAAAAACCTTTAGGTCATATTTACAGCCACCAAATACTTACTAGAAGTGCACAAATCGTCCCACAACATGGACAGTGACATACCAGAGGGGGATCAATGGCAAAAAATCCCACAAAAAAGATGTATTTTAATCAGGGGCCATTTTATGCGTCTTAAAAAGAAACTCTGTGCCCTGCTGGAGCCTAGAAATGTTTTATTTTAGGCCACGGGAGTACAGGCCCTAAACATTAGGCATTCACCGGACAGAAAACATCAAGTGATTATGTGGCTGGAGGTATATTAGACGGTCATTAGATAACAATTTTACTGCAGGCTAGTGGACTACAGCCCCCAAACATGAGGCATTCACCAGACAGAAAACATCAAGTGATTATGTGGCTGGAGGTAGAATCAATGAGATCGTGAAAACTCAGATCCGATGGTATATTCTAACCTCCAGGCGTTCCCATGGTGACGGGGACGTTTGTCGGGGAGGAGTATGCCAAAGTGGAACAACTGTATAGATAATAAAAAAAGATGAATATTCTAAAAAACAAATATATTCATTTTTTAGAATATTCGTAAAATATTCTAAAGCAAGAATATATAGCAATATAGCGAATATTCGAAAAAAAAAAAAAAGCTAATATAGTGCTATAATCTTCTTTGTCTAATAGTTGTAATTTTTTTCTCATCTGAAGTTCAGATTGGAAAAAAATTACAACTATTAAAAAAAAGATTAGTGCACTATATTAGCAAAATTGTTCTACATCATTTTTTTTCCGAATATTCGCTATATTGCTATATATTCTTGTTTTAGAATATTACAAATATTCTAAAAAACAAATATATAGCACTATATCGAATATATTTGTTTTTTAGAATATTCGTCTTTTTTTTCCATCTGAAGTCATGATTCCTCCCTGCTTAGGAATTATGACTTCAGATGGAAAAAAAGACAAATATTCTAAAAAAAACTAATATATAGCACTAAATTATATAGTGCTTTATATATTTTTTTTTTACCCACGCCTGTATTGATCGCGTAATATTTGCATATTATGTGATCATTACCTTGCCGATTTTTTTAGTAAAAAAATGTAGAATATAACGAATATTCGAATTAGCGAATATTCAACGAATATTCTATGAAATATTCGAGAAATATTGCGAATTCGAATATGACCCCTTAAAAGAACTAAAAATATAAAACTGGATTAAAAACATGGCTAACGAAATCCCGCCTCTTGAAAAAACCCTGAATGGTAATAGGTGAAATTCAATTAAATGTGGTCGTCACAGGTGTTAAATTCCTCCGAGATCCATGCCTCATTCATCTTTAGAAATATGAGGTAGTCCACACTGTCGTGAGCTAGACGAGTGCGCTTATCATTCACGATCCCCCCTGCTGCGCTGAACGTTCTTTCGGACAGGACACTCGACGAGGGGCAGGCCAAGAGTTCCATGGCAAATTCTGCCAGCTCTGGCCACAGGTCAAGCCTACACACCCAGTAGTCAAGGGGTTCCTCGCTTCTCAGAGCATCAACATCGGCATGTAGTCGGACACCCGTCGGTCTAGGCGTTCCCTGAGGCTGCATGTGGAGGGCTGCTGTCGATGGGTTGGCTGCAAGAATGATCTCATATCTGAAGTGACCAACATATCTTCAAACTGCCCTCTTCTTGCATGCGCTATAGGATTGGTATCCGCAACTGTTTCTCTGTGGGTGGAAATTCCATTGCCTGCGCCCGCAACAGCAGAATGCAGCATCTCTCGAAGCAAGGCCTGGAAATGCTGCATTCTGACAGCCCTCTGTGATGCTGGTAACATGTCTGCCATTTTGTGTTTGTACCGGGGGTCTAAGTACGTTGCCACCCAGTACTGGTTCTTGACCTTTATGCATTTTATACGAGGTCCCTCTTCAAACACTAGAGCATGAAGGCCCCCATTTGCACTAAATTTGAAGCGGTGGAACAGCCTGGCTCCTGCTCATCGCCCAGGAGAATGTCATCCTCGGTCTCCTCCCCCCAGCTACGGACAACACCAGGGATCCCATAAAAGCCTGTTCTTCTTGCTCCTCCACTTTCCAGGCACCATCCTCCTCTGACTCCTCTTCATACTCCTGCTGACTTGTCTCAGATGGAGTAGCCCCCTGGGAATTCATTCAGCATTGCGACTTCCTTATCTTCCTGCTCCTCGACGGCTTGATCAATGACACAACGCAATGCAAGCTCCAGAAAGAAGGCATAAGGTACAATGTCACTGATGCGCCCTGGCTGCGACTGACTAGTTTGGTGATCTCATCAAATGGCTGCAGAAGTCTGCATGCGTTGTGCATGAGCAGCCACTGGTGCGGTGAAAAAAAAAAGCTCCCCAGAACTTGTCCTGCTGCAGAGTTTGTACAGGTAGTCGTTAATGGCACGTTTCTGCTAGAGCAGCCTATCAAGCATATACAAGGTGGAGTTCCAGTGCGTCGGGCTGTCACAAATAAGACGTCTGGCGGGCAGGTGGTGTCGTTGCTGAATGTCAGGAAGGCAAGCCATGGCCGTTTAAGATCTTCTAAATTGGCCAGGGATTTTCCTGGCCTGCCTCAAGTTGTCCTGGACCCCAGAGTATTTGGCAATCAATCGCTGCACGACTAGGTTCAAGATGTGTGCCATGCATGGCACGTGTGTCAATTTGCCCTGTTTCAGCGCACTCAGCAGATTGGCACCATTGTCGCACACCATTTTACCAACTGTCAAATTGAGCCTGATCGGCCTGTGACCGCAGAGCTTAAAGTCGTGCAGGACCGGTGTGGCTCTTGGCTTCCAGGCACAACAGCCGCAGCACAGCATGGCAATGTCTCACCTGGCATGTTGAATAGGTTCTGGGGACCTGGGGGGGTGCAGCAAAAGAAACAGTAGCAGTGGAAGGAGAAGTCAGCTGAGTAAGGGGCAATCTGTGGCGGTAACACCAAATCAACAGGTTGCATGCTTGACAGCCGTCAGAAGGTTCACCCAGTGGGCAGTAAAAGTTATGTACCTTCCCTATGGCAGAGCATCACCAGGGATGAAACCCAGCATCTGGTGATGTCTATGCGTTCCAGACTTCAGGCTGTAATTGACTGCAAAGGATTTGCAACCAAGTATTAAAAAGTGAAAGTTTGATTTATGCTTATCATGTCCCATTACGTTTGGTCCCTTAACAAGTGGGAGGCACATATGCAAACTGTTGTAATTCTTAGACCGTTCACCTGATTTGGATGTAAATACCCTCAAAATAAAGCTGACACTCTGCAGTTAAAGCACATCTTGTTCATTTCATTTCAAATTCATTGTGGTGGTGTATAGAGGCAAAAATGTTATAATTGTGTTGATGTCCCAATTTTTATGGACCTGACTGTATACCACACCCCTCTGTATGTCACACCTTTCAATAGCACACCTATACCAGTCCTTAAAAGGACGTTTGTGGCCCTATTAGCTAGTGTTTGGTGTCCATAACAGTCTCCCTTCTCCACACAGCAACCTCTCCCTACACTGGCAAAAGACTGAATGTAAAATGGCGGCCAGATCGGGTTTTTTATAGGGTAGGGGGTGTGTCCATGTGTCTCAATTGGCTGTCCTGTCCCACCTGATGGATGTGTCATGGGTCAAAGTTCTGCAGAATGCAAAAGAATATGGCGCCGGCGGACACCGCCATATGTTCGCCTGTTCGGCGAACTAGCAAAGTTCGCTGCGAAGCGACTGCGGGGCGAACCGCAAGGCCATCTCTATTGATAATGACTTTACTAAGTGAGAGGGATATTGCTAATAAACCCTCATCACTTTGACATGGTTTTGGCCAGCCATATCTTAATCCTGTACCCCTCAGATAGGGATTACAGAAAGGTTTGTAGAAACCTTATTGCCAGAGAGAGAGAGCTTGCAGAAAAGGTGTACTAAAACCCTCGTTTTTGCCTACTGTCTTTGAAACTGTGTTTGATACAGTTGGATGTACTACAATTTTCATTCTACACTTAGTAAAGAGAGACATCAATTTTTTACAACTAGCCTAGTCACTGACTACAGCACCATTCACCACAGCACCCACATCTCCTATCTTGCACCCATACGGCACTTATAACACCAAGGACACCTGAACTCCCATCAGGCAGAAGCCCCAACATCAGAATGCCCCGAGGGAAGAAAGGGTATGCCTTCCTGTCACTGTCCAACGCTGGGAGCATCGATGTTAAGATTGCAACTGTAAATAACTGTTGCAGCTAGAGTCACTACCATTCTCTGCTCCGCTCATCATGGTAGCATGGCCATGAGTCAGCAGAGTCGCAGCAGTGTGAGGTCTGGAGCCCTGAATCACATTTGCAAGCCCGTGTGTGTCAGGCCTACACAGACTGTATACTGGCTAGTGGCTAGGCCTCCACTCATACCGTTACAGGGTGTCATTCACTCAAATACCTTGCAAATAAAAAAAAAATTATATGTAAAATTTTTCTGTGATATAATCACATTTGCAAGCCCGTGTGTGTGTCAGGCCCACACAGACTGTACTGTGCCCACTGCCCACCAGTTATATAGGTTGGCACAGTACCTTGCACGCATAGTACCACTTCACATAAAAAATTAAATGACAAGCAGAGGCAGGCCACCCCGCAGGGGCCATCGTGGTAGTGGTGCTGTGATTTCCACTGGCCCTGGAATAATGCCCAGTGTTCAGAGGCCACGTACCCTGAACCCAAAAAATTCGGAGAAAATAGTTGACTGGCTTACACAGGACACCCAATCTTCAACAGCTTCTGCTAAGAACCTTGACGCACCATCCTCCTCCAGCTCAGCTTTGGTCACCTGCTCTCAAGTTACCACTCTGCCGCCCGCCACCACTACCACTGCCACCACAGCCGCTTCACTTGATCCCTCAGAGGAGTTATATACACATCAGTTGGATGTAGATAACAGGGATATGACTCAGTCAGGCAGCATTACACACATGGACGTACAGTGTGATGATGATGATGATGTTGTACCCGCTGCTACTTCTTTTGCTGAGGTGTCAGATACAAGTGAAGTGGTTGATGATGACGATGTGTCTGTGGATGCCACGTGGGTGCCTGGTCGAAGAGAAGAAGAAGAGGGGGAAAATTCAGAAGGGGAGACAGACAGAAGGAGGAGACGAGTTGGAAGCAGGGGGAGGTCATCGCAAGGAGCTAGTGGCACAGTCAGACAGCATGTATTGGCACCCGGGGTCAGCCAGACAGCACGCCAATCAACGCATGCTGTTGCCACCACCAGAATGCTGTCATTGCAAAGCTCAGCAGTGTCACATTTTTTTGTGTGTCTGCCTCTGACAACAGCGATGTCATTTGCAACCTGTGCCAAAAGAAACCGAGTCATCGGAAATCCAACACCCACCTAGGTACAATTGCTTTGCGAAGGCACATGATCGCACATCACAAATGCCTATGGGATCAACACATGATGACGAGTAGAAGCAGCACACAAGCTCAAAGCCACCATCCTCCTCCTGGTCCAGCATCTTCAGCCACGTCAACCACTGCTGTCCTCCTTGCCCCCTCTCAACCACCCGCCACTCCGCCTCTCACCTTGCAGTTCCATCTCATCTGCCCACAGTCAGATGTCTGTAAAGGAAATGTTTGAGCGTAAGAAGCCAATGTCACAGAGTCACCCCCTTGCCCGGCGTCTGACAGCTGGCTTGACAGAACTCTTAGCCCGCCAGCTTTTACCATACCAGCTGGTGGAGTCTGAGGCCTTCAAAAAATGTGTCGCTATTGGGACACCACAGTGGAAGGTACCCGGACGAATTTTTTTTTCAAATAAGGCAATCCCAAACCTCTACTCAGTGATTGAAAAGGAAGTCATGGCATCTCTGGCATACAGTGTTGGGGCAAGGGTCCATCTGACCACTGATACCTGGTCTGCAAAGCACGGTCAGGGCAGGTATATCACCTACACTGCGCATTGGGTCAACCTGCTGCCGGTTGCCAAGCATGGAATGCGTGGCTCTGCAGTGGAGTTCGTGACACCGCCACGACTTGCAGGCAGGCCTACTGCCACCTCCTCTACTCCTCCTACTCCATCCTCTTCCATAACCTCTTCAGCTGAGTCCTCTTCTGCTGCGGCGTCTGGCTGCACATCAACAGAAATCCCCCAGCTCCCCAGGGGCTATTCCACATCCCGGATACGACAGTGTCACGCTGTCTTGGGGTTGACTTGCCTGAAAGCAGAGAGCCACACCGGACCAGCACTCCTGTCCGCCCTGAACGCACAGGTGGATCAGTGGCTGACCCCGCACCAACTGGAGACCGACAAAGTGGTGTGTGACAATGCAAGCAATTTGTTGGCGGCAATGAATTTGGGCAAGTTGTCACATGTGCCATGCATGGCACATGTGTTGAATCTCATCGTACAACGCTTTGTCTCTAAGTATCCAGGCTTTCAGGAATTCCTCAAGCAGGCCAGGAAGGTGTGTGGCCATTTCAGGCGTTCCTACACGGCCATGGCGCACTTTTCAGACATTCAGCGCCGAAACAACATGCCAGTGAGGCGCTTGATTTGCGACAGCCCGACACATTGGAATTCAACACTCCTAATGTTCGACCGCCTGCTCCAACAAGAAAAAGCCGTCAACGAGTATTTGTATGACCGGGGTGCTAGGACAGCCTCTGCGGAGCTAGGAACTTTTTTTGCCACTTTACTGGACGCTCATGCGCAATGCCTGTAGGCTCATGTGTCCTTTTGAGGAGGTGACAAACCTAGTCAGTCGCACCGAAGGCACCATCAGCGACCTCATCCCATTCGTTTTCTTCCCGGAGCGTGCCCTGCGAAGAGTGCTGGATCAGGCTGTAGATGAGAGTGAAGAGGAAGAGTTGTGGTCACCATCACCAACAGAAACAGCCTTGTCATCATCGCTTGCCGGACCTGCGGAAACGCTGCAAGAGGAGTATGAGGAAGAGGAGTCAGAGGAGGAATGTGGCTTTGAGGAGGAGGTAGACCAACCACAGCAGGCATCCCAGGGTGCTCGTTGTTGTCACCTATCTGGGACCCGTGGTCTTGTACGTGGCTGGGGGGAAGAACAGACCGTCAATGACATCAGTGAGGAGGAGGAACGGGAAAGGAGTAGCTCGGCATCCAACCTTGTGCAAATGGGGTCTTTCATGCTGTCATGTCTGTTGAGGGACCCTTGTATAAAAAGGATGAAGGAGAACGACCTGTACTGGGTGGCCACGCTACTAGACCCCCGGTATAAGCAGAAAGTGGTGGAAATGTTACCAAAGTACCGGAAGTCAGAAAGGATGCAGCAGTTCAAAACCAAACTAAAAAATATGCTTTACACAGCTTATAAGGGGGATGTCACAGCACAACGGGAATCTAACAGGGGAAGAGGTGAAAGTAATTCTCCTCCTACCACGACCACGGCGGCAAGGACAGGACGCTTTACAGACAAGGACAGGACGCTTTACAGATGTGTTGTTGATGGAGGACATGCTGAGCTTTTTCAGTCCTACACATCGCCACAGCCCTTCGGGATCCAGCCTTAGAGAACGACTCGACCGACAGGTAGCAGACTACCTTGCCTTAACTGCAGATATCGACACTCTGAGGAGCGATGAACCCCTTGACTACTGGGTGTGCAGGCTTGACCTGTGGCCTGAGCTATCCCAGTTTGCGATAGAACTTCTGGGCCTGCCCCGCTTCAAGTGTCCTGTCAGAAAGGACCTTCAGTGCAGCAGGAGGCATTGTCACTGACAAAAGAAGTCGCCTCGGTCAAAAAAGTGTTGATTACCTCACCTTCATTAAAATGAATGAGGCATGAATCCCGAAGGGACTGACAGTGGGGGATACGTTTGACTAACAAAAGGCCTGATGACATGCCTTGGCCTCAAAATAGTCCCCATGCTGCTGTATTTAAGGTCTGCATACCGGATGACTTTCGTGAATTCTCCGCCACCAACTAGGGTTCAAGCCGCAATGTTTTAGTCACCTTTCTGCCTGGAAAACATCAATTTTTCCGGCCGCTGCTACACCTACTTTTTCAGGCATGTGTACATGCCTAATTTTTCTGGCCTCTAGTGTTGCACTGTGGCTGCAAAAACAAAACAAAAAAAAGGCACATACATGTGTCAATTCCCCTTCGTGATCGGTACCTTGTTGTGGTGAAGGGGCTTGAATATCACAATGAAGCGATAATCACCTTCATTGTTGCCACACCCCAGATAAGGCCGTTGCTTCATTATGATCAGACTAAAAGCGATCGGCTGGATAATTTTTTATTAGAAATAATGCAGACAATTAAAAAAATCCCCATCAATTCCAATACAAAGCAAGTACAGAGCTCAGAACAAAATTATTTCAGGATGTCGTTAATTCGACAATGATTAATCAATTCGATACACGTCCCCGGATAGGAGACGTAACAGGGATTAAACTGATGAGAATAGTACTACAGAAAATACCACTCATATGTGACAGTAAATTGCACGGCGCAGACGCAGTGATCGTGGCGTGGATTTAAACAAAGGGGAGGGAGCCAGCGTTTTTTTAACCATCTCCCCGTTCGAAAAATCAATTTAATAAATGGACCACAGATTGGGGACGTCACGTAACAGGGATTAAACTGATGAGAATAGTACTACAGAAAATACCACTCATATTGGGTGTGACAGTAAATTGCACGGCGCAGACGCAGTGGCCCTGGCGTGGATTCAAACAAATGGGAGGGAGCAAGAGTTTTTTTAACTATCTCCCCATTCGAAAAATCAATTCAATTTACCTTCCGGGGACCCTTGGTGTTGTACGTGGCTGGGTGGAGGAAGAAACCTTCAATGACATCAACGGGACATGGCTAGCTTGGTATCCAACCTTGTGCAAATGGGAAGTTTGCGGTTGGGCAAATGGACTGTTTGCGGTTGTTTGCGGTGCATTAAAAGGGGAGTTTGGTCTGTCAATGTCTGTGAAGCGGGCATAACCCTTACACTACCTGATCGATACAACATCATACCTGATCGTATACACACACTGGATGTTTTAAACCACGTTGTTCAAAAAGATTTTGGATTGTTAGGTGATTTATGCCCTTTTTGGATTAAAACCCAACTCTGCGTCAACTATGTAATTTTCCATGGGCGTTTTGCTATGGATCCCCCTCCTGCATGCCACAGTCCAGGTGTTAGTCCCCTTGAAACAACTTTTCCATCACTACTGTGGCTAGAAAGAGTCCCTGTGGGTTTTAAAATTCGCCTGTTGAAGTCAATGGCGGTTCGCCCGGTTCGCCTGTTCGCCAACATTTGCAGAAATTCACGTTCACCGTTCGCAAAAATGTTATGTTCGCGACATCTCTACTCTTTATGCCTTTCAACCTCCCGTCTCTCCAGAGCCAACAGGTCTTTCAAGTTCTGAAGTAGGGTATCTCTTGTAGGGCACAAGGGCTGCAGCCATTGTGCTAATAAGCACTTCTTGGTTACCATACATATCGCGTGAAATAGAACTGGCAATTTTTGTTCCACCCATCCCCCCAGGGCCGGTTCTAGGTGAAATGGGGCCCTGGGGCGAAAAACAATAAGGGCCCCCCCCCCATGACACTTGATGATTTTTACAGAAGAAACTGTATATTTTGGGGCACAGTGTAGCGGTATACTGTATATTGTGGGGCACAGTGTAGAGGTATACTGTATATTGTGTGGCACAGTGTAGGGGTATACTGTATATTGTGGGGCACAGTGTAGAGGTATACTGTACATTGTGTGGCACAGTGTAGCGGTATACTGTATATTGTGTGGCATAGTGTAGCGGTATACTGTATATTGTGGGGCACAGTGTAGCGGTATACTGTATATTGTGTGGCACAGTGTAGAGGTATACTGTATATTGTGTGGCACAGTGTAGAGGTATACTGTATATTGTGTGGCACAGTGTAGCGGTATACTGTATATTGTGGGGCACAGTGTAGCGGTATACTGTATATTGTGGGGCACAGTGTAGCGGTATACTGTATATTGTGGGGCACAGTGTAGAGGTATACTGTATATTGTGTGGCACAGTGTAGCGGTATACTGTATATTGTGTGGCACAGTGTAGAGGTATACTGTATATTGTGTGGCACAGTGTAGCGGTATACTGTATAATGTGTGGCACAGTGTAGCGGTATACTGTATATTGTGTGGCACAGTGTAGAGGTATACTGTATATTGTGGGGCACAGTGTAGAGGTATACTGTATATTGTGGGGCACAGTGTAGAGGTATACTGTATATTGTGTGGCACAGTGTAGCGGTATACTGTATATTGTGTGGCACAGTGTAGCGGTATACTGTATATTGTGTGGCACAGTGTAGAGGTATACTGTATATTGTGTGGCACAGTGTAGCGGTATACTGTACATTGTGGGGCACAGTGTAGCGGTATACTGTATATTGTGTGGCACAGTGTAGAGGTATACTGTATATTGTGTGGCACGGTGTAGCGGTATACTGTATAACAAACATATTTCACATGAAAACTTACAATTACTTGGCTTGGCCCTTGGGGGTCTCGGACACCACTTCCACACTTTGGCCGGGGGCTCGGCGGAGCTGATGTTGTGTTTTATCCTAATGAGAAAGATTTCATAATAAGGATTTGGAGAAGGGGCAGAGGGGTCGCAGAGCAGGGAGAGGCCGGTGCTGCTACTAGGGGGTCATACCATGGGGGGGTAATAAAGCCCACCATAATGTCCCCCCCCCAGTAGAAATAATTCTCCTTATAATGTGTCAGTGCAAAAAATACACCCCTGTAATGCCCCCAGTTGAGCTAATGTCCCCATAATGTGCCATTATAAAATACCCCTATATAGTGACCCCAGTAAATGCC
Organism: Bufo gargarizans; assembly: GCF_014858855.1. Lineage (NCBI taxonomy): Eukaryota > Metazoa > Chordata > Amphibia > Anura > Bufonidae > Bufo > Bufo gargarizans. The sequence goes on from NC_058081.1 coordinate 496,863,475, forward strand.
CCCATAGTGCTCCTCTCCCCCCTAGTGCCCCCCAAAATGTACCAGTATAAAATGCCTGATATATAGTGCGCCAGTAGATGCCCTCAGTGTCCCCCATAATTTGTAAGCATAAAATACCCCTTCTCAGTGCCCCCGTAGTAGTCCTCTCCCCCCTTCCCCATAGTACCCACCACAATGTGTCCCAGTATAAAATGCCCCTATACAGAGCCCCCATATAAAATAACCGTTCTTTGTGGCCTCAGTAGATGCGCCTATAGTGCCACCAATAATGTGCCAGTAAGAAGTCCCCCCATAGATGTCCCCCAATAATGTGCCAGTGAAATGTGCCCTCATAGATGCCCCTTAATCATGTGCCAGTAGCCTCAGCCCCCCATTAACATGTGCCAGTAGCCATAGGCGCGCCCCTACCATGTGCCAGTAGCCATAGGGCCCCCCTATCATGTGCCAGTAGCCATAGGCGGCCCCCCATGAACATGTGCCAGTAGCCATAGGCAGCCCCCCATGAACATGTGCCAGTAGCCATAGGCGGCCCCCCATGAACATGTGCCAGTAGCCATAGGCGGCCCCCCATGAACATGTGCCAGTAGCCATAGGCGGCCCCCCTATCATGTGCCACTAGCCATAGGGCCCCCCCTATCATGTGCCACTAGCCATAGGGCCCCCCTATCATTTGCCAGTAGCCATCAGTATTGTACAGAAAAAAAAAAAAGGAAAAAACCCCTATACTTACCTCCTTGGCAGCGATGCGATGCAGGCCTCTTCCGGCCTGTGTCCCGCGCTGTGCACGGCTCAGGGCTCAGGCGGCGCGATGACGTCATCGCGCCGCCTGCGCCGGCCTCTGATAGCAGGGCTCCAGACTAAAAAAAATACCTAGTAGCCATTGGCTCCTGAACTGAAAAATTTAGGAGCCAAATTAAATTTTTAGTCGCCAAATTGAAACCGAGTGAAAATTTTGGTATCGTGACAACGCTACGCCGATCAGATCGGCGTAGGGTTGTTTCAATACCAAAATTTTGATTCGCTTTCGTCACCATAAAAAAGTATTGCGATACTCAATACCACGCAAAAAAGCCACGTGCATTTCGCATTTTATGAAATGTTCGGCCCAGTCCTATCCTATTTTTTGGGGTGACAAGGTGACTAAAAAATGGTGAATGCTCACCACATAGGAGATATTTCTTAATAATTTAATAGTTTGGACTTTTCGGACGCAGCGCTATGTAATATGTTTATTTATTGTATATATTTTTTATATGTAAAATTGGGAAAGGGGGGATTTAAACTTAATATTTTAGAGTACTTTCACACTAGCGGTTTTCTTTTCCGGCATAGAGTTCCGTCACAGGGGCTCTATACCGGAAAAGAACAGATCAGGCATATCCCCATGCATTCTGAATGGAGAGCAATCCGTCCAGGATGCATCAGGATGTCTTCAGTTCAGTCATTTTGACTGATCAGGCAAAAGATAAAACTGCAGCATGCTACGGTTTTATCTCCGGCGAAAAAAACTGAAGACTTGCCTGAATGCCGGATCTGGCATTTTTCCCATAGGAATGTATTAGTGCCGGATCCGGCATTCAAAATACAGGAATGCAGGATCCGTCCTTCCGGTCTGCGCATGCCGGTAAAAAGATACAAGATGGATCCGTCTGTCCGCATGACAAGCGGAGACATGGATTCATTCTTGCAATGCATTTGTGAGACGGATCCGGATGCATCTCATAAATGCTTTCAGTCACATCAAGATCGGCGGATCTGGCAGGCAGTTCCGACGACGGAACTGCTTGCCGGATCACACTACCGCAAGTGTGAAAGTAGCCTTAGTGTTTGTGTTTTATTTTTATTTACTATTAGCCCCCTTAGGGGCTGGATCCCTTGTCCTATTCACCCTTAGGCCCCTTTCACAGTGCACCCCCCCCAGTATAATAAACATTGAGTGCGCCCCCCCAGTATAATAAACATTGAGTGCGCCCCCCCAGTATAATAAACATTGAGTGCGCCCCCCCCAGTATAATAAACATTGAGTGCGCCCCCCCAGTATAATAAACATTGAGTGCCCCCCCAGTATAATAAACATTGAGTGCCCCCCCAGTATAATAAACATTGAGTGCCCCCCCAGTATAATAAACATTGAGTGCCCCCCAGTATAATAAACATTGAGTGCCCCCCCAGTATAATAAACATTGAGTGCCCCCCAGTATAATAAACATTCAGTGCCCCCCCAGTATAATAAACATTCAGTGCCCCCCCCAGTATAATAAACATTCAGTGCCCCCCCCCCCCCTAGTATAATATACATTGGTGGCACAGTGGGCAGTGCCAATGAGGGTTAAAAAAATAAATAAAAAATTAACTCACCTCCACCAATTGATCGCGCAGCTGCTGGTCTCCTGTTCTTTCTTTAGGACCTGTCAAAGGACCTGTGGTGACATCACTGTGGTCATCACATGGTACATCATATGATCCATCACCATGGTAATGGACCATGTGATTAGCTCAGTGACGTCACCACAGGTCCTGAAGCAAGACCAGGAGACCGGCAGCTGCGCGATCAATTGGTGGAGGTGAGTTAATTTTTTATTTATTTTTTTAACCCTCATTGGCACTGCCCACTGCGCCACCAATGTTTATTATACTGGGGGGGGGCCTCACTCAATGTTTATTAAACTGGGGGGGGCCGCACTCAATGTTTATTATACTGGGGGGGCGGGGCGCACTGCGCCACCAATGTTAATACAAATGCAGGAGGTGGGTGCCGGAGTGAAATAGCCGGCACCCGACCTCTATGATAGGGGGCTGCGATCAGCGGCAGTTAACCCCTAAGGTGCCGCTCCCTGTCATAGAAGTCGGGTGCCGGCTATTTCACTCCGGCACCCGCCTCCTGTATTTGTATTACAGGTCAGTTTTCATCATTGGTGGCGCAGTGGCCACAGCCCCTCCCCTCCTCCTCCCATGTCTCTTCTTATTGGCGGAGGCGACAGCAGCAGCACAGGGGGGGAGGGAGAGAGCCCCCGACCCCGCCCCCTCCTCTATGGAAGCGCCGACGCCGTCCCTGCCTATAGTTAGTTGCGGGCCGGCGCGGGGGGCCCCTAAGGACTTGGGGGCCCGGGGGCAATTGCCCCCCTTGCCTCTATGGAAGCGCCGGCCCTGCATCCCCCATCACCTTCCGTCTCCCTAAAGTGGAATAAATAAGTTATGGGTGAAAGCAGTATTTCCAACTTCCAGATGTCTTTAACGAGTGATGCGACCTGATTCCACAGTTCAGTGGACTAAGGGCAAGTCCACAACCCATGAAACAAGTCGGTCCTCTGCATCTTACACTTTGGACAGTGTGTTAGTCTGTCCGGTTTCTCATTTGTTGGGGGAAGATTAAAGGCATATATGGCATTGTGCATGATCCTAAAATGCGTGTCCCTCCAGGTTTCATTTAAGATGTGCTTTCTCAACGTCCACCAACCTTTTAATATTTTTTCTTCCACCTCTTGGTCCTCTAACAATCTAGCCCAACCCCTAAAAGCCTGCTTGGGCAACCCATCTCCCAGAGCTTCCCTAACCTGTGCATGCAAACATGATATGGACTGTGGTCCTGCCCCTCTGCGCAATATTTTATCAAAGGCATTCTGTCTGGTTTCCTTTGCAGGGTCTAACAAGCAGCTGGAGAGGAAATTATGAACCTGTGCATATTGTATGCTTTGTAAGGGATTTAGCCCATAAGATTCTATTGTTTCTTGTTGCGTTAGCCATCTACCTTCCGTGTTGTGCATTAGGTGTGCCGCTGTCAGTATCCCCTTATCCCTCCATTCCTTAAATAGTTTATTGTACCTTCCCTGAGAGAAGTCAGGGTGCTCCCAAAAGGGCATATACTTGGATACCATCTGGCTAAGGTGGAAGCGCTTCCTGAGAGCCCTCCAGGCCGCCCAAGTGTGTCTGAAGAGAACAGAGTTTCTTAGGCGTAGCGGCAGGCCCTTCATGCTCTTATGCAACAAGGTACAGAGATCAAAGGGTGTTACCAAGGTTTTCTCCAGGTCAAAATCAGAATAACAACTGGTCTCCCTTACCCAGTCTATTATATGTCTGAATAGGCAGGACAAGTTATATAACCGAACATCCGGCAGATTCATGCCAACTTTGATTTTAAGTGCCATTAACTTTTTGATCCCTATCCGAGGGCGTCTACCTTTCCACAGAAAGTGGGTTATTTAGCTGTGCAGTTTGGTAATATCCGCATATTTAATTAATAGAGGCAGCGTTTGCATGGGATATAGAAGTCTAGAAAAGGTAATCATTTTAATTAAATGGACTCTCCCCAAAAGGGATAAAGGAAGTCCCTGCCACCTTCTCAGTTCCTGCGAGATTTTATGGAACAAGGGGGTATAGTTTAATCAGTATAATGAATCTGCCGTATGCCCCAACCTGATTCCCAAATATTTGATGGTGTGCTCGGCAACTGGTATGCCATACAGGTGCATCCCTCGCTCATCGGAATTGTTTCCCCGGCCAAGGTACATCCGCGCGCATTTCGCCACATTTATTTTAAAACCTGAAGACGAGCCAAAATTTTCTATTTTATCCAATATCATCTGGAGTTCCTCCTTGGGTTTCCCTACGAAAAGTAGGATATCATCTGCAAAGAATATTGCCTGTAACACCTTATTCTCCACATGAATGGCAGTAAATTGTCCTCTTCTATTCAGATAACGCACAAGGGGTTCCACCGCTAAGTTAAAGAGGAGGGGGGACAAGGGGCACCCCTGCCTAGTGCCTCTATGAAGTTCGAAGGGAGCGGATAAAAAACCTGGTGTACTAATGCGAGCCTGGGGTTTATCATACAGCTTCTTGAGGTAAGTTTGAAAAGATCCCCGAAAGCCCATCCTGTCCAGCACCCACTCCAGCCACTCCCAGTGAATATTATCAAATGCATTTTCAGCATCTAGAGTGACCACAGCTGGGACCCTCCGGCCACTCCATTCATGGTCGCCAACACCCTTCTTATGTTCGTGATCGCCGATCTCCCCTTAACAAAACCCACCTGATTTGGGCTTATCAAATTGGGCAATATTTGCTCCAACCTATTAGCCATAAGCTTAGACAGTATTTTTACATCCTGGTTTATCAGGGAGATCGGACGATACGAAGATGGGTCCTCAGTGGGTCTATCAGGCATGGGCAACAGTCTGATGTGAGCCATAGTCATCTGAGTTGTAAAATTCCCCCCTTGTAAGGTCCTGTTTCCCAGAGAAGCTAAAACTGACGCTATCTGAGAAGTCAATATTCTATAGAAGTCCCCCGAATAGCCGTCAGGTCCTGGCGCTTTATTTCCCGGTAATGTCGCTATAGTGGCTTTTACCTCTTCTTCAGTAATCAGTCTATTCATACTTTCTAGTTGGTCCGGTGAGAGGGTCAGCAAGGTCACCTTATCAAGAAAATCTTCTCTGTCTCCCACCCTTTCATCAAGTGCGCCGTAGAGTACAGAATAGTAATCTCTAAATACCCGTAATACCTCATCTGGATTAGATCTTAACACTCCGGTTCGATCCCGAATCCGGTGCAGGTGGTATACTGGGCGTCTTCCCTTTGCAAAATTTGCTAACAGTTTACCTGCCTTGTTGCCAAAATTGTGAAGTTCAAGCTCCCATTGGACCTTATAAAAATTCTCCCTCCTATCAGCCCAGAGGTCAAAATCCCTTCTCGCCTCAAGCCAAATTTGTTTATGTCGGGGAGAATGGGACTGTACAAAATCTCCATAAGCTCTTTTAACTCGGCAACTAGACTCCAGGTATTTCTCTTTAGTAGCTTTTCTCAAACCCGGCATATAAGCTATCAATCGACCGCTCAAAAACTGCCTTGCCCGCCTCCCAGAATAACAGGGGATCTGAGACATGTTCTTGGTTCACAGAGCTGTATTCCAGCCACCACCCTCTTACCAGCTCCACAAAGGAATCATCCTTTGCCATCCTTTGCCATGAAAGAACCTCCACAAGAAATCTGTGCCCCGCGGGATGGAGTCTGTAATAGCCAACACCACCGGGGAGTGGTCGGATATCACCAGGTCACCTACAGAAACATCCCGTATCCTATGCAATAGATGGTGGCTTGCTAACCAGTAGTCGATACGTGACCACCCTCCAGGCATCTAGCATGCCAGAGTCTGAGAGAAGATGACTCACCATGTCAACATCTGGCCTACCCGTCGACCCTATTTGCGTCGCCCTCTGTCTGTCTTCCAACTTGTTTACCACCGCATTTAGGTCTCCTCCTAGAAGCTTATCCCTCGTGGGGTCCTGTAGAATCTTAGCGCTCAGTTGTGTGAAAAACGGGCCCTGGGATACATTAGGAGCATAAATGTTATAAATAGCCATATCTCCCCCTGGACAAGACAAAGCAAAAGCCGATATTCTACCTGCATCATCATTAAAGAGGGCCTGAGTCCTCTGTGTTAGGTTTTTATGAATCAAAGTCAGGACTCCTGCCTTCCCTTGAACAGCAGAGGACCCATATACTTCTCCTACCCACATTTTCACCATTCTATGGAAATCTGATTCTTCTAAATGAGTTTCCTGCAAAAGCGCAATATCAGCGCCTAGACGCTTCAGGTGTCGGAGAATCATCATGCGCTTCTGCGGGGAACGTAGGCTTTTTACATTCCAAGTAATTAAATTGAGCATGATATGGTATCTATACACCAAGAACCTGTGATTGCGTCCCCCCCATAGACAGCCCAAAAAGTAAATAACAGTAGAACCTGAAACAGGAGGTTACAAAACCATGCCCTGTAGAAAAGGGTGTTAAACATCATAGAAACTGAAACGAAAGTCATCATTTTATGCATTCTGAGCTTTTTTCTGGTACCTAGCAGCACTCCGTTACCTCTTTTAGGCTTGGCATAGGAAGGCCCAGGAGAAAGAGGAGATGGAAAGAACGAGGGAAAGAAAAAAGTTAGAAAAAAAAAAAAAAAGGGGGTTCCCTCCATGTCAGGAACCTGCAAACATATTACTCTTCAGGTAAATGCCCCATAGCGCACAAAACATGAGGTATCAACGACGTGGTCTACGTTGCTCTTTCGCCGGCTTCTTGGAGATGTCCTCATCCCGCTGTCTCGGTGAACCGGCCGAATGTAATTTTTTTTTTTAATTCGCTCATCTCTAAACACAACCATAACAGTACATTGTAAGGAGATACGGTAAGTGTGGGACACTTACAATTTACCACATGTACAGGCAATCTTATATCAAGTCGTATTGGGTCTGAGACTTTATTAAGCTTGTAACAGCAAGACGTAGGAAGACTGCTTTATTAATCAAAAATTTTACTGAGCCTGCATGACATGCATAAATCATGTACCTTCGGGACAATGCAGATGACCCGAGTGTTCTGGGTAAATAGAATGCAGACCTCTTCCTTGTGCATTGCATAACCCCCTGCCAGGTATACTTAGTTCTTCCAGGCTCATTTTCTTGGTCAAAATCTTTTTGCATGCAAAATAAAGGAGATGAGGCGAGGAGTGGGCTGAATGATTAAACTGCTTTCATGCTTACATGGCTGAGATGTAATATCACAGATGGTCTCTTAAGAGCAATTTCTTTCTCAGGCAGTGATTTTGACACCAGATTATAATTAAAACAACCCACAGCTTTTCTTTCTTCATGTACACAGCCGCCTGACTGCACAATGGGTCCGCTGGTAAATGAACAAAATTTGTGTAATACACAGGTTGTGATGGTTAATTAGTATTATATGTATTTACAGGCTTCATGTTTACTTCTTGTGCCCCACACCATACACAGCATATGTATTCTGCAGACTATAGAGCTTTAATATCGATAGGAGAACATGCGTGTGTGTTATCTGCAGTACAATAGGCTGCCCCTCATGCTGCACAGACTTGTTTTGGTGCCACATACAGGTAGGAAGAACCATGGAATATTATGCAAGTAATTATGCAGTTTCAGAAAGGAATAATCAAGACATGGTGAATTGGATGGAATTGGATGCAGGAATCTGCAAATTTATATTTATCTTGTGTAATGCCCTAGAGGTGCATTACCACTTCTGCACCCTGCAACTATCTCTAGTGGGCAAGTGTCATGTCATTTATGTATTTATTTCCAGGTCCTGTACAATGTGCATTCATAATCTTGTTATGTAACTGTTCAAGTGTAATATTCCTGGTTCACCAGCAGGTGGCATAAAATACAGCAGAGCTACAGGTACAGAGATTGGAGCTTTACCTTCCATTCTAACACCCCCCTCTGTGGTGTGGTGGGCATGTCCTGCTTGCTGCAGGAAGGAAGGAGTTCTAGTTAGAGTCAGTGTGGAGAGTACCCCCTGCCAAGAGAGGGTGTGCAGCAGGTGCACATCCCTGTTGGACGTGCCTTGTCTAGGACAGCTAGAGCACCTTCAGCTCCATTGAATGGGGAGTCCACAGCTTGAAACCTCTGAAGGCAGGAGTAAAGTTCCCTGCACAAGTCTAGAGACAGACCATACTTCAAAGTAAGGGTCCATTCACACGTCCGTAGAATGGGTCCGCATCCGTTCCGCAATTCTGCGGAACGGGTGCGGACCCATTCATTCTCCATGGAGACAGAAAGGATGAGGACAGCACACATTGTGCTGTCCGCATCTGCATTTCCGGTCCGCGGCTCTGTACTTCCAGTCCGCGGCTCCTGAACAAAATAGAACATGTCCTATTCTTGTCCACAATAGCGAACAAGAATAGGCTTTCTATAGGGGTGCCAGTCTGGTGTATTGCGGATCTGCAATTTGCACATCCGCAATACACTACGGATGTTTGAATGGACCCTTAGGTATAGCATAAAGAAGATGCTAAATTATATAGCTATCATGTCAGCACAGCAGAGCCAGAGAGTAACAGATGTAGCAGAGAGGAGTTTGCCTGCCACAGTAAATGCCAAAGCCTGCTGGAACCAAGATAAAGCCTGTAGACTGTTTGGAGCAACGTTTATGCAAAGTAAAGCTGTTATCAACTTCATCACAAGAACTGGACTCAATTTATTCCAACACCCCCTTCATCAACAACCCCCTTTTCATTGCTGCAGAGCCAACGCCTAGGCTCCAGCGTATCCAGGTAGGAGCATCGTGACACGTACACAACACCTTAAGGGACATTATAGGCTACCCTACACCACTCTGGCATTCCTACACCTGGGTACCATCTACTGCATCACCAAAAGGGGCCCTGTGCCCTTGTGCTCTTCACTTTTTCACTTAAAGGGCCCTGGGGGAGGCACATCCGTGGTTACTGGTATAACAATGGATCCTATAAACTGTAATCCTATTGATGCAGATTAAACCAAGGTGTAGAGTGTAAGGGATAATGTGTTCTTCACCCTATGACCTGCAAGGAGGAATTAATATCCAGGTTACATTTGCTGGGAGCCCAAGAGGAGCCGCTGCAGAGGATGGAAGTGGTAGAGGCCCTGATAAGATGTTATGGCACGGTGTACTCCCTCAGGCCGTCAGACACTGAGGTTTTGTTGCAAGTATAGATGATTCTAGCGCCGAAGTATTACTTGGCATGCCTTGTAAATCTTGAGTAAGAACTACCAAGTTTGAAACGCGTAGATTTTGGTTGAAACAAGAGCACGTTATCGATGCTGTGAATATTTGATCACTGACAATAAAGAAACAAACAACTTAAAGATACTTCGGTGCTGGATTTATCTTTACTTGATTTAAAATCCGAGGTCTTACCTGAACAGTGGTGCTGTGTCTTAACTTGTTATCCTCCTCATCTGCAGCAGAATCTTTATAGCTGTAGTGCTGATCACTCTGTAAATAATATAAATGATGTATCTTGCAGTGGTACCCTGAGACCCTGGAGTAGTGGTCCTCACAGACAAACTTCAGTCCCAAGGCCCATGGAGCAGGAACAGATGGATGTTCTTCCTCGGTCCAGGCTTGCTCAGCTCTTTCTGGAACTTTCTAGAGACAGCCCACTCCCACCAAGAGGGGAGGAATGGAATGGTAAGTTCCATTCCTAATGCCAACCATACCGTATCATTCTGAAGCATTCAGCAGATGCAATAAACATAATATGAAATTACAATATATAATAAACAATGTGTAAAAGTAGACCAGGCACTCTATATATGTAGCCAACAAGCGAGATATTTATTAAATAAAATGCAATCAATTATAAAAATCACATAAAATAGCAGCATAAAATGACAGTGGCCCAGTAAATGGGTGATGTAGTAATAAATCTGTAAAAGTAGTAATAAATCAGTAGCAACAATCTAGCAGCAACAATTATATCAATTAGCAGCAACAAATGTATCATTAGCAGCAACAAAATATAGCGAAGGGCAGTGATGATTTCAAATACATCCACATGAACCGCAAGTACAAATCATATATTCCTTTTTAGCTGCAGTAGGGAAAACTGCCAAAGTCTTTCCTTCAAATGAATTGTTCACGTGCCGGGTAAAAAAATGTCTTATATTACTATAATTCCACTCCTGGCTAGTTTGTAAGTCACCAGTCTTTGTGGTATAACAGGAGAGACTAGAGGGCACAATGTAGTAAGCAAAGTGGCGTCCCACTTAGTTGTAATTGCTCATTCAATGTTACCTTACTCTTACTCGTTTCCCGTCTCTGAATGCCGACTCGGTGATCTATAGTGAAGTAGATATCAGCTGACTCTGTATCCAGTGTCGTCAGCAAATTCTGCGCTCGTTGAAATTGAGTATCGCCAGAGCTTTTCGTTCCAGGAACTTAGATCAAATCCAGGGGAGACTCTCTGCCAGCATGCCGGTGCAAGGTATAGCCCATATGCGTTTCGGGGACGTGGCCCCTTCCTCAGTGGTAACCTTGCTCTGTTTCCCCTCCTCCTTTTGTACTCCAAATTGAGGTAAGTAACAAAAGCTGTGCCGGAATCATAATAGCTCTCAGGTGGACATAAAACCCGGATTTCCATGGTATGACTCCCATATATTTCTTATGCGGTTTTTATGCGTTTTTTGTTATAAGGTTGCGTTTTCAGTTGCATTTTTAAGTTTCATAGCTGCTTATATAAGATGCCAAACACATTAGTTGTTGGATACATATATATTTCGTTTAACTATAATATGTGTTATCATAGACATCTATGTGTTAGCATAGACATTTATACCACCAAAATAATGCAATACGGCAACCATTTTATCCAAAAAGCTGGGAGAACTGTACCATAATCCTGTTTCTTCTGCAAATGTATGAGGAAACAACATTTTTTAAACTATAATTGATGTGCGTTTCTCATTCGGTTTTTTGGTCAAATTGCTTTTTTTTGTATCAAGGCTGCTTACATCCAATATACAACATAATAGATAAAAAATAAATTTTAAATAACTTTAAAAAAATATATATATTACTTAAAAACATTAAAAACATCATTTTCTGATAGACGTCCACTCTGAAATGTTTATACAGGGGAATAGGAGACACATTCACAGGAACCCAAATAGTTCCCAATCTGCATTTAACCCATTGGGTGCCAGTGAACTGAAATAGAACATTTGGTTGAGGTTATTGCTGCCAAAGGAGGTTCAACCAGTTATTAAATCCAAGGGTTCACATACTTTTTCCACCTGCACTGTGAATGTTTACATGGTGTGTTCAATAAAAACAAGGTAACATTTAATTCTTTGTGTGTTATTAGTTTAAGCAGACTGTGATTGTCTATTGTTGTGACTTACATGAAGATCAGATCACATTTTATGACCAATTTGTGCAGAAATCCATATCATTCTAAAGGGTTCACATACTTTTTCTTGCAACTGTATATAAACAGTCATGCAGAGCTTTAATCCCAGTGCTGTGTAGCAGGAGCGGGTCAGGTCCTGGCTGTGAGACACAGCAGGGACCCTGAGGAGAAGACAGGAACAGTTTATTACAGCTCTTGACTTCTCCAGGAGGAGAGCACTGCATGAGCGCAGGGGGTGGGCAAGAAGCAGCTGAGCGGCACTCGCTAAAGGAAACCGTCACCATTGTCGCAGCGTTCACTCAAATCTATACATGTTATATATCGAAACGATCATCAAAAAATAGAGAACCCATTGCTATAATTATTTTTACGTTTTTTGTAAGTCTTAAGATTTAAGAGATAAAAAGCTAAAATACGCCTTAAATCTTTAAGGGTTCACACGGTAAAGAGAGTGATGATATTGTGTTTTTACAGGCATCACTGGTGCCATGTAAAGAGATACTGATGGTGGAGTGGTGCAGGATTTAAAGGGGTTGTCTATGTTTTCAGGTTATCCTCTCCACACCATATGGCATAACTATATGATTAGTGGGGTCCGATTCTGCTACCCCCACTGATCCCAGGAATGGGTTCTGTTCCCCCTTTTTGATGGTGTGACAGGCCACACATATGCCCTGCTTCTCCATTTATTCTCTTTGGGACCACTGGAAATAGCCATCTTCGGTGACCCCATAGAGAATGGATGGAGAGGCAGGGCATATACTCGACCTGCCACTCAATCAAGAAGGGGGATCAGTGGGGGATCCAGCGTTCAGACCCCAACGGATCACTTAGTTTTTCCCAATCCTGTGGATAGAGGAAAACTAGAAAGTGGATACAGGCTCTTTAACAGGAGAGCATATTTTAGTTTGACACATATTTTGGGCCAGATTTTAATTAAAATTTGTATTTTTTTACAACCAAAGAAAACCTTTAATAATAGGGAATGGGAAAAAGTCCAACAGCTATGACACAACATGTGATAAGTGTCTGATTGATGGGGGTCTGACTGCTGGGACCCCCATGATCAAGGGAACGTGGTCTGAAGACCTTTGTGTACATAGATTGGTTGTAATTAGAGTTGAGCGAACCCGAACTGTAAAGTTCGGGTTCGTACCGAACTTTTGGGTTTTCGGCACCCGGACCTGAACCCGAACATTTACGTAAAAGTTTGGGTTCGGCGATTTTTATGGCGCTTTTTGAAAGGCTGCAAAGCAGTCAATCAACAAGCGTCATACTACTTGCCCCAAAAGGCCATCACAGCCATGCCTACTATTGGCATGGCTGTGATTGGCCAACTCCAGCATGTGACCCAGCCTCTATTTAAGCTGGAGTCATGTAGCGCCGCCCGTCACTCTGCTCGGATTAGTGTAGGGAGAGGCTGCAGCTGCTGTGAGGGAGAGATCAGGGAGGAATCTTATCAAGAACAGTTTTTTGTACTCAGCGATCTACAGCAAAAGTGTTTTGTGGGTGCAGTGCACAATTTTTTTAAGCCTGCCCTGAACCAACTACTACTGAAAACAAACATTTTTTTCTTCAGTTAGTCAATATCAATACATAATTGGCAGCCATTTTATGCAATGATAGTGCGCCAGCACAGGATATCTGCATGTCTGCAAGTCCAGAAATACAGCTTTTTGCTTACTGGGGTTAAAAAAATACATCTGTTAAATATAGTGCACATCTGGGATTACACGTGCATAAGTAATTGTCATATTTAGGCCAGAAATACGGCTTTGGCATACTGGGGTGAAAAAAGCCTCTGATATACTGTACATCTGGGATTACACGTGCATAAGTGATTGTCACATTTAGGCCAGAAATACGGTGAAAAAACCCTCTAATATACTGCACATCTGGGATTAGACAAGCATAAGTGACTGTCACATTTAGGCCAGGAATATGGCTTTTTGGTTACTGGGGTGAAAAAACCCTCTAATATACTGCACATCTGGGATAAGACGTGCATAAGTGACTGTCACATTTAGGCCAGAAATACGGCTTTTTGGTTACTGGGGTGAAAAAACCCTCTGATATACTGCACATCTGGGATAAGACATGCATAAGTGAGTGTCACATTTAGGCCACAAATACCGCTATTATATAGAGTAAAAAAAATAATGGAGTGCAATACCCTACATCAGGGTTTTTATTGGCGGTTAATTATTTTCAACAGACTTAACCACTTTCTACTTTGCTTTGTAAAAGCTAGCTATGAGGCAAACATCTAATTAGGGACGCGGTCATGGTCGTGGTGGTGGTGTTGGTGGAGCCTCTGGTGCAGGGAGAGGATGTGGCCGTTCTGCAACAGCTACACGTCCTACTGAACCTACTACCTCAGGTCCTAGTAGCTGCCAGAATCTACAGCAATATTTGGTCGGGCCTAATGCCGTTCTAAGAATGGTAAGGCCTGAACAAGTACAGGAGATAGTCAATTGGGTGGCCAACAGTGGATCCAGCACGTTCACATTATCTCCCACCCAGGCTTCTACAGAAAGTGCACAGGTGGCGCCTAAAACCCATGCCCATCAGTCTGTCACATCACCCCGTGCATATCGGGGAACCTGTCTGAGCCTCAAGTCTGACGCACAACCACTTATGTTTCCTGATGAGGACATGGGAATACCACCTCAGCACGTCTCTGATGATGACGAAACACAGGTGCCAACTGCTGCGTCTTTCTGCAGTGTGCAGACCGAAAATGAGGTCAGGGAGGAAGACTGGGTGGAAGACGATGCAGGGGACGATGAGGTCCTAGACCCCACATGGAATGAAGGTCGTGCCACTGACTTTCAGAGTTCAGAGGAAGAGGCAGTGGTAAGACCGAGCCAAGAGCAAAAGCGGGAGCAGGGTGCAAAAGCAGAGCAGCCATCGCCAAAACAGATTGCCTGCTACTGGCCACCGTCACTAGGGACCGAGCACACCAAAGGCAGCTTCAAGGAGTTCCCTGGCATGGCACTTCTTCACACAATGTGCTGACGACAAGACTCGAGTGGTTTGCACGCTGTGCCATCAGAGCCTGAAGTGAGGCATTAACGTTCTGAACCTTAGCACAACCTGCATGACCAGGCATCTGCATGTGAGACACGGGTTGCAGTGGAGTAAGCACCTTCAAAACCAATAAAGGGCTCAGGCCCCTCCTGCTCCCTCTTCTGCTGCTGCGTAGGCCTCTTCCTCGGCCTCTGGAGGAACGTTGGCACTTGCCACCCAGCAAACAGAGCCACCATTAACACCACCTCCGTCACCAAGCATCTCCACCATGTCACACGGAAGCGTTCAGCTCTCCATCTCACAAACCTTTGAGAGAAAGCGTAAATTCCCACCTAGCCACCCTCGATTCCTGGCCCTGAATGCCAGCATTTCTAAACTGCTGGCCTTTGAAATGCTGTCATTCAGGCTGGTGGAGACGGACAGCTTTAAACAGCTCATGTCGCTTGCTGTCCCACAGTACGTCGTTCCCAGTCGCCACTACTTCTTCAAGTATCGGATAAAATCAAGTGTGCACTGCGCAACGCCATCTGTGGCAAGGTCCACCTAACCACAGATATGTGGACCAGTAAGCACGGCCAGGGACGCTATATCTCCCTAACTGCACACTGGGTAAATGTAGTGGCGGCTGGGCCCCAGGCGGAGAGCTGTTTAGCGCATGTCCTTCTGCCGCCAAGGATCGCAGGGCATCATTCTTTGCCTCCTGTTGCCTCCTCTTCTACCACCATCTCCCTTCCCTGTTCCTCTGATAGGCTGTGAGTCCGGTGCAGGCGGCACGATGGCGTCATCGTGCCGCCTGAGCCGTACAGCGCAGGACACAGTTTAATAGAGCTAAGTATAAGTGTTAATTTTTTTTATGGTACTACTACTGGCACATGATTGGGGGCATCTATGGGGGCACCTGTTACTGGCACATGATTGAGGGGCGTCTATGGGGCACCTGTTACTGGCACATCATTGGTGGCATCTATGGAGGTGCATGTTACTGGCACATGATTGGGTGGCATCTATGAGGGCACCTGTTACTGGCACATGATTGGGGGCATCTATGGGGGTACTAGTTACTGGCATCTATGGGGGGGACTTGTTACTGGCACATGATTGGGGGCATCTATGGTGCACTTGTTACTGGTACATGATTGGGGGGTATCTATGGGGCCACTTGTTACTGGCACGATTGGGGGCATCTATGGGTGACTTGTTATTGGCACATAATTGTGGTGCATCTATGGGGGTACTTGTTACTAGCACATGATTGGGGGCATCTATGGGGTACTTGTTACTGGCACTTGATTGGTGGGCATTTATGGGGGTACTTTTTACCGACACATGATTGGGGGGCATCTATGGGGTATTTGTTACTGGCATATGATTGGGGGCATCTATGGAGGCACTTGTTACTGGCACATGATTGGGGGACATCTATGGGGACACTTGTTACTGGCATATTATTGAGGGAATCTATGGGGGCACATCTTACTGGCACATTATTGGTGCCACCTTTTACTGGCACATTCATGGGTGGCACCATGGGGGCACTTCTTACTGGCACATTATTAGGGGCACTATAGGGGTATCTACTGAGGCCACAAAGAAGGGTAATTTATATGGGGGAAGGGGGGAGAGTAATACTATGGGGCTTCTACTGAGGCCACAAAGAAGGGGTATTTTATATGGGGGCTCTGTATAGGGGTATTTTATACTGGGGCACATTATGGTGGGTACTATGGGGAAGGAGAGAGGAGTACTATGGGCTCATCTATGGGGGGGGCTAAGAAGGGGTATTTTATACTTGCAAATTATGGGGAACACTGAGGGCATCTACTGGGGCACTATATAAGGGGCATTTTATACAGGGAGTGCAGAATTATTAGGCAAGTTGTATTTTTGAGGATTAATTTTATTATTGAACAACAACCATGTTCTCAATGAACCCAAAAAACTCATTAATATCAAAGCTGAATATTTTTGGAAGTAGTTTTTAGTTTGTTTTTAGTTTTAGCTATTTTAGGGGGATATCTGTGTGTGCAGGTGACTATTACTGTGCATAATTATTAGGCAACTTAGCAAAAAACAAATATATACCCATTTCAATTATTTATTTTTACCAGTGAAACCAATATAACATCTCAACATTCACAAATATACATTTCTGACATTCAAAAACAAAACAAAAACAAATCAGTGACCAATATAGCCACCTTTCTTTGCAAGGACACTCAAAAGCCTGCCATCCATGGATTCTGTCAGTGTTTTGATCTGTTCACCATCAACATTGCGTGCAGCAGCAACCACAGCCTCCCAGACACTGTTCAGAGAGGTGTACTGTTTTCCCTCCTTGTAAATCTCACATTTGATGATGGACCACAGGTTCTCAATGGGGTTCAGATCAGGTGAACAAGGAGGCCATGTCATTAGATTTTCTTATTTTATACTCTTTCTTGCCAGCCACGCTGTGGAGTACTTGGACGCGTGTGGTGGAGCATTGTCCTGCATGAAAATCATGTTTTTCTTGAAGAAGGTGTCTTCCAGAAACTGGCAGTAGGACTGGGAGTTGAGCTTGACTCCATCCTCAACCCAAAAAGGCCCCACAAGCTCATCTTTGATGATACCAGCCCAAACCAGTACTCCACCTCCACCTTGCTGGCGTCTGAGTCGGACTGGAGCTCTCTGCCCTTTACCAATCCAGCCACGGGCCCATCCATCTAGCCCATCAAGACACTCTCATTTCATCAGTCCATAAAACCTTAGAAAAATCAGTCTTGAGATATTTCTTGGCCCAGTCTTGACGTTTCAGCTTGTGTGTCTTGTTCAGTGGTGGTCGTCTTTCAGCCTTTCTTACCTTGGCCATGTCTCTGAGTATTGCACACCTTGTGCTTTTGGGCACTCCAGTGATGTTGCAGCTCTGAAATATGGCCAAACTGGTGGCAAGTGGCATCTTGGCAGCTGCACGCTTGACTTTTCTCAGTTCATGGGCAGTTATTTTGCGCCTTGGTTTTTCCACACGCTTCTTGCGACCCTGTTGACTATTTTGAATGAAACGCTTGATTGTTCGATGATCACGCTTCAGAAGCTTTGCAATTTTAAGAGTGCTGCATCCCTCTGCAAGATATCTCACTATTTTTGACTTTTCTGAGCCTGTCAAGTCCTTCTTTTGACCCATTTTGCCAAAGGAAAGGCACACCTGATATAGGGTGTTGATGTCATTAGACCACACCCCTTCTCATTACAGAGATGCACATCACCTAATATGCTTAATTGGTAGTAGGCTTTCGAGCCTATACAGCTTGGAGTAAGACAACATGCATAAAGAGGATGATGTGGTCAAAATACTCATTTGCCTAATAATTCTGCACTCCCTGTACTGGTACATTATGGGGGCACTAGGAAGAAGGGGGGAGAGGAGCACTATGGGCCATTTACTGGAGGATCTATATAGGGGTATTTTATACTGGCACATTATGGGGGCACTATGGGGACATTAGCTCAACTGGCATTAAAAGGGGGTATAAGTGTTCAGTGTATACAATACAACTTTCTTATGTTTGCGAACGGTTTAAGTAATTTTCTAATATTCGCTATATTGCAATATAGAATCAGACGAATATTATAAAAAACAATATAAAGATTCCCAACAGAGAGTTTCTCCAATATTATCCCCTTTATTCAGTTATATGCATCGTAACTGAAATCAGAGAAAATATTGATGCAGCAACTAACGTTACACGTCTGCAAATGAGCGGGTATCTGGCTAAGTATCAAGCCAATTAATTTAGATCAATACTACATAAAACAGAAATATACATTACCCAAGGATCAAGTGATGTGCAGAGTCTTGGGGCAGTCAGCTCTCAAGAGTTTTTCCGATAATCCAAATGTTTTTCCAGAGATCTCCCTTTCTTTCTTTCTTTTTTTTCTTTCTGTCCCCATTTTTTCTTTTTTTTCTGTTTGGTATCTGGTTTCTTAACCCAAAACTTATCAGATGAACACACCCTCCTAGTTTGGAACTTTCCAATCATTGTTGGATAGGCGTGGGCATTGATACGGAATGTGACGTCATAATACTACCCAGAATGCACTTTTGCTGCTGGTGTAGTATTAACTGCTCTTATCTAGGTGGCACGGTTGTATAAGCTATAGGCATCATACCATTAAGGGTTAACTCATACATGCCTGATATTTTCAATACTACACACCTCTGACATCTGGAGGCCTTGTCTTACAGCCGAGGGACAAACTTTGATACATGAATGTATACTTTGAGGAACATCTAGACAATTCTCACACTGTGGAATTCATGTTCAGATAGGAAAAACAATGACGCTTTTAAATCTGCAGGTGCGGTGTATCTTCTAACCATCTAAATGTATAATATATTGTTACAATAACACTAGCTTTTTGATCAGCACAGTAATCTTCCCATGGGCTTACTTCGGCCTACATGAGAATCCATACAAAACAGTGATTATAAATCAACATTGCTCTTAAAGACAATGAATACCCATTATAATTAAAATAAGTAGATATAACTGTTTCATAACAGTTATGAAAAAGCACAACAATTTGTAACCATATGGCACAAGGAGAGGTATTGAGTGGGCTCAGCATGCATGCTGGTTGGTACCTGCATCCCTGGATTTAATGGAGGCCGTTATGTCACAAAAAATGGTAATAAGCAGAGTGGACCCAGCATGCATGTGGAACCTTCACTCCCTGTATTTTATGGTGGCTGTCATGTCACATAACAGGTAGGATTTAGTGTTAGGTTCCCGTCTAATAGAGATCGCTTTGACGTGTGGCAGATGGGCCCAAATAATTTTGTACAAAATGTATTTGCTAAGCATCTCACTTGCAAAATTAGTGTAGCATTAGCACTAGAATGTCTTCTATGATTGTGACATTGTTGTACTTTATATGTGTTTTCAGAGTGCTGCTGCATTACCCTTTTTTTCCTGTAATTTTATATGCATACATATATGCTTACAACCAAATCTCCAAGCCTACTATAATCATTGGCTATATGTGGATACAAATGGGGGATGGGTTAAAAGGGACCCCACTAAAATAAAATAGGAATCTCTAAGCTGATGAATCCCATCCCACGTATCATAATGATTGATCATTTCTAGATCAAATAAATCATTTTTTTAACTGGAGGGTTATTTTCTAGTGGCCAAATAGCAAAGTAAACTCAAAAAAACATACAGAGTATAAAATAAAAAATATGAAAAATAAAGAATGAAAAAAGAAGAAAAAAAGATCTAGGTTTGAGATCACAAATAGCTAATAAGACATAAAGTTTCATTGAGACCCTGTGGGTTAAGAGACTTTAATCTAAGCATCCATTCAGTCTCTTTTTGAAGAATCCTTCTCTCTAAAACTCCACCCATTAGGGATGGATGGACCTTTTCTATTACACAGAACATAAAGGGAACCTGTCATCAACTTTATGCTGACCTCACTGAGGGCAGCATAAATTAGTGACAGAAATGCTGATTTCAGCGGTGTGTCACTCATGAGCTAAAAGTAAGAGGTTGCTGAGAACCAGCATCATAACCATTGCAGCCCAGGCCTTGAAAAGAGTCAAATCTACCTGAGAAGAGTCATGGTTATTCATAATCTACTGCTCTCCCCGTCATCTGCTGATGATCCTAGAGAGAAATGGAGAAAACTAGGTAGAAGACTGTCAATCATCAGCAGGTGGCAGGGAGAGCAGGAATTTATTAATAACCATGACTCTTCTCAGGTGGCTTATGACTCTTTTCCAGGCCTAGTCTGCAATGATTGTGATGTTGGTTCTCGGGAACCACTTATTTTTAACTTATAAATGACAGACTGCTGAAATCAACTCACCTATCTCTACTTTATTCTGCCGTTAGTATGGGCAGTATAAAGTTGATGACAGGTTTCCTTTAAGGGATCTGGGATTTCCATCATATATTTCATGTACAGTTCAGACCAAAAGTTTGGACACACCTTCTCATTCAAAGAGTTTTCTTTATTTTCATGACTATGAAAATTGTAGATTCGCACTGAAGGCATCAAAACTATGAATTAACACATGTGGAATTATATACATAACAAAAAAGTGTGAAACAACTGAAAATATGTCATATTCTAGGTTCTTCAAAGTAGCCACCTTTTGCTTTGATTACTGCTTTGCACACTCTTGGCATTCTCTTGATGAGCTTCAAGAGGTAGTCACCTGAAATGGTTTTCACTTCACAGGTGTGTCCTGTCAGGTTTAATAAGTGGGATTTCTTGCCCTATAAATGGGGTTGGGACAATCAGTTGCGTTGTGGAGAAGTCAGGTGGATAAACAGCTGATAATCCTACTGAATAGACTGTTAGAATTTGTATTATGGCAAGAAAAAAGCAGCTAAGTAAAGAAAAACGAGTGGCCATCATTACTTTAAGAAATGAAGGTCAGTCAGTCCAAAAAAATTGGGAAAACTTTGAAAGTGTCCCCAAGTGCAGTCATAAAAACCATCAAGCGCTACAAAGAAACTGGCTCACATGCGGACCACCCGAGGAAAGGAAGACCAAGAGTCACCTCTGCAGCGGAGGATAAGTTCATCCGAGTCACCAGCCTCAGAAATCGCAGGTTAACAGCAGCTCAGATTAGAGACCAGGTCAATGCCACACAGAGTTCTAGCAGCAGACACATCTCTAGAACAACTGTTAAAAGGAGACTGTGTGAATCAGGCCTTCATGGTAGAATATCTGCTAGGAAACCACTGCTAAGGACAGGCAACAAGCAGAAGAGACTTGTTTGGGCTAAAGAACACAAGGAATGGACATTAGACCAGTGGAAATCTGTGCTTTGGTCTGATGAGTCCAAATTTGAGATCTTTGGTTCCAACCACCGTGTCTTTGTGCGACGCAGAAAAGGTGAACGGATGGACTCTACATGCCTGGTTCCCACCGTGAAGCATGGAGGAGAAGGTGTGATGGTGTGGGGGTGCTTTGCTGGTGACACTGTTGGGGATTTATTCAAAATTGAAGGCATACTGAACCAGCATGGCTACCACAGCATCTTGCAGCGGCATGCTATTCCATCCGGTTTGCGTTTAGTTGGACCATCATTTATTTTTCAACAGCACAATGACCCCAAACACACCTCCAGGCTGTGTAAGGGCTATTTGGCCATGAAGGATAGTGATGGGGTGCTGCGCCAGATCACCTGGCCTCCACAGTCACCGGACCTGAACCCAATCGAGATGGTTTGGGGTAAGCTGGACCGCAGATTGAAGGCAAAAGGGCCAACAAGTGCTAAGCATCTCTGGGAACTCCTTCAAGACTGTTGGAAGACCATTTCAGGTGACTACCTCTTGAAGCTCATCAAGAGAATGCCAAGAGTGTGCAAAGCAGTAATCAAATCAAAAGGTGTCTACTTTGAAGAACCTAGAATATGACATATTTTCAGTTGTTTCACACTTTTTTGTTTTGTATATAATTCCACATGTGTTAATTCATAGTTTTGATGCCTTCAGTGTGAATCTACAATTTTTATAGTCATGAAAATAAAGAAAACTCTTTGAATGAGAAGGTGTGTCCATACTTTTGGTCTGTACTGTATGTGTCTAGAAATGGGGGTATCTCTGTAGAGGGAAGGGGTAATATGCATATATATGTATATATGTTTTATAATATATACATATATATTTGCTCCTGTATGTTCAGTATATGGGCCCAGCATATGGGTGTATATATAGATATGCATATCCCCTGTAATGCATGTCTATGTATGCTTAAGTGCTGCCCATGTATGTCCCAAAGTTGTATATTTATACAGATGTAATATATATATACAGTACAGACCAAAAGTTTGGACACACCTTCTCATTCAAGAGTTTTCTTTATTTTCATGACTATGAAAATTGTAGATTCACACTAAAGTAGCCACCTTTTGCTTTGATTACTGCTTTGCACACTCTTGGGATTCTCTTGATGAGCTGTCTTCCAACAGTCTTGAAGGAGTTCCCAGAGATGCTTAGCACTTGTTGGCCCTTTTGCCTTCACTCTGCGGTCCAGCTCACCCCAAACCATCTCGATTGGGTTCAGGTCCGGTGACTGTGGAGGCCAGGTCATCTGGCGAAGCACCCCATTACTCTATATATATAGATATATATATAAAATGTATAGAGAGAGAGAGATATGCCCCAATTATCTATATGTCTATATATATATATACTTATATAGACCTAAATGTGGCCAAATCATGACCCTAGTCACGGGTGCCCCCTCCCCAGCCTAATTCCCCTGCAGGTGCATACCAGTGCGCCTGCAAAAAGGGCATGCCGCCGAGATATCTGGACAATTATGTGCAGGTGCGGCTACTTCAAAAGAGAGGGGATCCATAATGATTCCCTGCCTATTGATAACATCTCCGGAGGTATGTACACATACCTCTGAAGATGCGCAGACACAGAGATGCACGCGGCAGGGAAGCGCGGGCTGCTGCGGTGATGTCATATAGCTGCGGTGATGTCACATCACCTCGCCAGCCCCGGTGTCCTTGTCTGCGGCGTGCGCGCACGCCTACAGCGTGGGCTGCTCGGGGGCGAGCGCTGCTGGATTTAAATAGTCTAGCGGCACTGCGCTCTTCAGTTGAGCTGTGCAGCTCAGACAAGAGAATCATCCCCCAGGAGAACGAGCGAAGATCATCCCCTAGAGACGAGCACCCCTAGAAATGAGCTTGGCTAAGTATTATTAACCCCTGCTATAGCACCAATGCTTTTATTCCTGCATTTAACCCCTGATCACCCTATACTCCCTGCCATAGCCCACAACTATTATTCCCCCTGCCCTGCATTAATCCTTTACCCACTGCCACCAATATCCTATTAACCCCTGCTGTACCCCTGATCCCATTTACCCCCTGGCATTAATCCCTTCAACCCCTGATCCCCTGCAATAGCCTAATCCCAATATTAACCCTTTACTGGACTAATCCCAACAGTTACCCCTTAACCTTTTATTTGCCCCATAGGGACAGAGTGTATAGCCAGGTTGGGTGGGCTGCTATCATTAATAGTGTGTGTGTAAGTGTGTTATTTAGGTATATTTGGGGTGGAGTTGTGTAAGATATTGTACTGTGTGTAGCGTAGTTTAGGTGTATTGTAGTGTTGTTAATATATATTACTTTGTGCGGCTATATGTATATATATTTATATGTCGATTGATATAAATATATATAGTTATAGCAATAATTAGACTGTAAACTTGTTATTGTGTTAATATACTTTATTATTCATAACACAGTGTATAGTATTTTTGGTAGGCGCCGTAGTATATGATCTCACGTAGTTTAGGGAAAGTGCAACATAGGAAGATAGCTAGTTAGTTAACTAGTTTAGTTAGTTTAGAAACGATTTATTTTATAAAGAGGCGGAGTTATCAATAGATGACTCACCCCTTTTTATGAATATTAATTATTGTATTAACCAAAATATAAATTATTAATATTCCCTTTAACATTGGCGAGCCAGGCCCACTGCTAAGAATTTTTGTCTGTGTTTTGCTTTGGTGAAGAAAATCGCTTACTTTGTGAATTAGTCAGGTTTTAGAGTTGAGCGAACACCTGGATGTTCGGGTTCGAGAAGTTCGGCCGAACATCCCGGAAATGTTCGGGTTCGGGATCCGAACCCGATCCGAACTTCGTCCCGAACCCGAACCCCATTGAAGTCAATGGGGACCCGAACTTTTCGGCACTAAAACGGCTGTAAAACAGCCCAGGAAAGGGCTAGAGGGCTGCAAAAGGCAGCAACATGTAGGTAAATCCCCTGCAAACAAATGTGGATAGGGAAATTAATTAAAATAAAAATTAAATAAATAAAAATTAACCAAAATCAATTGGAGAGAGGTTCCATAGCAGAGAATCTGGCTTCCCGTCACCCACCACTGGAACAGTCCATTCTCAGATATTTAGGCCCCGGCACCCAGGCAGAGGAGAGAGGTCCCGTAACAGAGAATCTGTCTTCATGTCAGCAGAGAATTAGTCTGCATGTCATAGCAGAGAATGAGGCTTCACGTCAGCCACCACTGCAACAGTCCATTGGCATATATTTAGGCCTAGCACACAGGCAGAGGAGAGAGGTCCCGTAACAGAGAATCTGGCTTCATGTCAGCAGAGAATTAGTCTGCATGTCATAGCAGAGAATCAGGCTTCATGTCAGCCACCACTGCAACAGTCCATTGGCATATATTTAGGCCTAGCACACAGGCAGAGGAGAGGTTCATTCAACTTTGGGTAGCATCGCAATATAATGGTAAAATGAAAATAAAAATAGGATTGAATGAGGAAGTGCCCTGGAGTCCAATAATATATGGTTATGGGGAGGTAGTTAATGTCTAATCTGGACAAGGGACGGACAGGTCCTGTGGGATCCATGCCTGGTTCATTTTTATGAACGTCAGCTTGTCCACATTGGCTGTAATGACGCCCCCTGCCGTGCTGAATACACGTTCAGACAAAACGCTGGCTGCCGGGCAGGCCAGCACCTCCAAGGCATAAAAGGCTAGCTCTGGCCACGTGGACAATTTAGAGACCCAGAAGTTGAATGGGGCCGAACCATCAGTCAGTACGTGGAGGGGTGTGCACACGTACTGTTCCACCATGTTAGTGAAATGTTGCCTCCTGCTAACACGTTGCGTATCAGGTGGTGGTGCAGTTAGCTGTGGCGTGTTGACAAAAGTTTTCCACATCTCTGCCATGCTAACCCTGCCCTCAGAGGAGCTGGCCGTGACACAGCTGCCTTGGCGACCTCTTGCTCCTCCTCTGCCTTGGCCTTGGGCTTCCACTTGTTCCCCTGTGACATTTGGGAATGCTCTCAGTAGCGCGTCTACCAACGTGCGCTTGTACTCGCGCATCTTCCTATCACGCTCCAGTGCAGGAAGTAAGGTGGGCACATTGTCTTTGTAGCGTGGATCCAGCAGGGTGGCAACCCAGTAGTCCGCACAGGTTAAAATGTGGGCAACTCTGCTGTCGTTGCGCAGGCACTGCAGCATGTAGTCGCTCATGTGTGCCAGGCTGCCCAGGGGTAAGGACAAGCTGTCCTCTGTGGGAGGCGTATCGTCATCGTCCTGCCTTTCCCCCCAGCCACGCACCAGTGATGGACCCGAGCTGCGTTGGGTGCCACCCCGCTGTGACCATGCTTCATCCTCATCCTCCTCCACCTCCTCCTCATCCTCGTCCTCCTCGTCCTCCAGTAGTGGGCCCTGGCTGGCCACATTTGTACCTGGCCTCTGCTGTTGCAAAAAACCTCCCTCTGAGTCACTTCGAAGAGACTGGCCTGAAAGTGCTAAAAATGACCCCTCTTCCTCATCCTCCTCCTCCTCCTCCTGGGCCACCTCCTGTTCCATCATCCCCCTAAGTGTTTTCTCAAGGAGACATAGAAGTGGTATTGTAACGCTGATAACGGTGTCATCGCCACTGGCCATGTTGGTGGAGTACTCGAAACAGCGCAACAGGGCACACAGGTCTCGCATGGAGGCCCAGTCATTGGTGGTGAAGTGGTGCTGTTCTGTAGTGCGACTGACCCGTGCGTGCTGCAGCTGAAACTCCACTATGGCCTGCTGCTGCTCGCACAGTCTGTCCAGCATGTGCAAGGTGGAGTTCCACCTGGTGGGCACGTCGCATATGAGGCGGTGAGCGGGAAGGCCGAAGTTACGCTGTAGCGCAGACAGGCGAGCAGCAGCAGGATGTGAACGCCGGAAGCGCGAACAGACGGCCCGCACTTTATGCAGCAGCTCTGACATGTCGGGGTAGTTGTGAATGAACTTCTGCACCACCAAATTCAGCACATGCGCCAAGCAAGGGATGTGCGTCAAATTGGCTAGTCCCAGAGCTGCAACGAGATTTCGCCCATTATCACACACCACCAGGCCGGGCTTGAGGCTCACCGGCAGCAACCACTCGTCGGTCTGTTGTTCAATACCCCGCCACAACTCCTGTGCGGTGTGGGGCCTGTCCCCCAAACATATGAGTTTCAGAATGGCCTGCTGACGTTTACCCCGGGCTGTGCTGAAGTTGGTGGTGAAGGTGTGTGGCTGACTGGATGAGCAGGTGGAAGAAGAGGAGGAGGAAGCCGAGAAGGAGGAGGTGGCAACAGGAGGCAAAGAATGTTGCCCTGCGATCCTTGGCGGCGGCAGGACGTGCGCCAAACAGCTCTCCGCCTGGGGCCCAGCTGCCACTACATTTACCCAGTGTGCAGTTAGGGAGATATAGCGTCCCTGGCCGTGCTTACTGGTCCACGTATCTGTGGTTAGGTGGACCTTGCTACAGATGGCGTTGCGCAGTGCACACTTGATTTTATCGGATACTTGGTTGTGCAGGGAAGGCACGGCTCTCTTGGAGAAGTAGTGCCGGCTGGGAACAACATACTGTGGGACAGCAAGCGACATGAGCTGTTTGAAGCTGTCTGTGTCCACCAGCCTAAATGACAGCATTTCATGGGCCAGTAGTTTAGAAATGCTGGCATTCAGGGCCAGGGATCGAGGGTGGCTAGGTGGGAATTTACGCTTTCTATCAAATGTTTGTGAGATGGAGAGCTGAACGCTGGCGTGTGACATGGTTGAGACGCTTGGTGACGGAGGTGGTGGTGGTGGTGTTGGTGGTACATCCCCTGTTTGCTGGGCGGCAGGTGCCAACGTTCCTCCAGAGGCGGAGGAAGAGGCCGAGGCGGCAGCAGCAGAATAGGCCGAGGCGGCAGCAGCAGAAGAGGTAGCAGGGGGAGCCTGAGTGACTTCCTTGGTTTTAAGGTGTTTACTCCACTGCAGTTCATGCTTTGCATGCAGGTGCCTGGTCATGCAGGTTGTGCTCAGGTTCAGAACGTTAATGCCTCGCTTCAGGCTCTGATGGCACAGCGTGCAAACCACTCGGGTCTTGTCGTCAGCACATTGTTTGAAGAAGTGCCATGCCAGGGAACTCCTTGAAGCTGCCTTTGGGGTGCTCGGTCCCAGATGGCGGCGGTCAGTAGCAGGCGGAGTCTCTTGGCGGCGGGTGTTCTGCTTTTGCCCACTGCTCCCTCTTTTGCTACGCTGTTGGCTCGGTCTCACCACTGCCTCTTCCTCCGAACTGTGAAAGTCAGTGGCACGACCTTCATTCCATGTGGGGTCTAGGACCTCATCGTCCCCTGCATCGTCTTCCACCCAGTCTTGATCCCTGACCTCCTGTTCAGTCTGCACACTGCAGAAAGACGCAGCAGTTGGCACCTGTGTTTCGTCATCATCAGAGACATGCTGAGGTGGTATTCCCATGTCCTCATCATCAGGAAACATAAGTGGTTGTGCGTCAGTGCATTCTATGTCTTTCACCGCTGGGGAAGGGCTAGGTGGATGCCCTTGGGAAACCCTGCCAGCGGAGTCTTCAAACAGCATAAGAGACTGCTGCATAACTTGAGGCTGAGACAGTTTCCCTGGTATGCATGGGGGTGATGTGACAGACTGATGGGGTTGGTTTTCAGGCGCCATCTGTGCGCTTTCTGCAGAAGACTGGGTGGGAGATAATGTGAACGTGCTGGATCCACTGTCGGCCACCCAATTGACTAATGCCTGTACCTGCTCAGGCCTTACCATCCTTAGAACGGCATTGGGCCCCACCATATATCGCTGTAAATTCTGGCGGCTACTGGGACCTGAGGTAGTTGGTACACTAGGACGTGTGGATGTGGCAGAACGGCCACGTCCTCTCCCAGCACCAGAGGGTCCACTAACACCACCACGACCATGTCCACGTCCGCGTCCCTTACTAGATGTTTTTCTCATTGTTATGGTTCACCACAACAACAAATATATTATTTGGCCCAATGTATTGTATTCAAATTCAGCGGGATATAAATTTGAGGCCTAGTATTTAGGCGCTGGGTGACCGGTATGGATTTAGTGACAGAATTAGACTTGGAAATGCACAGAAGCGTGTGTGTGAAGTTATTCTGAATGACCCAATGTGCACCTTGAATATTATATACCCTTTTTGGGATAGATTTCAAATAGCTCTGATATAGCAGGAACCACTAAATTATGAAATTGCTAAATTGGGAATTGTACTTCAACCCAGAACAAAAAATGTGCTTTGACGGGCACTAAATAACTTTCCCAGCTACAACAGTACAGCGGTAACGAGAGATTTAGAGGGATTTAAATTTGAGGCCTAGTATTTAGGCGCTGGGTGACAGGTATGGGTTTAGTGACAGAATTAGACTTGGAAATACACAGTAGCGGGTGTGTGTGAAGTTATTCTGAATGACCCAATGTGCACCTTCAATATTATATACCCTTTTTGGGATAGATTTCAAATAGCTCTGATATAGCAGGAACCACTAAATTATGAAATTGCTAAATTGGGAATTGTACTTCAACCCAGAACAAAAAATGTGCTTTGACGGACACTAAATATCTTGCCCAGCAACAACAGTACAGCGGTGGGTAACGAGAGATTTAGAGGGATTTAAATTTGAGGCCTAGTATTTAGGCGCTGGGTCACCGGTATGGATTTAGTGACAGAATTAGACTTGGAAATGCACAGAAGCGTGTGTGTGAAGTTATTCTGAATGACCCTATGTGCACCTTCAATATTATATACCCTTTTAGGGATAGATTTCAAATAGCTCTGATATAGCAGAAACCACTAAATTATGAAATTGCTAAATTGGGAATTGTACTTCAACCCAGAACAAAAAATGTGCTTTGACGGACACTAAATATCTTGCCCAGCAACAACAGTACAGCGGTGGGTAACGAGAGATTTAGAGGGATTTAAATTTGAGGCCTAGTATTTAGGCGCTGGGTGACAGGTATGGGTTTAGTGACAGAATTAGACTTGGAAATACACAGTAGCGGGTGTGTGTGAAGTTATTCTGAATGACCCAATGTGCACCTTCAATATTATATACCCTTTTTGGGATAGATTTCAAATAGCTCTGATATAGCAGGAACCACTAAATTATGAAATTGCTAAATTGGGAATTGTATTTCAACCCAGAACAAGAAATGTGCTTGAACGGACACTAAATAACTCGCCCAGCTACAGCACTAGGGACAGATTTAGCTGGATATAAATTTGAGGCCTAGTATTTAGGCGCTGGGTGACCGGTATGGATTTAGTGACAGAATTAGACTGGGATATGGCCAAAAAATGAACAGACTATTGCTGGTTAAATGCACTTGGTGTGACAGCTTCACCCTGATGTAGGCTTTAGCCAAAAAACAACCACACCATTGAGGGTTAAATGCACTTGGTGACAGGCGCAGCTTGCCCCTGATTTTGTATATGGCCAAAAAATGAACAGACTATTGCTGGTTAAATGCACTTGGTGTGACAGCTTCACCCTGATGTAGGCTTTAGCCAAAAAACAACCACACCATTGAGGGTTAAATGCACTTGGTGACAGGCGCAGCTTGCCCCTGATTTTGTATATGGCCAAAAAATGAACAGACTATTGCTGGTTAAATGCACTTGGTGTGACAGCTTCACCCTGATGTAGGCTTTAGCCAAAAAACAACCACACCATTGAGGGTTAAATGCACTTGGTGACAGGCGCAGCTTGCCCCTGATTTTGTATATGGCCAAAAAATGAACAGACTATTGCTGGTTAAATGCACTTGGTGTGACAGCTTCACCCTGATGTAGGCTTTAGCCAAAAAACAACCACACCATTGAGGGTTAAATGCACTTGGTCGCAGCTTGTGCTGGCGCACCACAAGACACAAAATGGCCGCCGATCACCCCAGAAAAATGAGACTGACAAACGGTCTGTGCAGCCTAAAAACAGTGAGCAATTGAGGATCAGCAGCTCAATGATCCACAGCTGCAGATCGATCAGTTAATCAAGTCCTTTGGAGGAGTTAATCTGCCTAATCTCGCCCTACTGTCGCAGCCGCAACCTCTCCCTACGCTAATCAGAGCAGAGTGACGGGCGGCGCTATGTGACTCCAGCTTAAATAGAGGCTGGGTCACATGGTGCTCTGGCCAATCACAGCCATGCCAATAGTAGGCATGGCTGTGATGGCCTCTTGGGGCAAGTAGTATGACGCTTGTTGATTGGCTGCTTTGCAGCCTTTCAAAAAGCGCCAAGAAAGCGTCACAAAAGCGCGAAGAAAGCGACGAACACCGAACCCGAACCCGGACTTTTACGAAAATGTCCGGGTTCGGGTCCGTGTCACGGACACCCCAAAATTCGGTACGAACCCGAACTATACAGTTCGAGTTCGCTCATCCCTATCAGGTTTGCGTTTGGGGAACGGCACAGGGGGGGACAGTGGCGATGGCACCAAGGTCTCCCACGGATCAAACATTCAACGTGGTAGACACTAGGGGACAGGTGAAACGGATGCTACATTTCACCCCAACACCCAGGGAGAACAGATATACAGTAGCAGCCGATTCCAGAATCAGGACAACAATTGGGGAGAGGAAAGTGGTTGGCCATTTACCACTTCCAATCCGCCAACGCGTCCGGAAAGACAGGAGGAGTTTTATCCTAACCATTCCAGTATGGAAAGGATACATTTCCTGTTACGGATCTGCAAGGAGATACCAAAATACGATCCCCATGTAGATCCGTTCACTTCATGCGATATTTTCGAAGGTCATTGTAACAAATATTCAGTGGCCCCCGTATATGGTATGGAGTTATTCAAATTGTGGTTACCTACACACCTGAACCAAAGGTATGAGGGAACGGGGTGGATGCAACCCAAGAATAGACAGTTTTATGATAAGGAGGAACGTCTCTCCATACTCATGAGACTGGCAACGGGCCATTAGGACGTTACTCCAGATATCCTGTCTAAGTTCAAACACACTATATAAGATGAGCCTTTGTCTCTTTGTAGTCAGTTTGAAGTTATGTACAGAAGGTTTACAAAGGATCAAGATATCAGAATTCCACAGGGTGTGATCCGTATGTTTGTGGAAAAATTCCCATACCTTGATACTGCAATCCGGCTGAGTACAGCTGGGGAGCCATCCCTCACGGATGCGGCCATGATTATTGAGCAGTGTAGACAGAATACGCTGCACAAGAAAAAATCTGTCAAAGTGAGGGAGCGTGTGCCTGTACACAATAGATCTCAAGATGAACGTGCCTAACACACCAAAAACAATTCAACTGTTCTTCCCACGGCCCCGCCATTGGAAAGTACAGGAAGCATTCAATACTTACTGTGTTTTCAATACGGGCACATAAAGAGGAACTGTCCACAATGGCCACAAAATAACCTGAGAAAACTGGCAATAATAACGGTTTCAAGATGAAACCTAATTATGCCAAAACAGTGGGGGAACATGTTGAGAAAAATCTGGGACATTTACAAGGCCAGACACCAAAACATGTGGATGTTGTGAATACCCCAGCGCATTCAGTAGGGGCTGTGGAATCCAAGGATTCCAAACCAAGTGTCCAAGGCAAGAACCCACAAGTGGCAATATGAACCTCACAGGTACCTACTGGGAGTCTGGTAGAAATTGATTGAAGGTCATGGTTCCCTCAAGATCTGGCGCCAGTATGTCCTATCATACTGGATTCTTCAGGGAGACCCCACATAAAAGCCAGGACACTGCTTGACACTGGTGTGTAAATTTCCATTACCAACGTCAAACATGATTTACACCCCAACAGCCCTCAGTGTGTGGTGATCGGATTTGATCACCAACAAAGGGGGGGGGGGGGGTTAAGGCCCACAGAATCAAAGAGATAATTGTCCAGATTGCCAGATACATGACCCTTAGGATCCCAATGTGGTATTACCCCGGTTCTGACAACATCATTGGAACCGACTTAATGACACAAAATGGGTGGATCCTAGACCTGCAAAAATGATTGTGGCAGACTGATTGGAGTTCAGGTGGACATACAAGGTCCCGACCCTCCACCTCAACGCCAATACCACTTTCTACCAGAAGCCACCCATTCAATTATGGACACTGTCCAGGAATTGAAAACTAGGGGTGTGGTCATAGAGGGCAATTCAAAATGCCCTCTGGCCAGTAATGAAGAAGGAAACCAATGCATGGATGCTCACCATAGACCTCCGGGTCCTTAACAAGTACACCCCAATGTCCGCTCCAGTGGTGGCACAGACTCCCGACATCATGGGCAGAATAAGTGGCAAAAGTTGTGTATTCTCGACCATAGATGTTGCAAATGGGTTCTTTTCCATTGAACTCACGGAAAACTGCAGGTACAAATTTGCCTTTACACTGGGGGAAAAACAGTACATGTTTGGTGTACTCCCCCAGGGGTTCTACAGCAGTCCCACTTATTTTCAACAGGCATTGGCAGCCGTACTGAGTGTGTTTTGATGGCCGGAATATCTTCTGCAATACGTGGACGACTTGCTGTTGCACACAGAAACCGTAGAAGAACACTTGGTTCTGTTGAGAGCACTATTGGGACTCCTGGCCTGGTTAGGACTCGAGTTGAGTCCCCAAAAGGCAAATTTGGCCAAAGCAGAGGTGACCTTCCTTGGGTACAAATTTATTTTGGAGCCAAAGGGATCGAGGCGGCCTAAGTAAAAGCCATGATAAAGTTACCTAGGCCTGGCACTGTACAGGATTTGAGAAAATTCCTGGGAGTAGCCAATTTTATGAGGGAGTTCATAGAAGATTTTGCTGCCAAAGCGAAACCTCTCTATGAACTCTGAGGAGAAAAGCCATCACTCAAAAGTTGGTCTGATGCTCAGGAGGAGGCCTTTTCTACCTTAAAAAGAGACCTCTCCTCAGCCCCAGAAAGGGCGCATGCAGGGATGGAGTCCATCTCAGCGGTCCTTCTCTAACACATAGGATATAAGACTAAACTGCTGGGATACTTCTCCAGGCTACTTTCGCCCATTGAACGAGGGTTCGATGAGTGTGCCAAACAACTTGCAGCCATATACTATGCCGTCAAAACCACCAAGCGTATTGTAGGCTTCAGGCCCCTTACCTTGCAGACTCCACACCCTCCGTTGGCCCTCCCTGGAGTCTCCCAACAGAGATTCGGGAGGTGGATTATGGATCTTAGTGGCCGGAGTCTGCAGGTGAACAACAAAGCCAAGTATGTCCTGTCCCAGTTACTGAACCTGACTGGAACCGATCATGACTGTGGCCAACCAGCACAAATCAACGCGCCACAAATGTTCAGGACCGATAGACATCCAGAAGACAGAGTCATCTTTGTTGATGGATCTCGATTTTACATAGATGGGACATATGTGTTTTGCTGTACTGGATGAGACCACAGGTACCCAGAGTCTCGTCAGGTTGCCAGGTCACATGTCGGCACAGCGGGCAGAACTGGAGGCGGTCAAGGAAGCTTTGCTTCTTCAACCCCCAGGGAAACAAACTATATATAGCGACAGTTCATACAGTATGTAGTTTGCTCCCTCACCCTGCACCTGGACACATGGAAAAGATGAGGATTTGTTGACAGCCAAAACAAACCTCTGGCTCATGTGTCGGTCCTGAAGAAACTTTGGGAATAGAGCATGGCACACACGGCAGAAGCAGCCATCATTAAAATCCCTGCACATCAGAAACTAGACAAGCTTTTGATGCTAGGCAACAACAAGGTGGAAGAATTGGCCAAACTAGCAGCAGTGTCTGGGGTCCTTCGGGAACCAGGCACTGAGCCGCTACCAGCTTACCGGATTGCAGTAAGAGTAACCAACCTGGAAGAAGGCCTGGTGTCATTAGAGGAGAAACAATCCAAAGATCTTCTTCTAATGACACACATCACAGCACCACAGCATTCCAGGTGAACCCGACAAGGGATCCTGTGTTATACCAGTACATAGCAACTTCCTCTTCCCGTGGTTCTGCAGCATCTGCAAGCAGAACTGACGAGACTGAACCACCAATTGTTTGGACACCTCAACTGGGATAAACTCTTGTCTCTCCTGAGGGACAAATTATACTGATAACATTTACAATGACAGGTGCACTCTGCGGTCTGACTAGACCCTTATCCTGATGTTAAAATTGAGAGTTTTGCCAATATATCCTACTGTGGAGGACATATCAGAGCTCAAGCACCGCGCCAAGGTTTTTCAAGTAGCTCGGGACCTAACACTAAACAGATCTGTGCCGTATTGGCAATACCCGGAGCCAATGGGCAAATTACAGGTGCGCAAGGTCTGACTCACAGCAAGGACCTGATAGGGTCCAGTCCCAGTTTGCTGGGGATCGCTATTAGCAGCGGACCACAAGTGCAGGCCCTGCCCCCCCTGTATAGATGTACCACTGCATATGGGGTTGAGCACTTCCTGATTTTTAATACCACGCCAATTTATAGTTTGTATATAGAATTGTTTGGAGGTGTAAAAACTCCTAGTCTGAATGTG
This sequence comes from Bufo gargarizans, assembly GCF_014858855.1. Taxonomy (NCBI): domain Eukaryota; kingdom Metazoa; phylum Chordata; class Amphibia; order Anura; family Bufonidae; genus Bufo; species Bufo gargarizans. Next base: position 496,898,528 of record NC_058081.1, read on the forward strand.
CTTTTATTTCCATCCACAGGCAACATTCTAGTACACATGTGTTGCCTGGGCTATATCAGCCAGTCTTGGGTGGCACTCAGAGCTCTCTCCCTCCTCTCATTGTAAGCATGGCTGCATGCTGAAGGTAACTGGGAGTTTGCTGTGAGTCAGAACTTGCTCTCCTGTAATTTGCTCACTGGCTCCTGGTTTTGCACATACGGCACAGGTAGGTTTAGTGTTAGGTCCTGAGCTACTTGAGAAACCTTGGCATGGTGCTCGAGCTCCGATATGTCCTCCACAGTAGCATATGTTGGCTAAACTCTCAATTTTAACATCAGGATGAGGGTCTAGTCTGACCGCGGAGTGCACCTGTCTTTGTAAATGTTATTGTTATACTGTTTTATTGTTTATCACATCCACACATTTGCTATCCTGTGTAGTGGTACTTGTGGTCTGTTGCGGGCATCCTCCATTGTATGCATTTTTGCTGGGGATCACCATTAGCAGCGGACCACAAGTGCAGGATCTGCCCCCCCCCCTGTATAGATGCACCACTGCATATGGGGTTGAGCACTTCCTGCTTTTTAATACTAAGACAAATTATACTGGCCAGGAATCTCCAATACAGTGGAAGAGGTCACTCAACAGTGCCTGGTATGCGCTTAGGTGGACTCAAGGGCATCAGCCGTGAAGCCGGTGTTGCAGCGAGTTCCTCCTGCAGATGGTCTGTGGTCCGCAATCCAGATTGATTTTATCGGACCTTTACCAACAGGAAGTCGTAACTGTCGTTACGCACTGGTGGTAGTGGATGTCTTCTCTAAATGGGTAGAAGCCATCCCCATGGTCAACGATTTGGCTTCAACCACTGCCCGTGTTCTCTGGGAACAGGTTCTGTCACGATGGGGTATCCCCAGAGTGATAGAGTCAGACAGAGGAACCCATTTCACGGGGAAGGTAATGAAAGTGCTTTGTGGTGTTTTAAACATAAAGCAAAGGTTTAATGTGCCTTACTACCCTCAGTCTGTGGGAATTGTTGAGCAGATAAACCGGACCATTAAGACATGGATTTCCAAAGCACTACTAGAGAAAGCTTCCTCATGGGTAACCTCTCTTCCAGCCGTGATAATGGTTATCCGAGCTACCGAAGCTAGCAGTACCGATATCACTCTTCACATTTGAAATCATGACCGGACACAAAATGCCCCTATGCCTGCCCAATGAACCTCTAGTGTCGGAGCCCATGAAGAACACCATTGCTAGAGACATGTTTTTCCAAAGAACCTGAGGGAGTTACTGCCTCATGCGGCAATACGGCTGCACAAACTGTACCTACAGGGGGTGACACTGATGCCCTATGTAGGAGAAATGGTGATGGTGAAAATCTTCTGTCGGATGCAAACTGGGAAGTACCCTATCAGGTCCTTGAAGTAATGGGTGACATATTGCTGAAGGTACAAAGGCCGATTACAACCAAGAAAAAATCCTGTAGATGACAGGAATTTTTTTGGATTCACATTGAGAAGGCCAAGGCCACCCGAGCCTCCCCAACTCAATAACGTGTAATCGCTTAGAGTTGGGTGTGGGGGTAGTTTGGTGAATCAATGGTGGATCCATATGCAGTGGCGAGGTATGGGTGTATAATATTCTGTATTTGTCGTGACGCCAATTGCAGCATGCGCAGGGTACTATCCCAGGGCCCTTCCAAGGTGTTATAATGCACGTCCCAGATTAGGAATGCCAGATTGGTGTAATGGCCTATAATGTCTCTATAGTTTTGTGGTAGTTGTGTCACGGTGTCTCCTAGATGGGTAAGGCCGGACTCCTGGCTCCTGGCTCACTTGTAATAAATTGTAGTGACAGTAGGAGTAATAGAGGAACTTTGCAGAATAAATGATGTCCAGACCTTTAGATGAAGCTCAAACATTACTTTACTTGAAGTAACTTGCATCCAAACAGTATAGGGCTTTGGTCTCTTGGTCCCAGCAGGTTTTGGCAATGATTGGCAGGAATGAGTACTTCTGCTTTAAATGTGGAGCTTGCAGGATAGACTTCTGCTTGATAGCTCTGTACCTGTGGCAGGATTAGTTTCTGCACTTATCTGTAACTTCTGCTATGTGGGGACAGACTAGCTGAGGAGGAATAGGCTTCTCCTAGGACTCTGGACTTATCTCACAGATGGATTCTCAGGGGATGCTTTCTTCCTGGAACTCTGGAGTTTGGCTGTAGTTTCTGCTCTCTTCATCCAGCATACATGGTACTTACAACATCATATTAAATTGCTTGACAGATCACAGGATGGAGACACGCCATAGAGCCAAATAGCCTGAAAAGAGATAGGGATCCTCTGGACAGGGCACGTCTCCAGCTTGTGACACTGGTGGTAAGCATGATTGTGGCAGGCTCAGCCTCTTCAGGGGAGCGTCTGGGAGCTAATTATGGTATGGTCAACATATTACTTAGTAAACCCAGTCTTTTAATGGTGGAATGTTTGGGTGACAAAATCCTAAGATCATACGAGAACTTCACCTTTGCACCGGGACAGTGGTATCTGTATGATTTCAAGAGAGAGGGTATTGCCAAAGGTGTAATTGAACATTATACCCCGATAGAGAATGTGTCTGCCATGCAACATGACTTATTTGCCCTCTGCATTAAGGAATTCAGACATTTTCAAGACTCAGATCCTACACCTACCAAATCTTTAAGATGGGTGTCTAGGGACCCTCACTCGCACCCTTACAAGCAAGTGAAAGCCAACACTACCACAGTGTTGTGTACAAAGGAAGGAGTACTGAGTCCTGAAGATGTCACTGGGGCAGAGTATAGTGGCTGATATATTCTTAAAGCTACCTTCACAAGGAAGGACAGCCACGATGGATTGAGGGTAAGGACATATTTTGATAGACCCATTCCAGTAAAGGGCCCCCTAAAAGCTTATTGCATGTTGAGGGATTCCCAGATGATTATCACTAGGGAATCCAGTTATGTTCAGGGATATGTGTCCACAGATTACTTACAAACCAGTATAATGATGTTAAAGTTGAACTGCTGTGTCAAGAAAGCAATAGGGCTGTATAAGTACAGGTTAGTCTAGGAACATGGATGGAGTGCACCTACCATCACGGTGCATCTCTGGGCTGAGCAGTTTTCATAAGGGCAAGAATAGGGATAGTTAGATCCCTTTATTTTTTGTTTTAATTTGTACAAGAGTGTCCGTAATCTGGCTACTGTACACTATATTGGAAGTTTCTGGGTTATCGTTTGAGAGGTTACCCCAGGGACCTGGACTGAGTACACTTATCATTGAAGTGCATCTTCGGGCCTAGTAGTCATTTATGGGCAAGAACAGGGACGGTTAGATTCTATATTCTCTGTCCTTGTTTGCATAATCTTGTCCATAATTCCCTGACCATCCAGTGTTTTGACAGCTTTTTTTCGTACTACGATCATCGGGATCCTGATTGGACCAAATATTCTTAAACATATTGTATCATCCTTGTACAGTGGCCACTTCCCATTCAACCTCCATCAATAGGTAAGTCCACTTATCTCTTGTTTCGCAGCCAATCACACCAACTGGTGGGTGGTCCAGTGGCATGAATGTCAGAATCTTACTTGCACTGCTTCGTCATTGGCACCTGTATCTGGCCATCTTAGACAGGGATACAGTGCCATTAACCTTGGAATTGTTATAAATAACCGGACGGTACTTCATCCTCAGCTCCCCTCGGGCATTCTAACCTATGAGGGAGGCCATCCTTATCTGTTTGACACAGAGGGATGTTGAAAGAAGAGGATGCTATCATCTGTTAAGGTAGTCAGGATCGGGTGCTTAGACACCAGTGTTGGAACACTGAGGCGTCCTGTGAGATGAAGGCCAGCCCAATACCCTCCGCCCATCTGAAATACTTGGGACAGGGGTATTGGTGTTGGTAACAAGGGCAACATATGTCATATGCAATTTATGGAACTAATTGCACCGAGAGAGGAGAACTCCTCCTCACTGAGTATTGCACCCTTAGTCCTGTCTTAGGTTTAGATGTCGCATAGCAGCAAGGAAGGACACCGATCACCCCGGAGAAGAGACTCGATATCCGCCCTGACGTTCCTGTGAGATTCAAGAAGATTCCTCTTGGCTTTGGTAAAGAACTCAAGCATCTCCTACTAGACTTCAGCTAAGAGGACAAAATACTTTGGAATCTTCGAGAGATAGAGAAACAGACCACCATTCAACTATCACATGATAAGAACAAAATAACTGTTATTGCTACTGCCTTAGACAAGGACTCCAAGGTTTCCTGGTGAAAACGTCTATTCGGCTACAGTCCAAAGGCAACATCATTCTTCAACTTGTTGATTCACCCGGTGATAGTTCTTCGGGTTCTGGTTATCATCATGTACATAGGACTGTGTCTGATTTACCAGACGGAACTTCACAAAGTTAACCATAGCAGGGTCAGGACATAGCTCCAACATAGTCCTGAAGCCAGGGATCTCATGGACATACTCTGTCTCCTATGGGGGTTCAGGATGTAAATCCAACATCCTCAAACCCCATAGTAAGGTGTGTATATATATTGTTCATTTGTTGTATTTTTTTTCCTATGAGGGTTTGGGATGTATACCCAATGCCATCCTGAAACCCCATAGTATTGTATATATTTTGTTTGTAGGGTTTTCCATAGGATTAGGAGTGTTGGGTGAGGGTGTTTATACATGGGTTTTGAGTGAATGGGGACAAAAATAGGGCACACTAGGGACAGGCCCCCTCATTTACTTTGATATTTGCCACTTTAACCCTAAGAACAGTGAAGTTCGTAAGAGAGGGACTGAATGTTAGTAAGTGCCTTGTTCTTTCCCGCAGTTAGAATTTAGGTACAATGACATCGCCTCGTACTCCAGAAATTCTGACCTGCCTTGTAAAGACCTACGTATCTGTCCATGGGAAAACCTCCTCCACGAGAGATTCTTCATTCAAGATGAAAGAAGAAGTGTCAGAAGAAAAGTCGTGCCGTTGCTAACAGGAGGCCATTCCATGGTTGACCGTACTCCAGGAAGAAGGTGCGACTGTGAGGGTTAAGCTATCCCAGAGTACAGTGGGAGCGGCTGATACCTGAAGATCGACACTGACAGCAGAAATGAAAGGAGGCCAGTCCACGGTTGCTACGTGGATCGACCTAGAGACTGTGAGGGTGAAGCCATTCCGAGTCAGGAAAAGACTACTTTAGGAATGGCTGATACTTGAAGATCGACACTGACAGACCGCAGATCAAGAAAGTTCCAGAGCAAGATCCGGAGAGAAAAAGACGGTGTATTCTGTCGATGGAGATGTTTGGTTAAGGTGAAGGGCAGGTTGGAGGAGTCGGTCACGATGGGTGATGTTTAGGTACCTAAGGGCCAGGTTATACTCCAGTCCTTCCTGAGCTGTCACTAACCCTTCCCTCGGAATTTATTGTTGTGTTCTCGACAACAGGGGGATTGCAGAGGGAAGGGTGAGATTTGAATATATACAGTGCTGTCCATAATTATTCATACCCCTGGCAAATTTTGACTTAAAGTTACTTTTATTCAACCAGCAAGTAATTTTTTGATGGGAAACGACATAGGTGTCTCCCAAAAGATAATATGACGATGTACTTGGCATGAGGCATTATTGTGGAAAAAAACCTTTTCTCAGCTTTTATTTACATTTGAGCAAAAAGTGTCCAGTCCAAAATCATTCATACCCTTCTCAATAATCAATAGAAAAGCCTTTATTGGCTATTACAGCAATCAAACGCTTCCTAGAATTGCAGACCAGCTTTTTGCATGTCTCCACAGGTATTTTTACCCATTCATCTTCAGCAATTAGCTCTAAATCTTTCAGGTTGGAGGGTCTTCTTGCCATCACCCTGATCTTTAGCTCCCTCCACAGATTCTCAATTGGATTCAAGTCTGGACTCTGGCTGGGCCACTCCAAAATGTTAATGTTGTTGTCTGCTAACCATTTCTTAACCACTTTTGCTGTGTGTTTTGGGTCATTGTCATGCTGAAATGTCCACTGGTGCCCAAGGCCAAGTTTCTCTGCAGACTGCCTGATGTTGTCGTTGAGAATCCTCTTTTTTCATGGTGCCTTTTACTGTGATTAGGTTCCCTGGTCCATTGGCTGAAAAACACCCCCAAAGCATTAGGTTCCCACCACCATGTTTGACAGTGGGGATGGTGTTCTTTGGGTTGAAGGCTTCTCCTTTTTTACGCCAAATGAAGGAAACATCACTGTGACCAAACAATTCAATTTTTGTTTCATCTGACCATAACACAGAAGACCATAAGTCTTCTTCTTTGTCTTCTCTGTTCAGATGAGCTTTTGCAAAGGTCAAAAAATTACTTGCTGGTTGAATAAAAGTAACTTTAAGTCAAAATTTGCCAGGGGTATGAATAATTATGGGCAGCTTTGTAAGTACTATCCCCATCTAGTGGTGGGATATGTAAATTACACCAGACCAGCCTATGAACAGGGATACAACAGGTGTTGTAGTGCAAAATGACATGCAAGATGATAATACAATTTTAAAGTTATTTTGCAGTTCCCACGTATCCTGAGTGGGACGCTGCAGGTATGGTGTTCTTTTGGTGATGTGCAGTGTTGTTTTTGCAGCAAACATATCTTTTGGAATCATGACCAAAAAGTTCAACCTTGGTTTCATCAGACCATAACAGCTTTTCCCACAAAATGTAGCCTGGCTTGGATGTTTTTCTTTGTAAGAAAAGGCTTTCGTCTTGCTACTCTACCCCATAGCCCAGACATATGAAGAATACTGGAGATTGTCGTCACATATACCACACAGCCAGTACTTGCCAGATATTCCTGCAGCATCTTTAATGTTGCTTTAGGCCTCTTGGTAGCCCCCCAGACCAGTTTTCTTCTCGTCTTTTCGTCAATTTTGGAGGGACGTCCAGTTCTTGGTAATGTCACTGTTGTGCCATATTTTCTCCACTTGATGTCTTCACTGTGTTTCATGGTATATCTAATGCCTTGGAAATTCTTTTGTACCCTTCTCCTGATACCTTTTAACAATGAGATCCCTCTGATGCTTTGTAAGCTCTCTGTGGGACATGGCTTTTGCTGTGGGATGCGACTAAATAAATTTCAGGAAAGACCAACTAGAGCAGCTGAACTTTATTTGGGGTTAATCAGGGGTAATTTAAATGATGACAGGTGTGTGCTGACTCCTATTTAACACGATTTTGAATGTGATTGCTTAATTCTGAACACAGCTACATCCCCATCCCCAGTGTGTACACTTATGCAACCACATTATTATTATTTTTTTTTTCTTTCCTCCACCTAAAAGATTTCAGTTTGTTTTTCAATTGAGTTGTACAGTTTATAGGTCACATTAAAGGTGGAAAAGTCTTGAAATGATTTATCTTTGTCTAATTTTTTTTACATCACAGAAACCTGACATTTTACCAGGGGCGTGTATACTTTTTCTATCCACTGTACTTATATAAACCTAATTTTGGCCAAATCATGCCCCTAATCACGGTACCCCCCAGCCTAATCCTCCTGCATTCTCCTGCAGGGGGGAAGTGACACCAGATGGCTCGACAATTATGTCCAGCTCCGGTCACTTCAAAAGGTAAGGGATCAATAAGATCCTTTTGCCTTATGTTAAACATCTCTAGCAAGGCTGGACATTATTGTTAAGCAAGCATGCTTGGCCGAATACCAGTTTAGCTCGAGCATCGCTATGCTCGGCACATGGCGGTACTCGGCTGAGTACCGCATGTGCTCGAGCGCAATGCTCGAGTCTCCTACTCTCACGTTTCACGGCTGCTAAGCAGCCAATAAAAGTGCGGGTAAGTACTGCCCTTACTGTAATGCCAGTAGCCATGTTGGCTACTGGCATTAAATTGATTGCCTGGCTAGAACACGTCATCGGCTTATTTTAAGTCAGGGAGAGCTGAGCATAGGAAAGGAACGGAGATTGTAGGGAGTGTAATTGAATTGAATTTTTCTACAAAGACGTTTCATAGACCCAAAAGTCCTTGTAAGGACTATTGTGTGTGACAGCAGCAATATACGTTTGTAGCGCAACCTGCGCTAAATTTCTCAGTGTTAGGGAGAGCTGTGCATAGGAAGGGACAGACAGTGTAGGAAGTGTAATAGGAAGATTTTTATACAATTTTTTTTTCAGAGACCCAAAAGTCCTTTTAAGGACTATTGTGTGTAACAGCAGAAATATATATTTTCAGTGCATCCTGCGCAAAATACTGTGTAATTAGCTGCTGTGGATAGTTAAATTATCCGCACCACATTTCCTGTGTACATTGTGTACATCCCTATAATATCAGTGACATCCAGTACACTTTTCCGTATACAGTGTCCCCAGCAGACAGTAAAATTATCCGCTCCACAACTCCTATTTAAAGTGCGCGCATCCCTAAAATATCAGTAACATCCAGTGCACTTTTTCCATAGACTGTGTCCCCTGCGGACAGGTAAATTATCCACGCCACATCTCCTGTTTAAAGTGTGCGCATCCCTAAAATATCAATGATATCCAGTACACTTTTTCCATAGATAATTAAGCGTAAGGCAGCTCTCACCTGCTCCACAACACCCTCTGGGCACGGACACCGCACCTGGACGCGGGGATGGATTAAATAAATCGAAAAGAAGGAGAAGTCCAGCTCAGTTCGGGTGCAAATAAGTGGCTCTTTTATTCCAGCGGTTTTAAAATTTCCATGCAACAAGGTGTAAACAGTGACGCGTTTCAGACCTCTATAACATAAGGGTCCTTCCTCATGACAAAGGACCCTTATGTTATAGCGGTCTGAAACGCATCACTGTTTACACCTTGTTGCATGGAAATTTTAAAACCGCTGGAATAAAAGAGCCACTTATTTGCACCCGAACTGAGCTGGACTTCTCCTTCTTTTCGACCTTTTCCATAGACACTGCGAACTGTGACATTACCTGTGTTACATGTCCTGTATAACGTTTCCTAATCACAAATACCTTAGCAAATTTTTTGGCGCATACACTTTCAAATCCTACGCTACTGTACGTGTGACATACTTTCAAGCATATATCACATTTAAAATGAAGAAGGCGGGGAAGTGGCCGTGATGCCGATGGTGCACGCAGAGGCCATTGCCCTGGGCGCAGTGAAACTGTGCCTGCTGCCAGAGCACAAGAAAAACAATCATCCAAGATACCTAGCTTCATGTCCCAGTTTGCAGGGTGGCGCAGGACACCACTCTTGAAGTCAGCCCAGTGCAAGCAGGTGGTCGGTTGGATTGCAGCACATAGTGCTTCCAGTCGGTTAAGCACCACCCTGTCTTCCATCAAGTCCTGTCTCAGTAGCCAGGAGTCTGGTCCAGTGGCATAACTAGAACTGACCGGGCCCCACACCAAATTATTGAATGGGCCCCCCTCCCCTCATGGGCAACTTCTTCAACCCCCCCCCCCCCCTCCCCCTATGCAAGCCCCAGTCCTGCAGCTAGTCAAAATCACTCACTCAGACCAGGCCCGGCTGCGACTTCGTCCGTTTCCCGCACATATACTGCATATCATGTCACTGTATATAATACTATTGTGGGGACCCTTTTACAATTTAGTCCTCATCTCAGGTGGGCCCCTTTTTGAGTTCAGGCCCCGCAGTAGCTGTGTCCCCTGCTTCCACTATAGGTACGCTCCTGCCTTTCACAATATTACAGCTATACACACTATACAATGCCAATAAAAGGTCTATTACCATAATTACAAGAAAAATGCAAAAAAAAAAAAAAGTACTCAAAACAAATATAAATAGGGAGAGTTTACATTTCCGTTCTTCTGATGTGTCAAATGGATCCTGTTGCATCCGTTATGCACATTTGTCATCCGTTTGAGCCATTTCTGAGATCTGTTCTATCAGACAGAAAAAAGTACTGCGTACAAGTGTTTTCTTTCTGTCTAAAAAACGGATCTCAGGTAGAAATGGCTCAAACGGATGCCAAATGTGCATAACGGATGCAACAGGATCCATTTGTTTACAGGATCCTTTTTTCTGTTCTTCTGATGGATCAGAAGAACCGAAAATGAAATGGAGATGTGAACTCTTGCTTACTTGAATACACGGAATAAAATAGCATAACCAATTTCAAGCAAGTACAGGAATAGCATCCACTGGGCAGTGTATTTCCCCTATGCATCCTCAGTATGGGGCTGAATGTATAAATATACACAGACATTCATTATATAGTCTTAGGCCTGTTTCTCATTTCACATATGCATTTTATGCATTGAAATTTCCACCAAATGCCTCCACTGGTGAGAAAACTACGTTCTGTTACATATATATATATATATATATATATATATATATATATATAAATATATTTACAGTATATTAGATAGATAAGAGATAGATGATAGATAATCACACACACACCTTTCACATACATACACTTGCCTTTTAGGCAGGCTAGATGGATTTGTCAGGCTGTGGAGGATCCAGAAGAGTTTCTAACCGCCCGAGCACATGGCTGGGTGTCTCCTCCTCAGAGAGCAGTGCAGGCCCCCCTCACTCTGTCCCGACACTGACAGCAGAGCAAAGAGCTCTACTGCCCTGCCGTAATATGACAGTAAGTGAAGAGGAGCAAAACTGGGGAGGGGGGGAGTTCTTAAGGAAGCTCCAGGGAGAGTTTTTAAGGTAGCAGCATAAGCTGCTGCTGACAAGAGCTGCTGTTATCTTCAGTGCGGCCCTCCACTATACGCTGCCTGTGAGGCCAGAAGTTTACATCATAGTACATGCAACCCTGCCCCGCTGACACCCCTGCTACTGCTCCCGGGCCCCTTCTAAGCTCAGGGCCCCGAAGCAGCTGTTTCCCCTGCTTCGCTGATAGCTACGCCCCTGGTCTGGTCCCTTATAACAAATAACATTTAATATGAAGAAGGCGAGCATTAAGCGACTGGGTAGTGGCCGTGATGTTGATGGTGCACGCAGAGGCCATTGCCCTGGGCGCAGTGAAACTGTGCCTGCTGCCAGAGCACAAGAAAAACAATCATCCAAGATACCTAGCTTCATGTCCCAGTTTGCAGGGTAGCGCAGGACACCACTCTTGAAGTCAGCCCAGTGCGAGTAGGTGGTCGGTTGGATTCTAGCAGATAATGAGTCCAGTCGGTTAAGCACTACCCTGTCTTCCACCAAATCCAGTCTCAGTAGCCAGTCTGGTCAACACAATCCTCACCCTGATCCTTCTTCCTCCCACTATTTACAGTCTGGCCAAACAAGTGATCTCACACTTGGATATTCCGAGGACCTTTTTTCATCGTCATTACTTGATTTGGCCCTCTTGCCAAGCACGCTTGAAGAGAGACATGAGATCTTGTGCCCTGATCCCCAACCTCTTGAACATCCACAGTCACAAAAACATGACGGTGGGGAACGGCAATTAGTGTTTAATGAGGTTGATGATGATGAGACACAGTTGCCAATGAGTAAACCGCAATTGCTGTCTCAAGAGATTGATGAAGAGGATAAGACACAGTTGTCAATCACTGAGGTTGTGGTTAGAGTCAAACAAGGATGTTGAGCAACACCCACAAGCCTCAACGAATAAACCTGGAATGCACCAACCAAACTGTGACCGCAGATCCTCAGCAGTCCACAGATCAGTGAACAAAAAGAAGGTAACGGCAGCATCTCCAGTAGTTCCTTTATTTCGTATTGCTACAAGTGTGTACACAAAATGCCAAATAGCAACGTTTTGGCTACATGGTAGCCTTGATAGAGCATGCTCAGACATATCCCATGCCTAGTCCACGTGTTCAACCTCGTGGTTCAGCGGTTTCTGAAAACCTATCCCAATTTGCCTGAGCTACTGGTGAAGGTGTGCCGCGTGTGTGCACATTTCCACAAGTCACTGATAGCTTCAGCCGGTATGTCATCACTGCAGCAGCGCTTGAAATTGCCAGCTCACAGGCTCTTGTGCGACGTGAACATGAACTGGAACTCGACGTTCCACATGTTGGCCAGGCTTTGTGAGCAGCAGAGGAATACCAGCTGCAACATGGTCATCGCCTTTCCAGTCAGCTTCCGCTATTCACAAGCGAGGAGTGGGCATTGATGCCTGACCTCTGTGAGGTTTTAAAAAACTTTGAGGAATCAACACAGATGGTGAGCGTCGATAACGCTATTATCAGCGTAACCATCCCACTTCTGTGTCTACTCAAACGCTCGCTACTCACAATTTAGGACGACGCTTTGCATGTGGAAGAGGTGGAAGTGGGGGAAGACATTACACAGGGTGATAGCCATACCACCCCCAGTTCGTTTTCTCAGCGCGCATTGGACGATGGAGAGAAGGAGGAGGAGCAGGAGACGGTTGCCTCTGCTACAGAGGGTAGTACCCATGGAAGTTTAATTCCATCTGTTCAGCGTGGGTGGGCAGAAGAGGAGGAAGAGGATGAGGAGATAGAGAGTGATTCACCTGATGACAACAGCGAAGTCTTGGCTGTTGGTACTCTGGCACACATGGCTGACTTCATGTTAGGCTGCCTTTCCCTCGACCTGCGCGTTATACGCATTTTAGACAACACAGATTACTGGTTGTCCACCCTTCTCGACCCCCTGCTGCAAAGAGAACATCTCATCTCTTATTCCTTTGGTAGAGAGGACGAGCAAAACGGTGCAATACCAGAAGGTCCTTGTTGAAAAATTGCTCCCAAAATTTCTATCTGACAACGATGGCAGCAGTAGTTCCTTGGCCAACCAAAGAGGGGAGCCAAGGTGAACACACAGCAGTTTCAACAGAGGCAATGCAACACTCTCCAAAGCCTGGGACATTTTCATGACACCCCGCCAGCACCCTCACCCTGATGCGCGTCCTAGTGTCACAAGGAGGGAGAAGTTTTGGAAGATGGTGAAGGAGTACATAGCAGACTGTGTCAGCAGCCTCAGTGATTCCTTAGTGCCTTACAACTACCGGATGTTCAAGCTGGACAATGGCACAAACTGGTGCTTTACGCCTTGGATGTGCTGGCATGCCCTGCTGCCAGCGTTTTGTCTGAGCGGGTATTTAGTGCTGCTGGTGGCATTAAAACAGATAAGTGTATCCGTCTGTCAACTGAAAATGCTGACAGGTTGACTTCTAAAAATGAACAAGGCCTGGATTGCCCAAGACTTCTCGACTCCACCAGAGGAAAGCGGGTGAACAAAGGCACTTTAAATGTGTTGTTTAATGTACTGAATACACTGTATTCCCATGCACTCCTTCCACCACAAAAAAGGGTATATGGTTTAAATCTTCCTTTTCTCCTCCTCCTCTTCTATCATATTAACATGCTTATTCGTCACATATAATGCCCTTACATATATGCCTTTCGCGTATTATGTTTTACAGGGTCAGCTCACATGCAGGCCCTCGCATATCATTTTTTAGATGGTCAGCTCAGCTTCAGACCCTTGCATATAATTTTTTAGAGGGTCATCTCAGCTGAAGGCCCTCTCATATATTTTTTTAGAGGGTCAGCTCACCAGCATGTCCTCACCTACAATCTTTTACAGGGTCAGCTCACCTTTAGGCCCTTGCATGAAATTTTTTAGAGGGTCAGCTCACCAGAAAGCTTTCAACTACAATCTTTTACTAGGTCAGCTCACCAGCAGGCCCGCACATAAAATCCTTTACAGGTTCAGCTCACCAGAAGGCCCGCACCTCAAATCTTTTACAGGGTCAGCTCACCAGCAGGCCCGCATCTTAAATCTTTTACAGGGTCAGCTCACCTGAATGATTGATGGCTTGCTGGTGACCCTCAAAAGCATTAGGAGCAAGGCCCTGCTGGTGACCCCCTAAAACATTAGGGATGAGGGCCTGCTGCTGATCTGACCATCTAAAACATTAGGGGTGAGGGTCTGCTGCTGAGCTGACCCTCTAAAACAAGCATGTCAAACTCAAAGGCTTACATGGGCCAAAAAAACAAAATTTAAGTTTATGTGGGCCGCATCAAAAAAAATAAAAAATCGGATCCACCGTCTGCATTATATGAGCGGATCCGCTCTGAACGCAAGTGTGAAAGTAGCCTTAGGGGTGAGAACCTGGGATCTTTCATCCCTTGTCCTATTCAGCTCTATCAGGGTAAATAGGACTTCACACTGTCCCTGCTGCTCTGTGCCTTGTGCACACAGCATCAGGGATGTTACCATGGCAACCAGGGCTTCTGTAGCGTCCTGGCTGCCATGGTAACTGATCGGAGCCCCAGGCTTACACAGCTGGGGCTCCGATCAGAAGCTGCCACTGCACCACCAATGAGGGGGAGGGGAGAGGTCCCTGTGGCCACTGCCACCAATGATTTTAATACTGGGGGGGTTGAGAGGGGCTGGCGCACTGTGCCACCAATGATTTTAATGGGATGGGGGGTTGAGGGGGGGGCACACTGCACCACCAATGATAAATTACCCCTTTATACAGGAGGCTGGTACTGGCAGATCAGCAGTTAACCCCTCAGGTGCGTCACCTAAGGGGTTAACTGCCTCTGATCGCAGCTCCCTGTCAGCGGCAGGGTGCCGGCAATGCGATTCTGCTGCCGGCACCCGCCTCCTGTATTGTGTTAAAGACTGACTTTCACTATCAGGCCACACAAAGCGGCGCCCAGCGATGTCCCAGCACTCACCATTAGTCCTGGGCGCATCTCCGTTCGCCCGCAGTGCCCCATTACTGTCTTCTCTCCTGCTCCACATGCTGCTGATTACTATCGGAGCGATGGGAGGAGACATCAGCTTCACTAGTGGGCGTTCCTTCTCCCTGCGCTGCGATTGGACAGCGCTACAGCCAGGAAGAAGGAACGCCCACTAGTGAAGCTGATGTCTCCTCTCATCGCTCCGATGGTGACTAATGGTGAGTGCTGGGACATCGCTGGGCGCCGCTCTGTGTGGAAAATGGGAATAGTCCTATCATTGGTGGCTCAGTGCGCCCGCCCCTCCTCCGCCCCTCTCTCCTCATTGGTGGCGCAGTGCGCCCGCCCCTCCTCCACCCCCCTCTTCTCATTGGTGGCAGCGGCAGCAGCACAGGGGGAGGGAGGACAGCTTCCTTCTCCCTGTGCTGCTGAGAGAACATGAGCGCGCCGATAGCAGCGCGCTCATGTTCAGAGATACTAGACTGCGCAGAAGCGCAGCCCAGTATCGAAAAAACAGAAATCCCGGTATCGTATCGATACCGGGACAACCGCCATCCTTCAACCGCTCCTGGACCGCCTCTGACTTTTTTATTTTATCTCCGCCCGCCTCCAGGTAACCAGAGCAATGAATATCTTTGCCGGGCTGCAAAGATATTCATTGCGGGCCGCATGCGGCCCGCGGGCCTCATGTTTGACACCCATGCTCTAAAACATTAGGGGCGAGGGCCTGCTGCTGATCTGACAATCTAAAACATTAGGGGTGAGGGTCTGCTGCTGAGCTGACCCTCTAAAACATTATGGGGCAGGGCCTGCTGCTGATCTGACCCTCTAAAACATTAGGGGTGAGGGTCTACTGCTGAGCTGACCTTCTAAAACATTAGGGGCGAGGGTCTGATGATGATCTGACCATCTAAGACATTAGGGGTGAGGGTCTGCTGCTGAGCTGACCCTCTAAAACATTCTGGGCGAGGGCCTGCTGCTGATCTGACCCTCTAAAACATTAGAGATGAGGGTCTGCTGCTGAGCTGACCCTATAAAACATTAGGGGCAAGGGCCTGCTGCTAATCTGATCATCTAAAACAGGGGTACTCAACTGGTGGTCCAAATACGGACCGCGGCCGCCAGTTGTACGGACCCCGGCCATCCTTAAGAGCGCTCCTCCTCTCCTGCACACTGTACCGTGCAGGAGGAGGAGCTTACGGCGCATTTCCCCCTGTCCCAGAGCGCAGTGAGACAGGGCTCCCTCCACATGTAGCGCTCCTCCTCTCCTGCACATTCTGGTACGTGCAGGAGGAGGAGCTTACCGGCGCACTTCCTCCTGTCCCAGGGGCGCAGTGAGAGACGGCTCCCTCCACATGCAGGCACCAGCGCTTTCATCCGGCACCTGCACGTGGAGGGAGCTTTCTCCCTCTGTGCACTCACAGGTCCCTCCTCCCCTGCAGCAGCGGCAGCACGTAAGGGAGCTTCAAGCTCCAAAGGACACTTACGTGCTGCTGGAGAGGGGAGGGACATCACCACTGCCACCAATGAAATAAATGTCACATTTAGGAAGGAAGGGGGGCGTGGAGAGGGCTACAGAGAGACGGGAACACGTCACTGACTGCAGGAAAGGACTCCAGTCAGTGTCATGTTCCCATCTCTCCTGGGCCATCTTCTTTAAAATTAAAGGTAACCTGATTAAATAAAGTGATAAAGCCCCATCAAACCATGATAGTTTTGTTCCGCATCCAATTCCCATTATTGGGGCATTGAATGCGGACCCCTTAGTTTCAATGGAGCGGAAAAAGATGCAGACAGCACACAGTGTGCTGTCTGCATCTCTTGTGACCCCATTGTAATTAAGGGGTCCGCATCCAATCCCCCAATAATGGGAATTGGATGCGGAACAAAACTATCATATGTCTGTTCTGTGGCTTGGGGTGCCACCCGGCCAGTAGTTCACCAGCAAGGCTGGTATTTTAGTTCCCTTGCCGGTGCCAGAATTTTCCTGTAAGGACTGTTAGGGTACTTTCACACTTGCGGCAGGACGGATCCGACAGGCTGTTCACCCTGTCATCCGTCCTGCCGCTATTTCACCAGACTGCCACTCCCCATTGACTATAGCGGGAGTGGAGCTATGGCGCAGCACGGCAGTGCACGGCAGTGATCGCCACATTAAAAAGTTGGACATGCAGGACTTTTAGTCCAGCAATCTCTGACCATGCTGTGCCATAGCTCCGCCCCCTGCCCCTATTACAGTCAATGGGGATGGAGCGGCAGCACACGGGCACTTGCGACATGGTGGATCTGGTGGGCTGTTCACCTGCCAGAACAGCCTGCCGGATAGCCATGCCACAGGTGTGAAAATACTCTAAAAGACATTAAAAATTCTTTGGTCTTCCCCCCTGCAGGAAAAAAAAAAAATGTGAAAAAACAAAGAAAGTGTCACAGAAAATTGAGTCATGTAAAAATAAAAAAAAATCCCAAAAAATAAAAGTGGCCCATTACACCACCAAATCGCTAAATCACAAAAAAGTGTCTGGCCATTCAATGAGCTGTTCAGTTTGAATAAGAAACCAGACAACACTTAGGAATAGGATGCAATAAAGAACAGAGCAGTACCTACCTAGAAAATCCAGCACTGCTGTTCTGGTTCTCGCTACTAGGCTCTGTTTACTTGGGTGCAACAGCAACTTCACAAGTGACCGCTGCAGCCAAGAGGCCAGCTTGGCTGCAGTGATCACATGTTATGGACATGACATCACCATCGCAGCTGAGAAAACAGAACCCAGATTGGAAAACTTGAGCAGCAGTTCTAGAGTTGCAGGGTAAGTACCATTCTATTCTTTATTCAGGCTAATGTTTAGTGTTGTCCGGATACTTTCTGAAACCGGACAACCTTTTTTTATTTGGTTCATTGGAGATGTTTAAAATGCAGTATGCTCCAAGTCATACTTTTTGACATTTTTGACATATCCGTTGTAATAGAAATGTAAGAACATATATAAAAAAATTAAAAAAAATTGTAAAAAAACACGTGAAATCCATGGGATTCGCAAAGCAAAAATAAAAAACACTATAAGCAAGTGCGTATTTTTAATGGAGACCTTAGTGTACTATTATCTCATTCTGTTGCAATATTTAAAGATCATAAAAAAATCTTTTTTTAGGTCATATCATCCAGCCCTAGGCTTATGAGGGAGAGAATGTAGCCTAAGATAGAACACCAACGCTCAGACAGAAGGAGCAGGAAAGTTTCAGAGTAGCACACTAAAAACAATTATAAATCTGAATGTAAATAGTTCTACAAAGTTTGCAGGACATTAAAAAGATGGCATCTTTACTGTTGCCGTTCAGCTCGGACCTTCACCTGACTGCAGACCCAGGTATGTGGACCTTTAATAAAACTAGTTGAGTACCCCTGATCTAAAACATTAGGGGTGAGGATCTGCTGCTGAGCTGACCATCAAAAACATTAGTGGCGAGGGCCTGCTGCTGATCTGACCATCTAAAACATTATGGGCGAGGGCCTGCTGGTGACCCTCTGAAACATTAGGGGTGAGGGTCTGCTGCCTGGCTGACCCTTTAAAACATTAGGAGCGAGGGCAGCCTAACAAGCATGTTGATTTGATGGAGGAGGAGGAGGAAAAGAAAAGGAAGGCACTTTAAATGTGTTGTTTATAATGTACTGAATACACTGCATTCCCAAATGGGTGCATGGGAATGCAGTGTATTCAGTACATTATAAACAACACATTTAAAGTGCCTTTATATTCAACCGCTTTCCTCTGGTGAAGTCATGGTCAATTCAGGCCTTGTTCATTTTTATAAGAGTCAACCTGTCGGCATTTTCAGCTGACAGGTAGGTACACTTATCTGTTATAATGCCACCAGCATCACTAAATACCTGCTCAGACAAAATGCTGGCGGCAGGGCAGGCCAGCACCTCCAAGGCGTAGAGCGCCAGTTCATGCCACGTGTCCAGCTTGGACACCCAATAGTTGTAAGGCACAGAGGGATCCCAGAGGATGATGACACGGTCTGCTACGTACTCCTTCACCATCTTCCAAAACTTTTTCCTCCTTGTGACACTAGGCCGCGCATTAGGGTGAGGATGCTGGCGGGTGTCATGAAACTGTTCCAGGCCTTGAAGAGTGTTGTCCTGCCTCTGTTGGAACTGCTATGTGTTCTTCTCGTCTCCCCTCCTCGGTTGGCCAAGGAACTACAGACTCTGCCGCCATCGTTGTCAGATGGAAATTTTTGGAAACATTTTTCCACAAGGACTTTCTGGTATTGCACCATTTTGCTAGTCCTCTCCACCACAGGAATGAGAGATAAGAAGTTCTCTTTGTAGCGGGGGTCGAGAAGGGTGGACAACCAGTAAATGCCAAAATGCGTATAACGCAAGGGTCACGGGAAAGGCAGCATAACATAAAGTCATACATGTGTCCTAACAGACAAGACTTTGCTGTCCTCATCAGGATGATGACTCTCAATCTCCTCATCCTCTTCCTCCTCTCGGCCCATCCACGATGAACAGATGGAATAAACCTGCTATGGGTACTACCCTCTGTAGCGGAGGCAACCGTCTTCCACATGAAAAGCGTCCGCTTTCATTGTGAGCAGTCAGAGTTTCAGTAGACACAGAAGTGGAATGGCTATGCTGATAATAGCGGCATCGACGCTCACCATCTATGTTGATTACTCAAAGTTGTGTAAAACCTCGCAGAGGCCAGACATCCATGCCCACTCCTCGCTTGTGAAGAGCGGAAGCTGACTGGAAAGGCGACAACCATGTTGCAGCTGGTATTCTACTACTGCCCTCTGCTACTCACAAAGCCTGGCCAACATGTGGAACGTGGAGTTCCAGCACGTGCTTACGTCGCACAACAGTCAGTGAGCTGGCAATTGCAAGTGCTGCTGCAGCATTGCCAGATCGGTGGCAGCTGTAGATGACTTTCGGAAATGTGCACACATGCAGCCCATCTTCACCAGTAGCTCAGGCAAATTGGGGTAGGTTTTGAGAAACAGCTGAACCACTAAGTTGAACACGTGGGCTAGGCATGGTATGTGTGTGAGCTTACACCCTGCCACAGCTCTGCGACGGTGTGCTGTTTGTCACCTAGGAAAATTAGTTTCAGCCTGGCCTGTTGCCGCTTCCCCACTGCAATGCAACGCTGCTTCCAGCTACTATTGATGGCTGACTGGTGCTGCAAGATGATAATTCAGAGGTGGAAGTGGAGGAGGAGGTGCAGGAGGAGAAGAGGGTGTTGCAGCCACTAATGTAGGTGGTGGCGGAAATCCTGATGGAAGTAGGGTCTGCAATCCTTGGCGTCGGTAGCACCTGTGCCATCCCAGGGTTCGACTTGCTCCTAGCCTCCACCATGTTCACCCAGTGTGCCATCAGAGAAATGGAGCGTCCCTGGCCAAAAGCACTTGTCCATGCTTCAGTCGCTAAGTGGACCTTCCCAATGACTATGTTGGTCAGGGCACGAGTGACGGGACACATGCTGGTGTAAGGCGGGGATGGCACACCGGGAAAAATAGTGGTGGCTGGAGACTGAGTAACTAGGGACGGCCGCCTCCATTAGGCTGTGGAAAGCCTCAGTGTCCAAAAGCCTAAATGGCAACATTTCCAGGGCCAGCAATTTAGAAAGATGCGCATTTAGTGCTAAACTTAATTTCGCATGTCATATTATGCCGATAGGTTGAATTTTTAATAGACGCTTGGCCGCGGCTACGGCGGGTGTTTCCATGCTGTATCACTTTATACCGTTGCAAAAAGAGTTAAAAGGGGATTTACGTGTATGGGAGGAGTTTTTGCAGCAGTACAGTTGCTTATGGGGGATGCTTGTGACAATGTTGTCAAATTATATACAGACGTGGTGGGTGGGAGTTGGTTTTGGGGCTTATTTTCAGGGTCAATAGTGTGCAGGTACATGGCCGGAGACGTGGGTGGCGCGGGGTTGGACTAAGAACCTGGCTCTTTTAGAACTTTTTCCCATTGTCATGGCGGTGGTGTTGTGGGGGGAGAGATTTGCAAATA
Source organism: Bufo gargarizans (assembly GCF_014858855.1). Lineage (NCBI taxonomy): Eukaryota > Metazoa > Chordata > Amphibia > Anura > Bufonidae > Bufo > Bufo gargarizans. The sequence continues at coordinate 496,919,176 of NC_058081.1, forward strand.
GGAATGTGCGTTTCCATTGTGATAATCTAGGGGTGGTTCAGGCCATCAACAGTTTGTCGCCATCTTCCCCTCCAGTGGTTAGGCTCTTGCAATTTGTTGTTTTACTGTGTTTGTCGATCAATGCTTGGGTGGTTGCGGAGCATGTTGCTGGGGTGTCTAACTCTGTGGCGGATGCTCTTTCTCGTTTACAGTGGGAGCGGTTCCAGCTTCTACAGGGAGTGCAGAATTATTAGGCAAGTTGTATTTTTGAGGATTAATTTTATTATTGAACAACCACCATGTTCTCAATGAACCCAAAAAACTCATTAATATCAAAGCTGAATATTTTTGGAAGTAGTTTTTAGTTTGTTTTTAGTTTTAGCTATTTTAGGGGGATATCTGTGTGTGCAGGTGACTATTACTGTACATAATTATTAGGCAACTTAACAAAAAACAAATATATACCCATTTCAATTATTTATTTTTACCAGTGAAACCAATATAACATCTCAACATTCACAAATATACATTTCTGACATTCAAAAACAAAACAAAAACAAATCAGTGACCAATATAGCCACCTTTCTTTGCAAGGACACTCAAAAGCCTGCCATCCATGGATTCTGTCAGTGTTTTGATCTGTTCACCATCAACATTGCGTGCAGCAGCAACCACAGCCTCCCAGACACTGTTCAGAGAGGTGTACTGTTTTCCCTCCTTGTAAATCTCACATTTGATGATGGACCACAGGTTCTCAATGGGGTTCAGATCAGGTGAACAAGGAGGCCATGTCATTAGATTTTTTTCTTTTATACCCTTTCTTGCCAGCCACGTTGTGGAGTACTTGGACGCGTGTGATGGAGCATTGTCCTGCATGAAAATCATGTTTTTCTTACCTTGCAGACTTCTTCCTGTACCACTGCTTGAAGAAGGTGTCTTCCATAAACTGGCAGTAGGACTGGGAGTTGAGCTTGACTCCATCCTCAACCCAAAAAGGCCCCACAAGCTCATCTTTGATGATACCAGCCCAAACCAGTACTCCACCTCCACCTTGCTGGCGTCTGAGTCGGACTGGAGCTCTCTGCCCTTTACCAATCCAGCCATCTGGCCCATCAAGACTCACTCTCATTTCATCAGTCCATAAAACCTTAGAAAAATCAGTCTTGAGATATTTCTTGGCCCAGTCTTGACGTTTCAGCTTGTGTGTCTTGTTCAGTGGTGGTCGTCTTTCAGCCTTTCTTACCTTGGCCATGTCTCTGAGTATTGCACACCTTGTGCTTTTGGGCACTCCAGTGATGTTGCAGCTCTGAAATATGGCCAAACTGGTGGCAAGTGGCATCTTGGCAGCTGCACGCTTGACTTTTCTCAGTTCATGGGCAGTTATTTTGCGCCTTGGTTTTTCCACACGCTTCTTGCGACCCTGTTGACTATTTTGAATGAAACGCTTGATTGTTCGATGATCACGCTTCAGAAGCTTTGCAATTTTAAGAGTGCTGCATCCCTCTGCAAGATATCTCACTATTTTTGACTTTTCTGAGCCTGTCAAGTCCTTCTTTTGACCCATTTTGCCAAAGGAAAGGAAGTTGCCTAATAATTATGCACACCTGATATAGGGTGTTGATGTCATTAGACCACACCCCTTCTCATTACAGAGATGCACATCACCTAATATGCTTAATTGGTAGTAGGCTTTCGAGCCTATACAGCTTGGAGTAAGACAACATGCATAAAGAGGATGATGTGGTCAAAATACTCATTTGCCTAATAATTCTGCACGTAGTGTAGTGCCAGAGGCGGAGGAAGTGGGCCTGGAGTTTCTGAATTGGCTTTGGGAGATCCTAGAGGAGCAGTAATGGGCTTGTTGAAGGACTCGCTTAGTCCCGGGACCTGGAGGGCATATGGTAAGATGTGGGAGACTTGGGTTAGGTGGACTGATAGGTTGGAAGCAGGTGTTGAAGATGAGGAGATGACATTGGTGTTCTTACTGGGACATTTGAAAGAATAAGGTTGGTCTGTTCCTCAGGTAAACCGTTTCATTTCAGGTTTAGGGTTTGGTTTGAAGTTGCGGGGTTTAGTTGACCGGACAAAAGCCTTTTTGGTCCGTCAGGTTTTAAAAGGTTGGCGTAGGGTAGGTAAGGTGGATGATCAGAGGAGGCCTGTTTCGTTTAAGCTGCTGTTAGGGATGGGAGAGAAGTTGGGCGCTGTTTGTAGTTCTGGGTGGGAAGTGGTTTTATTCAAGGTTGCATTTTCGTTAGCCTTTTTTCGGGCGTTTCGCTAAGGGGAATTGGTGAGTGGCAGTGTCAGCTGAGCGGGGGGGGGGGGTTGAAGGGTGAAGATGTGGATTTGTATTGGGACAGGGTTGTTGTCCGGATTCCGCAGTCAAAAATGGACCAGGAGGGAGAGGGGCACCAGTTTACGCTATTTTCTGTCTCTGGATGTGGACGTGCCCGGTTTGGGGAGGGATTCTGTTCCATTTTTGCGACATGAGGACGGTTCGTTTTTGTCCCGGTTTCAATTTCTGGCAGTGTTTAAGAAATGTTTACGGGCTTTAGGGGTGGAGGGAGCCGGGTATTCTAGGCACTCCTTTAGGATCAGAGCTGCGACTGTGGCGGACAGACTCGGTGCCAGTGAATATGTAATAAAAAAAAATTGGTCGCTGGGAATCGTTTTGTTTCAGGTCTTACGTTCGATCTGGTCTATTATAAATATGCAGTGTTTATTTGTCTGTGTGTGTGTTAAATTATTTTCTTTTGTTGTTTCCATGTTTGACAGCGGCCTTAGTGTAGATCTTGGGTCATTCCTATGTTTTTTGGGGGGTGGTTAGGGCGGATGTGCGGCCGAATGGGTGTCAGCTTGGTTTTGCTAGTGAAGTGGCTAGGGTCAGGTGCTTGGGGGTTAGAGGAATGTTGTGGGAGGGTGTCCTTCGGGAGGTGCATTGGTTTGTGCGATTGGATCTCCCTTCGGATATTTTGGTGCTTCATGTTGGAGGCAATGACCTGAGTGTGCGACCATTCAGGGAATTGATCAGGGATGTGAAGTTTGACCTCCTTCGGGTTTGGGGTGTTATTTCCAGGTCTGATAACGGTTTGGTCGGACATTGTTCCGCGCAAGGTTTGGAGGGGGGCGAAGTCGGTTGAAGGACTTAACAAGGCTTGGGTAAAGGTAAATAGAGCGGTGGGACGATGCTATGGCTAGGGACGGGGTGGTTGCGGTTCAGCATGAGGAGTTGGAAAAAGGTGTTGGTAGTTTTTGGAGAGCGGAAGGGGTACATCTTAATGCTGTCGGAATTGATTTGTGGTCTCTGGGGATCCAGGGCGGTATAGAAACAGCGTTACGGATGTGGAGGGACGTGCAGGCTTAAGTAGGTCAAGCTGCGCGTTGTTGGTGGCGGCGGAGGTCCTCGAAGTTCGTAAATTTGGTGGTACTTGAGGATGGGAGGGCCCCGCGGGAGGGGCTGTACTCTCATGGAGGATCTGGAACTAACGAATTAGGCGTCCATCAGTTGCTGCCTCCGATCTGGGTTTAACGGCTGGGGGCAAAATGGAGTCGCCTGCTTTGTACTTGTGTTTAGAATTGTTGCGATACAAAATTTTTGATTCGGTTTCAATACCATGAAAAAGTATTGCGATACTCAATACCATTTGATACCATGCGAAAAAAATAAACCAAAAAAGCCACGTGCATTCCGCATAAAAAAAATGGCGAATCGCGCAGTTTTTATTTATTTTTTCTGTTTTGGCGTTCACTGCATAGATTTTTTAAATATTTTAATAGTTTGGACTTTTCTGACGTTGTGATAAGTAATATGTTTATTTATTATTTATACATTTTATATGTGAAATCGGGAAAGGGGGTGATTCATACTTAATATTTTTTTTGGGGGGTTACTTTTTTTTTATTATTATTTTTTTACACTTTTTATTTAATAACTATTTCCACCCTTAGGGGCTAGAACCTGGGATATTTTTAATCCCTTGTCCTATTCACCCTGATAGATCTCTATCAGGGTGAATAGGACTTCACACTCTCCCTGCTGCCCTGTGCTCTGTGCACACAGCATCACGGATGTTACCATTGCAGCCAGGGCTTCAGTAGTGTCCTGGCTGCCATTGTAACCGATCGTAGCCCCAGGATTACACTGCTGGGGCTCCGATCAGAAGCTGCCACTGCCACCAATGAGGGGAAGGGTAGGGGACCCTGTGGCCACTGCCACCAATGATTTTAATACTGGGAGGGAGGGGGTTGAGAGGGGACGGCGCACTGTGCCACCAATGATAATTTCCCCTTAATACAGGAGGCGGGTACTGGCAGATCAGCGGCAGTTAACCCCTCAGGTGCTGCACCTGAGGGGTTAACTGCCGCTGATCGCAGCTCCCTGTCAGAGGCAGGGTGCCGGCTATGTGATTCTGCTGCCATCACCTGCCTCCTGTATTATGTGTTAAAGACTACTTTTCCTTGGTCCAGACTTTCAGTATTAGGCTACATAGAGCAGCGCCCAGCGATGTCCCAGCACTTACCATTATTCCTGGGCGCCACTCCGTTCAACCCGCTGTGCCCGCATTACTGCCTCCTCTCCTGCACCACATGCTAATTACTATCGAAGCGATGGGGAGGAGAGATCAGCTTCTCTAGTGGGCGTTCCTTCTCCCCTGGCTGTAGCGCTGTCCAATCACAGCGCAGGAGAAGGAACGCCCACTAGAGAAGCTGATATCTCCTCCCTATTGCTCCGATAGTAATTAGCATATGGAGCAGGAGAGGAGACAGTAATGCGGGCACAGCAGGTGAACGGAGCGGCGCCCAGGAATAATGGTAAGTGCTGGGACATCGCTGGGCGCCGCTCTGTGTAGGAAAAGTCCTATCATTGGTGGCGCAGTGCGCCCGCCTCTCTCTCCTTATTGGTGGCAGCAGTGGCACAGGGGGAGGGATAAACTGCTTCCCTCTTCCCTGTGCTGCTGAGAGAACATGAGCATGCTGACAGCAGCGCTCTCATGTATCAGAGATACTAGACTGCGCAGCAACGCAGCCCAGTATCGAAAAAATGGAAATCCCAGTGTTGTATCGATACCAGGACAAAAGTATTGATTGGGTATCAAAACCCTACCCTAACCTGTTTATGTGGTTATTGGGGCTTCTAGGACCTCCCTCGTCATTGGTTAATATATGTTTTTGGTTGCTATGGTATTTATGTTATTTATTCATTTAATAAAACAGCTGCTGTGGCCGATTATATCCGAACTGTGGTTGTTTGTATTATTTATTAACGGTATTAGGAGTAAAAGGAGACCGAACTGGTAGCCAATACCATCGTCATGTAACACAACAAATGTAGCAGAGGTTTTGTCACTGTCAGCAGCCTCCAAACAATTACACGCAGTTTTGAGCAGGTTGCACCAATAATATATATTGCAGCCAGATAAAACAATAGTCCTTAAAGGGGTTGTCCGGGTTCAGAGCTCCCTTTGCCTCCCTTTGCCTGATGCTCTCCTTTGCCCTGCGCTAAATTGCGCAGGGCAAAAGCATTTTCAGGGGTTCCGCTGACAAACCGGGCTCTCCATGGGGCTGCCAGGAAGCCCAGTCATGTCACCGGCACTGATGGGCAGGATTTAGCTCTGCCCTAGCCAGTAAAACAGCTAGGGCAGCGCTAAAGCACCCCCAACTGAGCCGGTGATGTCACCGAACACGCCCGGCAGTGTGTTGTTGTAAACAAAAGAGCCCTTGCACTGCACGATGCAGCGCAGGGCAAGGGAGCACAGTGGAGCATGAGATGCTCCAATGCTAACATCATGTAGCCTGCCTGGGAGAAAATATGGGTATGTCCGGGTTCAGATCTGAAACCGGACAACCCCTTTAAAACGACTTTTGGGTCTCTAACACCTTTCAACAGTAAACCTGTCCCTACACTATCTGTCCCTTCTGCTGCAGCTCTCACTGACTACGACTGAGCCGAACCACGTGTCATCAGGTGCTATATAGAACCCGATGATGCGTTCCAGCCAGCCAATCACTTTAATGCCAGTAACCAACATGGCTATGACATTGCAGTGAGGGCCAGTACTTCCCAGCACTTTTATTAGCTGCGTAGCAGCTAACAAACGTGTGGGGAGGAGACTCAAGCATCGCGCTCAAGCACACCGCGATGTGCCAAGCATCGCGATGCTCAAGTGAAAATGCTGTTCCGCCGAGCATGCTTACCCAACACTACTAAAAACCCAGTCTCACGAAATCTGAAATTAGGGCTATGATCACACTTGAATCAGATGATAATATCATAATAAAACCCTCTGACAAAGAAGGAAATTTGGTGGTCCTTAACCACACGCAATATACTGATATGTCAAATTTAATATTAAATAATAGGTCCTCCTATATTCAGCTTACTTGTGACCCTACCAGTGAGTTCCAATCTGAATTAGAAAGGATCTCTAAAGATGAGATGAGATATATGTTTAATGCGAACCAATGACTCCCACCTTCTACTCGCTACCTAAGATTCACAAAGGCCTTAATCCCTTGAAAGGCCGCCCTATAGTAGTGGGGATTGATATTATTTCATAGAAGGTGGGAGTCTATGTTGATAAAGTACTTGGAAATTTTGTTACGGCTTTCCTCTCATAAATTAGAGACACCATGGACCTACTGTAAAAATTAGATGGCCTGGTGGTGGAAGAGAATACCTTATTAGCTTCCAATGATGTAGAGGCCTGATATAGTAACATACCTCATGACAAAAGCCTATTGCCAGTGCAACACTTTTTGAAGACACAGGGCACTCATTGTATTATAAATAATAATTTTGTGTCCAATCTTCTTGAGTTTGTTTTAAGACAAGTAATTATACACAACCAAGTCAAGATGGTCAAACTACTGTTATCAATTGTGAGCTAGACCCTTAAATCCAATAATATTTCACAAGTAATGGGTAGCTTAATAAAATTTAAAGTTTAATAATCATAAATAAAATAACAGGCCCTTAAAGTTAAAAAATGTTGCATTGAATACAACTAAAGAACTGCATGAGTATCTTAAACTGCAGTATAATCACAAGTAAGGAGGGGACCCAAATACAGGGATAGCGGTAATGATAGAGTGAGAGGAAAAAATCTGACAGAAGGACACAATGCTGGGTCACAAGCCCTAGGTGTCCCTAAGTCTGTCTCTATCCCCCCTCTCACTTTCAAACCCTAGAGTCTCCCTTCCTAAATTTAGACTGCCCAGCTTGGTCCAACAGATATGAACAGGTCCGATCGCTCCTGAAGCCACTGATAGTCAAAAAACAAAAAACTGACAGAAAGTAGAGTTGGCAATACAGTGTTCCTGCCTGACTTGTTCAGGCCTTGGTGGTTTAACACTAATGTCAATCAACAAACTAGGGACCTAATAATGTGTCATGGAACCATGAACCAGACGTACAACAAGAGATAAGTGGAAAATAAGAAGGTTTTATTGAAGAGCAAGCCGTAGCAAAGTCCGAACGGATGGCTAAACCGAAGCAGGGTCTTGCGGAGACAGAGGTCAGGAACCAGAAGGGTAGTCAGACGAAGCCGGAATCAGGAACCAACGGGGTAGTCAGACGAAGCCGGAATCAGGAACCAACGGGGTAGTCAGACGAAGCCGGAATCAGGAACCAACGGGGTAGTCAGACGAAGCCGGAATCAGGAACCAACGGGGTAGTCAGACGAGGCCAGGATCAGGAACCAGAAGCAGCAGCAGTCTTGGAAGCATGTGAACACAGGAGGACCAAGCAAGGAACTGAAGCCACAGACCTCCTATATATATGAGCTAGGCATCCAGCTCCTCCCAGTGGGAAGGAGGAGCCGCAGGGTGGGAGGCTACAAAAAAACCCAGAAACCAAGATGGCCGCCAGCACATGTCAAACGAAGGGAACAGCAAGGAGGTAAGACCATGACAGTACCTCCCCCTCAAGGGCCCCTCCTCCGCGGAGTAAGGAACGGTTTCTGAGGGAAGCGTGCGTGGAAGGCTCGGAGCAAGACAGGAGCATGGACATCTGCGGAGGGAACCCAGGAACGCTCCTCTGGACCATAACCACGCCAATGGACCAAAAACTGCACCCGGCCGCGGACCAGGCGTGAGTCCAGGATATTGCTCACCTCATACTCCTCACGATTGCCCACTTGGACCGGACGAGGCCGAGGAATCGAGGAAGTGAAACGATTACACACCAGTGGCTTCAACAGGGAGACATGAAACACGTTGGAGATCCGCATGCCAGGAGGAAGCGCAAGGGCATAGGCTACCGGGTTTACCCTGCGAAGCACTCGGAAGGGACCAACAAAGCGAGGCGCCAGCTTGGGAGTGGGCACTCGAAGGTTGAGGTTGCGGGTGGACAACCATACGCGGTCTCCGACCTGGTAGGAAGGAGCGGGCGCTCGTCTGCGATCAGCCTGGAGTTTCTGGCGCTGCGCAGAGACCTCAAGGGACCTCTGGATCTGTACCCAAGAAGCACGTAGGACGGAAAGGTGATCCTCCACAGCCGGAATATCCTGGGGAGAGAATACCTCCGGTAACACGGCAGGTTGGAACCCATAATTGGCCATGAAGGGAGACGTCCCAGAGGAAGAGTTCACCGCCGTGTTCCTGGCAAACTCAGCCCAAGGCAGGAGGTCAACCCAATTGTCTTGGTGATCGGAGACATAGCAACGAAGGAATTGCTCCAAGGCCTGATTGGATCGTTCTGCGGCCCCATTGGACTGAGGGTGGTAGGCCGAGGAGAAAGAGAGATGAATCCCCAACTGGGAGCAAAAGGCGCGCCAGAACCTGGACACAAACTGACTCCCCCGATCCGACACAATCTCCTTGGGCAAACCGTGCAACCGGAAGACCTCCCTGGCAAAAATCGAGGCCAACTCTTGTGCAGAGGGTAACTTCTTGAGAGGAACACAGTGGCACATTTTGGAAAACCGATCCACAATCATGAGAATGACCGTATGGCCTCGGGATGCAGGGAGGTCCACAATGAAATCCATCCCCAGGTGTGACCATGGACGCTCCCCGGTGGCTATGGGTTGCAAAAGGCCCAACGGAAGGTGCCGAGGGGACTTACTCTGGGCACAAACGGAGCATGCCGCTACATATGCGGCGATGTCGGAACGTAGAGAAGGCCACCAGAACAGACGTGAAACCGCCCAGGACAGCTGATTCTTTCCAGGGTGCCCCGCGGCCTTGGAGTTATGGTAGGTTCGCAACAACCGAGTGCGCAACTCCTCAGGCACAAAACATCTGCCGTTGGGTCTCCCAGAGGGAGCACCAGATTGAGCCGCCAAAATCTGCTCACCCAGAGGAGAAGTCAGGCTGGTGCGAATAGCGGCCAGGATCTGATTCGGGGGTATGACCGTAGTCGGAATCGACTCCTCCTCGGACAGCTCGGAGTACTGCCGTGATAAGGCATCCGCTCTGATGTTCTTGGAGCCGGGTAGGTAGGAGACCACGTAATTAAAACGTGACAAGAACAGAGCCCATCTGGCCTGACGTGGTGTCAATCTCTTGGCCTCAGAAAGGTAGGTCAGATTCTTGTGGTCCGTCAGGATGAGAACCGGAACCACCGAGCCCTCGAGCAAGTGCCTCCATTCTTTAAGGGCCTGCACGATGGCCAATAACTCCCTGTCACCAATCTGATAGTTGCACTCCGCGGAAGACAGTTTCCGGGAGTAAAACCCACAAGGAAGCAGAGGACCCTCTGGTGTTCTACGCTGAGACAGGAGGGCGCCTACTCCCGTCTCAGACGCGTCCACCTCGAGGACAAAAGGCAACCCAGGGTTGGGATGCGACAGAATCGGAGCCGACACAAAGGCGGACTTTAGAGCCTCAAAAGCTCGGATGGCCTCGAGCGGCCAGACCTGCGGATTACTGCCCTTCCTGGTCAGATCCGTGAGAGGCTTGGCTAGCATGGAAAAGTCCCTGATGAACTTCCGATAATAATTGGCGAAGCCCAAAAAGCGCTGCAGGGCACGAAGCCCACTGGGCTGGGGCCACTGTAAGACAGCCGAAACCTTCTCAGGATCCATGGAGAACCCCTCAGCGGAAATGATGTAACCTAAGAAGGTTACCTGGGATCGGTGAAATTCGCATTTCTCAAGCTTACCGAACAGCTTGTTCTCTCGTAAGCGTTGCAACACTCGTCTGACATCCAGAATGTGGGCCTCCATGGATGCAGAATATACCAAGATGTCATCCAAATAGACCACCACACACTGCTGCAACAGGTCACGGAAAACATCGTTGATGAATTCCTGGAAGACTGCGGGCGCATTGCACAACCCAAAGGGCATAACCAAGGATTCATAATGACCGGTCCTGGTGTTAAACGCGGTCTTCCACTCATCGCCCGCCTTGATCCTTACCAGGTTATATGCCGCCCTCAGGTCGAGTTTGGTAAAGACCGTGGCCCCTTTGAGGCGATCGAACAGCTCGGAAATCAAGGGTATCGGGTAAGCGTTCTTGATCGTGATGCGATTGAGACCCCTGTAATCGATGCAAGGCCTCAACTCGCCGCCCTTCTTTTTCACAAAGAAAAATCCAGCCCCTGCCGGGGACGAGGATTTGCGAATGTGTCCGCGTGAAAGCGCCTCCCTCACGTACTCCTCCATGGCCTCATTCTCCGCTACCGACAGTGGATAGACTTTGCCACGAGGAGGAACGGCACCGGATTGTAACTCTATGGCACAATCGTATGGGCGGTGCGGAGGTAGGGCAACCGCGCGCACCTTATCGAATACATCCCGGTACTCTTCGTATTCAGGAGGCAACAGAGAGTCCGAGGAAGTACACAGCAACTTGACAGGCCCATGGATGCAACTAGCCCCACACTGCGGTGACCACGAGAGGATCTCGACCGATCTCCAATCGAAAGTCGGATTATGCTTCTGGAGCCAGGGGTACCCCAAGACCACCGAGTAGTGTGGAGACGAAATAACCTGGAGACAGACCGACTCTCTGTGAACGGCACCAATGGCCATCCCCACTGGAAGGGTCTCATGAGTCACGTGTGGCGGCAGAAGGGGTCTGCCGTCTATCGCCTCAAGAGCCAGTGGGGAACCTCGAGGCTGCAGAGGAATGGAATTGGCGGCAACGAACACTCTATCAATGAACAAACCACCAGCACCAGAGTCCACCAACGCCTGGGTCGTCACCGAGCCCCCGACCCAGGAGAGGACAACCGTGATCAGTGGTTTGTCAACACGGGAAACCGGGGACGAGGAGACTCCACCCAAGATCTGCCCCCGACAGGACCTCAGGTGCGAGCGTTCTCCCGGACGGTTCGGACATGCCAACCGAAAATGCCCACCGAGACCACAGTACATGCATCGGCCCTCGCGTCTCCGGAGTACCCTCTCCCCCTCAGACAGGCGAGCAAACCCCCGCTGCATGGGTTCACCCCCAGACAAGTCATCCCCAGGAGGCGTGGGAGGAGAGGGAGGCACGGGTGGGACAGCAAACGTAGGCGCCAATCTGTTAGGAGACCTCCGCAGGCTCTCCTTAAAGGAAGGTCTCTCCCTGAGTCTGGTGTCAATCAAAATCAGGAAAGAAATAAGAGACTCGAGCTCCACTGGTAGGTCCTTAGCTGCAACCTCATCCTTCAAGGCATCCGAGAGACCATGAGAGAAAGCAGCGACCAGAGCCTCCTTATTCCAGCCCACCTCTGCTGCCAGGGTACGAAACTCAATGGCGTATTCAGCTACGGATCGTGAACCCTGTCTGATGGACATAAGGAGCTTCGCAGAAGAGGCAGCACGAGCCGGCACATCGAATACCTTCCGAAGAGAAGCAACAAAACCGGAAAACTCGGCAACCACCGGATTGTTGTTCTCCCATAAAGGGCTGGCCCAGGCCAAGGCCTTGTCCGAGAGCAGCGAGATCAAGAAGCCCACCCTTGATCTCTCAGTAGGAAAGGCATGTGGCAGCAACTCGAAGTAAATGCCCACCTGGTTAAGGAAACCTCGGCACTGAGTTGGCTCTCCCCCAAAGCGCTGTGGAAGGGGGGCAGAACCGGTCATACCCTGAAACCCCACAGGCGCAGCAACAGGTGTCAGGGTAGACTCTGGCGCAACAACCGGAGCGGCAGTAGGAGCGGGCCCAGGAGCGACAACCGACCCATCGGCAACGGAAGCTAAATGAGCCGTGCGTTCAAGCAGGGTTTGCAACGCCACAGCGAACAGACCCAACAGGTGATCCTGCTGATCAAGTCTGGCAACCAGCGTAGGTAGCGAGGGTGGCCCTGTACCGTCAGAATTCATGGCTTGGTCCTAATGTCATGGAACCATGAACCAGACGTACAACAAGAGATAAGTGGAAAATAAGAAGGTTTTATTGAAGAGCAAGCCGTAGCAAAGTCCGAACGGATGGCTAAACCGAAGCAGGGTCTTGCGGAGACAGAGGTCAGGAACCAGAAGGGTAGTCAGACGAAGCCGGAATCAGGAACCAACGGGGTAGTCAGACGAAGCCGGAATCAGGAACCAACGGGGTAGTCAGACGAAGCCGGAATCAGGAACCAACGGGGTAGTCAGACGAAGCCGGAATCAGGAACCAACGGGGTAGTCAGACGAGGCCAGGATCAGGAACCAGAAGCAGCAGCAGTCTTGGAAGCATGTGAACACAGGAGGACCAAGCAAGGAACTGAAGCCACAGACCTCCTATATATATGAGCTAGGCATCCAGCTCCTCCCAGTGGGAAGGAGGAGCCGCAGGGTGGGAGGCTACAAGAAAACCCAGAAACCAAGATGGCCGCCAGCACATGTCAAACGAAGGGAACAGCAAGGAGGTAAGACCATGACATAATGTCCCTTATAATGATAATCAAACATGTCCCGACGCGTTTCATTAGTAGTTACCAATTCCTCAGGGGACTAAACTATATACTTGTGACCACAAGGTATCAGGTCACTATTCAAATCAAGTGTATCAGATAAACACAAGTCAGTGACAATCCAAGCTAATACGGTATAATCAACCCAAATCCATTTTTATTCAATGCTCAAGATTCATATGGTGTTCACTCCCATACATTGAATCAGTCATTATGGTCAGATTTTACCAATAAATATTACCAACTATTCAATGAAGTGTGCACAAAGCGCTTAGCAGCAATAGTACAAAGGCACAGAGTCACCATTAGCTTTACTTATCTGCTCAATGTTAGATGGTCATTGTACACAGACAGGCAATGTGGATGTCCTTCCTTGGCGTCTTGCGTATGGCAGCAACGATGGGAGTACACTGGCGGCTCGTTTAAAACGCTGCGCTTCTCCCATCAGACGTCAAGAGTGATCGGACCTGTTCATATCTGTTGGACGAAGCTGGGCAGTCTAAATTTAGGGTAGACTCTAGGGCAGTGATGGCTAACCTCCGGCACTCCAGCTGTGGTGAAACTACGACTCCCAGCATGCTTCATTCATTTCTATGGAGTTCTGAGAACAGGCAAGCAAGTGTGCATCTTGGGAGTTGTAGTTTTACCACAGCTGGAGTGCGAGAGGTTTGCCATCACAGCTCTAGGGTTCAAAGGGATTCTGTCACCTCTCATAACACAAATTCAGATTTTAAACCAGTCATGCTCCACAGATTATCTTGAATCGGCTTTGCTGTTCTATACTGTAATCCGTCCAGTAGTTTTGCTGAAAAAATACTTTTATAATTATGCTAATTAATCCTGAAGGTGCCCAGAGGGGCGTTATGTTCCACTTTGTGTGCCCAGTAACGCCCCCCTGCAGTGCCCAAAACGCCTTCCTCCTGAATCCCTAACCGCCCACGGCGTCTCATCCCTCTCCTCCCCCTTCCTGACGGCCGAGCGAAGTCTCGCACAGATGCAGTACCCACTGAGGGCTGCGCCAGTGCGATTTGCTGGAGACTGAGGGCAGGAGCTTCATCGTCGTCACTGGGCATGCGCCAAGCCCAGTGACGTCCGATGCTCGCTCTTCCCTCAGTCTCCAGCAAATCGCACTGGCGCAGCCCTCAGTGGGTACTGCGCCTGTGCGAGACTTCGCTCGGCCGTCAGGGAGGGGGAGGAGAGGGATGAGACGCTGTGGGCGGTTAGGGATTCAGGAGGAAGGATTGTGTAATAGAAAAGGTTCATCCATCCACCAGTGGGTGGAGATTTAGAGAGAAGGATTCTTCAGAAAGAGACTGAATAGATGTTTAGATTAAAGTCTGTGAACCCACAGGGTCTCAATGAAACTTTATCTTTTATTAGCTTTTTGTGATCTCAAATCTAGATCTTTTTTCATATTATATATTTTATAGCCTGTATGTTTTCTTGAGATTACTTTGCTATTTGGCCACTAGAAAATCACCCTCTGGTAAAAAAATGATGTATTTTGATGTAGAAATGATCTAACATCAATTATTATGATAAGTGGATGGGCTTCATCAGCTTAGACATTCTTATTTTGTTTTAGTGGGGTCCCTTTTAACCCATCCCCCATTTGTATCCACATATAGCCAATGATTATAGTAGGCTTGGAGATTTGGTTGCATCTCCATGCCCTCGTGCTTATTACATATATAATTATGCCATTGTGCATTTTTTATACTTGGTCCCCTGATGAACCGGCATATTACAAGCAAGGGAAACGCGTTGGGATGATTGAAGATTGGAGAATTTTCACACTGATGGGAAATTGATTGAAAATAAGGCATCATCGCACTTGAGAACTTCTGGATAAGTAGGGATTTTTAGGTGAGGGCACAGCCACCGATAAGAGGGGCCACCACTTTAGGGGCGATTACTCCGCTTTTAAGCAGGGACAATATAGCATCTCAGGGAAAGTATCCCGATGCCTAAAAGAAAGCGGACTTGGCTTATTAATAGCATTTGTGCTCCCGCTGAATTGTTCAGATATCTATGGATTAAAAGATGAGACATCTTACATCCAAGTATCCTCACCAAGTGACTTAGAGAATGTAATCCCTCCATCATCTAAGTCGGAAGTACCGTGAATAACCACAATTGTGGAAACTAGTGTAAATCTATTACAATCCCAACATTGTATTTATTATCTCCATAATAATCATTTTTTATATATTTGTTTTCTCTTTTTGTTGTGGGTGTATATATATATATATATATATATATATATATATATATATATATATTTATATATACATTTTTAGACATTTCTGATTAACAACCATATTGGTTTGTGGACATTACTGCACCATATAAAACCCCACATGAATATAACATATTTTGATAAATTATCAAATAAAAACCATGATTGTTGTGGACTCCCCACCCCTAGTCATAAACACAGTTGGGGAGGTAGGGTAATTCAGATGCAGCCAAACCTAATTCTTGATTTACCTACAGGCATCATTCAACAGGGTCATTTTTTAAGGGAGGGGTATTCAAATAGGGGAGTTGTCTTACATTGACATTAGTTCACAAAACAACTTGCCTGAAGAATATTGAAGCACAGAGCGGTCTGCCTGACCTGCTATGACTGCATCTTATTCACACCATCTACGATGTGGATGTCCATCTCACTTTTAGGTCCCTTTATATGAGACAACGGAGCAAAAGATTGTCGGAAAGTGTTCCTTACATGCAGCGATCTCCTCCACATTATGGACCATGCCATCGCTTATCCCCATACTGACTCATTGTTTGCCAGCAGCAGATGATATTTACATAGCACAATCTGCAGCTGGTGATCAATAATTTCTATGTGCACACAAACTATCAAATTACCCAATGATCAAGCGTTTTGCTTGTTCGTCGGGTAATCAGCGGCACCTTTATACCTCCAGATAATCACTATGAACACTCGTTAGCGATTATTTTTTGTATTTTCTGCCCGTGTAAAGGGCCCTTAAAAGTCCACAACTATTGTGGTTTTTTTTGATAATTACAATACTTAGTTGCATTCTTGTGTTATTTTTGTGGTGCAGTAATCTCCGTAAGCCAAAATGATGTCTTATGTCTCTAAACTGGTGTGTTTCCTATTTTCCCTGCATGTTCAAGTGTATGTCATTTTGGAAGGATTCTCCACAACCTTTTGATATTTTTTTTTTTATGTGTATTTATTAAAGGTTAAAATTTAGAGTTGTGAATTTTTCGTGTGCTGCCCTGATGGATTCCAGCTACTTGGATTATCTTGGTGCTGCTGTATAGTGATATATAAAATGTCATACAAGTAAATGGTGGACATTCGAAACTGAGCTTATTATCCCAACGTAAGGTCCTCCATAAATAATGTAATATATTTGACATCCATACGAAGCAGCCAATGTACGTAAGAAGTATTTGATAAGGTGGAAACTTATAGGTTTTGTAGGTGTCAAATGTGTTTCCTGATGAGTATTACGATGACTTGCTTCCATCAGTTACATCTGCTATATGTAGCATTTACCTTATTAAATTCCAGTCGATGCAAATAAAGCCTGGAACTCTACCAGTTCCTGTAGTGAATGTGTGATTTATTTTGTATTTATTTGCTTACTTTAATACAAGGTGGATAGTGTAGTGGAAAACTGTCATTACTGAGATGAATGAATTGTTCTTGTTCAGTTTTCCATGATTTATATAGAAATTACTCAACTCTTAAGTAGCAATTCCAGTAGAAGGAACAGTATTCTTACAGGTTCCCCTCCATACTCTTGTTTTTTTTTTTTTATTAGTTGCTTTCGACCTCTGTTGATTGTCTCCATTGATCTTATTTCTGCTTGTCCTCTACTTTCTCATCTTCTCTTCCTTTCAACTCTTTGAACAATAATGCATTTATTTTTTCTAGTGATATGCTCTTCCTATTGTAAGATAAAGCTTTACTCTATTTATCTGAGTTTCAAGTGGAAGGTGAGGTTTGATTTGGTCAAGGTTCCACTTGAGGTCTAGATTTTTCAAAGACATCAAAGGCATCAATATTTGTCCAGTTCTACTTTATTGTTTATACTGTTTGAACTCCATAAAGTTCACAGAAATAAATACAAACCTGGGGCAATTGGCTATAATATTACGATTGGTAATTCTGTGTCTGAATAGTTAGCATGTCCTTAATTGATAAAAAAAAAATATATTTTCCATATTTTCAACACCTGTTGACAATGATGACAATATGTTTGACATTATATACTATCCATCTGACACCTTAAATGGGTTCACCCATCTTAGACATTGGTGTAATAGGTCTAGGCTATGCCTCTGGGACCTGCTTCTACTGTATCACCAGAATGGGACCCATGAAGTGAAGGAGAGCACACTACACATGTGTGTCAGGCTCTCCATTCACTTCTATGGGAGCTCCATAGTGGTGAATGAAGAGAGCGATCTGTACATGCATGGCCACCTCTCCATTCACCTCTATGGGAGTACCGGAAACTCCAGAGTCAGAATGCAGCTATTTTCAGAACTTCTATAGCATTGAATAGAGGGTGGCCATGCTTGTGTGGGGCCTACGCCTTCACTTTTTGGAGTGCCTTTCTACAAAACGGATTCCCAAAAAGTTGGGGCACTAAACAAATTGTGAATAAAAACTGAATGCAATGATGTGGAGATAAATTTTCACGGTGTCAACAAATCCCAAAAAAGTTTGGACAAGTAGCAATAAGAGGCTGGAAAAAGTAAATTTGAGCATAACGAAGAGCTGGAAGACCAATTAACACTAATTAAGTCAATTGACAACATGATTGGGTATAAAAAGAGCTTCTCAAAGTGGCAGTGTCTCTCAGAAGCCAAGATGGGTAGAGGATCACCAATTCCCACAATGTTGCGCAGAAAGATAGTGGAGCAATATCAGAAAGGTGTTACCCAGTGAAAAATTGCAAAGACTTTGCATCTATCATCATCAACTGTGCATAACATCATCCGAAGATTCAGAGAATCTGGAACAATCTCTGTGCGTAAGGGTCAAGGCCGTAAAACCATACTGGATGCCCGTGATCTCCGGGCCCTTAAACGACACTGCACCACAAACAGGAATGCTACTGTAAAGGAAATCACAGAACGGGCTCAGGAATAGCGTTGAGCGAACACCTGGATGTTCGGGTTCGAGAAGTTCGGCCGAACTTCCCGGAAATGTTCGGGTTCGGGATCCGAACCCGATCCGAACTTCGTCCCGAACCCGAACCCCATTGAAGTCAATGGGGACCCAAACTTTTCGGCACTAAAAAGGCTGTAAAAAAGCCCAGAAAAGAGCCAGAGGGCTGCA
The DNA here is from genome assembly GCF_014858855.1 of Bufo gargarizans. Classification (NCBI taxonomy): domain Eukaryota; kingdom Metazoa; phylum Chordata; class Amphibia; order Anura; family Bufonidae; genus Bufo; species Bufo gargarizans. The sequence goes on from NC_058081.1 coordinate 496,937,307, forward strand.
AAAGGCAGCAACATGTAGGTAAATCCCCTGCAAACAAATGTGGATAGGGAAATGAATAAAAATAAAAATAAAATAAATAAAAATTAACCAATATCAATTGGAGAGAGGTCCCATAGCAGAGAATCTGGCTTCACGTCACCCACCACTGTAACAGTCCATTGTCAGAGATTTAGTCCCAGGCACCCAGGCACCCAGGCAGAGGAGAGAGGTCCCTTAACAGAGAATCTGGCTTCATGTCAGCAGAGAATCAGTCTTCATGTCATAGCAGAGAATCATGCTTCACGTCACCCAACACTGGAACAGTCCATTGACAGATATTTAGGCCCCGGCACCCAGGCAGAGGAGAGAGGTCCCGTAACAGAGATTCTGGCTTCATGTCAGCAGAGAATCAGTCTGCATGTCATAGCAGAGAATCAGGCTTCACGTCAGCCACCACTGCAACAGTCCATTGGCATATATTTAGGCCCAGCACACAGGCAGAGGAGAGAGGTCCCGTAACAGAGACTCTGGCTTCATGTCAGCAGAGAATCAGTCTGAATGTCATAGCAGAGAATCAGGCTTCACGTCAGCCACCACTGCAACAGTCCATTGGCATATATTTAGGCCCAGCACACAGGCAGAGGAGAGAGGTCCCGTAACAGAGACTCTGGCTTCATGTCAGCAGAGAATCAGTCTGCATGTGACAGCAGAGAATCAGGCTTCACGTCAGCCACCACTGCAACAGTCCATTGTCATATATTTAGGCCCAGCACACAGGCAGAGGAGAGAGGTCCCATAACAGAGAATCTGTCTTCATGTCAGCAGAGAATTAGTCTGCATGTCATAGCAGAGAATCAGGCTTCACGTCAGCCACCACTGCAACAGTCCATTGTCATATATTTAGGCCCAGCACACAGGCAGAGGAGAGAGGTCCCGTAACAGAGGATCTGGCTTCATGGCAGCAGAGAATCAGTCTGCATGTCATAGCAGAAAATCAGGCTTCACGTCAGCCACCACTGCAACAGTCCATTGTCATATATTTAGGCCCAGCACACAGGCAGAGGAGAGAGGTCCCGTAACAGAGAATCTGTCTTCATGTCAGCAGAGAATTAGTCTGCATGTCATAGCAGAAAATCAGGCTTCACGTCAGCCACCACTGCAACAGTCCATTGTCAGATATTTAGGCCCAGCACCCAGGCAGAGGAGAGAGGTCCCGTAACAGAGGATCTGGCTTCATGTCAGCAGAGAATCAGTCTGCATGTCATAGCAGAGAATCAGGCTTACGTCACCCAACATTGGAACAGTCCATTGGCATATATTTAGGCCCCGGCACCCAGACAGAGGAGAGGTTCATTCAACTTTGGGTAGCCTCGCAATATAATGGTAAAATGAAAATAAAAATAGGACTGAATGAGGAAGTGCCCTGGAGTACAATAATATATGGTTAAGGGGAGGTAGTTAATGTCTAATCTGCACAAGGGATGGACAGGTCCTGTGGGATCCATGCCTGGTTCATTTTTATGAACGTCAGCTTGTCCACATTGGCTGTAGACAGGCAGCTGCGTTTGTCTGTAATGATGCCCCCTGCCGTGCTGAATACACGTTCAGACAAAACGCTGGCCGCCGGGAAGGCCAGCACCTCCAAGGCATAAAAGGCTAGCTCTGGCCACGTGGACAATTTAAAGACCCAGAAGTTGAATGGGGCCGAACCATCAGTCAGTACATAGAGGGGTGTGCACACATACTGTTCCACCATGTTAGTGAAATGTTGCCTGCTGCTAACACGTTGTATATCAGGTGGTGGTGCAGTTAGCTGTGGCGTGTTGACAAAAGTTTTCCACATCTCTGCCATGCTAACCCTGCCCTCAGGCCTTGGGTTTCCACTTGTTCCCCTGTGACATTTGGGAATGCTCTCAGTAGCGCGTCTACCAACGTGCGCTTGTACTCGCGCATCTTCCTATCACGCTCCAGTGCAGGAAGTAAGGTGGGCACATTGTCTTTGTACCGTGGATCCAGCAGGGTGGCAACCCAGTAGTCCGCACACGTTAAAATGTGGGCAACTCTGCTGTCGTTGCGCAGGCACTGCAGCATGTAGTCGCTCATGTGTGCCAGGCTGCCCAGGGGTAAGGACAAGCTGTCCTCTGTGGGAGGCGTATCGTCATCGTCCTGACTTTCCCCCCAGCCACGCACCAGTGATGGGCCCGAGCTGCGTTGGGTGCCACCCCGCTGTGACCATGCTTCATCCTCATCCTCCTCCACCTCCTCCTCATCCTCGTCCTCCTCGTCCTCCAGTAGTGGGCCCTGGCTGGCCACATTTGTACCTGGCCTCTGCTGTTGCAAAAAACCTCCCTCTGAGTCACTTCGAAGAGACTGGCCTGAAAGTGCTAAAAATGACCCCTCTTCCTCCTCCTCCTCCTCCTGGGCCACCTCCTCTTCCATCATAGCCCTAAGTGGTTTCTCAAGGAGACATAGAAGTGGTATTGTAACGCTGATAACGGCGTCATCGCCACTGGCCATGTTGGTGGAGTACTCGAAACAGCGCAACAGGGCACACAGGTCTCGCATGGAGGCCCAGTCATTGGTGGTGAAGTGGTGCTGTTCCGTAGTGCGACTGACCCGTGCGTGCTGCAGCTGAAACTCCACTATGGCCTGCTGCTGCTCGCACAGTCTGTCCAGCATGTGCAAGGTGGAGTTCCACCTGATGGGCACGTCGCATATGAGGCGGTGAGCGGGAAGGCCGAAGTTACGCTGTAGCGCAGACAGGCGAGCAGCGGCAGGATGTGAACGCCGGAAGCGCGAACAGACGGCCCGCACTTTATGCAGCAGCTCTGACATGTCGGGGTAGTTGTGAATGAACTTCTGCACCACCAAATTCAGCACATGTGCCAAGCAAGGGATGTGCGTCAAACCGGCTAGTCCCAGAGCTGCAACGAGATTTCGCCCATTATCGCACACCACCAGGCCGGGCTTGAGGCTCACCGGCAGCAACCACTCGTCGGTCTGTTGTTCTAAACCCCGCCACAACTCCTGTGCGGTGTGGGGCCTGTCCCCCAAACATATGAGTTTCAGAATGGCCTGCTGACGTTTACCCCGGGCTGTGCTGAAGTTGGTGGTGAAGGTGTGTGGCTGACTGGATGAGCAGGTGGAAGAAGAGGAGGAGGAAGCCGAGAAGGAGGAGGTGGCAACAGGAGGCAAAGAATGTTGCCCTGCGATCCTTGGCGGCGGAAGGACGTGCGCCAAACAGCTCTCCGCCTGGGGCCCAGCTGCCACTACATTTACCCAGTGTGCAGTTAGGGAGATATAGCGTCCCTGGCCGTGCTTACTGGTCCACGTATCTGTGCAGTGCAGTGCACACTTGATTTTATCGGATACTTGGTTGTGCAGGGAAGGCACGGCTCTCTTGGAGAAGTAGTGCCGGCTAGGAACAACATACTGTGGGACAGCAAGCGACATGAGCTGTTTGAAGCTGTCTGTGTCCACCAGCCTAAATGACAGCATTTCATAGGCCAGTAGTTTAGAAATGCTGACATTCAGGGCCAGGGATCGAGGGTGGCTAGGTGGGAATTTACGCTTTCTCTCAAATGTTTGTGAGATGGAGAGCTGAACGCTGCCGTGTGACATGGTTGAGATGCTTGGTGACGGAGGTGGTGGTGGTGTTGGTGGTACATCCCCTGTTTGCTGGGCGGCAGGTGCCAACGTTCCTCCAGAGGTGGAGGAAGATGCCGAGGCGGCAGCAGCAGAAGAGGCCGAGGCGGCAGCAGCAGAAGAGGTAGCAGGGGGAGCCTGAGTGACTTCCTTGGTTTTAAGGTGTTTACTCCACTGCAGTTCATGCTTTGCATGCAGGTGCCTGGTCATGCAGGTTGTGCTAAGGTTCAGAACGTTAACGCCTCGCTTCAGGCTCTGATGGCACAGCGTGCAAACCACTCGGGTCTTGTCGTCAGCACATTGTTTGAAGAAGTGCCATGCCAGGGAACTCCTTGAAGCTGCCTTTGGGGTGCTCGGTCCCAGATGGCGGCGGTCAGTAGCAGGCGGTAGTCTCTTGGCGGCGGGTGTTCTGCTTTTGCCCACTGCTCCCTCTTTTGCTACGCTGTTGGCTCGGTCTCACCACTGCCTCTTCCTCCGAACTGTGAAAGTCAGTGGCACGACCTTCATTCCATGTGGGGTCTAGGACCTCATCGTCCCCTGCATCGTCTTCCACCCAGTCTTGATCCCTGACCTCCTGTTCAGTCTGCACACTGCAGAAAGACGCAGCAGTTGGCACCTGTGTTTCGTCATCATCAGAGACATGGTGAGGTTGTATTCCCATGTTCTCATAATCAGGAAACATAAGTGGTTGTGCGTCAGTGCATTCTATGTCTTCCACCGCTGGGTGGATGCCCTTGGGAAACCCTGCCAGTGGAGTCTTCAAACAGCATAAGAGACTGCTGCATAACTTGAGGCTCAGACAGTTTCCCTGGTATGCATGGGGGTGATGTGACAGACTGATGGGCTTGGTTTTCAGGCGCCATCTGTGCACTTTCTGCAGAAGACTGGGTGGGAGATAATGTGAACGTGCTGGATCCACTGTCGGCCACCCAATTGACTAATGCCTGTACCTGCTCAGGCCTTACCATCCTTAGAACGGCATTGGGCCCCACCAAATATCGCTGTAAATTATGGCGGCTACTGGGACCTGAGGTAGTTGGTACACTAGGACGTGTGGCTGTGGCAGAACGGCCACATCCTCGCCCAGCACCAGAGGGTCCACTAACACCACCACGACCATGTCCGCGTCCGTGTCCTTTACTAGATATTTTCCTCATTGTTATCGTTCACCACAACAACAAAAATATTATTTGACCCAATCTATTGAATTCAAATTCAGGCCTTTTTTTAAAGACAACTAACACTATCTGGCTATCTTTTTAGGTACCGTATTACACTAATACAGGCACAGCAGTAACCACAGATTTAGCTGACTATAAATTTGAGGCCTATTATTTAGGCGCTGAGTGACAGGTTTAGGTTTACTGACAGAATTAGACTTGGAAATGCACAGTAGCGTGTGTGTGAAGTTATTCAGAATGACCCTATGTGCACCTTGAATGTTATATACCCTTTTAGGGATAGATTTCAAATAGCTCTGATACAGCAGAAACCACTAATTTAGGGAATTGCTAAGTTGGGAATTGTATTTCAACCCAGAACATAAAATGTGCTATGACGGACACTAAATAACTTGACCAGCCACAACAGTACAGCAGTAACGACAGATTTAGCTGGATATAAATTTGAGGCCTAGTATTTAGGCGCTGGGTGACAGGTATAGATTTACTGACAGAATTAGACTCGGAAATTCACAGTAGCGTGTGTGTGAAGTTATTCTGACTGACCCTATGTGCACCTTGAATATTATATACCCTTTTAGGGATAGATTTCAAATAGCTCTGATACAGCAGAAACCACTAAATTAGGAAATTGCTAAATTGGGAATTGTATTTCAACCCAGAACAAAAAATGTGCTTTGACGGACACTAAATAACTTGACCAGCCACAACAGTAGAGCAGTAACGACAGATTTAGCGGGATATAAATTTGAGGCCTAGTATTTAGGCGCTGGGTGACAGGTATAGATTTACTGACAGAATTAGACTTGGAAATGCACAGTAGCGTGTGTGTGAAGTTATTCAGAATGACCTTATCAGCACCTTGATTCTGATATACCCTTTTAGGGATGTATTTAAAGTAGGCCTGATACAGCAGAAACCACTAAATTAGGAAATTGATAAATTGGGAATTGTATTTCAACCCAGAACAAAAACTGTGCATTGACGGAAACTAAATAACTAGCCCAGCCACAACAGTACAGCAGTAACGACAGATTTAGCAGGATATAAATTTGAGGCCTTGTATTTAGGCGCTGGGTGACAGGTATAGGTTTACTGACAGAATTAGACTTGGAAATGCACAGTAGCGTGTGTGTGTGAAGTTATTCAGAATGACCCTATGTGCACCTTGAATATTATATACCCTTTTAGGGATAGATTTCAAATAGCTCTGATACAGCAGAAACCACTAATTTAGGGAATTGCTAAGTTGGGAATTGTATTTCAACCCAGAACAAAAAATGTGCTTTGACGGACACTAAATAACTTGACCAGCCACAACAGTACAGCAGTAACGACAGATTTAGCTGGATATAAATTTGAGGCCTAGTATTTAGGCGCTGGGTGACAGGTATAGATTTACTGACAGAATTAGACTTGGAAATGCACAGTAGCGTGTGTGTGTGAAGTTATTCAGAATGACCCTATCAGCACCTTGATTCTGATATACCCTTTTAGGGATGTATTTAAAGTAGGCCTGATACAGCAGAAACCACTAAATTAGGAAATTGCTAAATTGGGAATTGTATTTCAACCCAGAACAAAAACTGTGCTTTGACGGACACTAAATAACTTGCCCAGCCACAACAGTACAGCAGTAACGACAGATTTAGCAGGATATAAATTTGAGGCCTAGTATTTAGGCGCTGGGTGACAGGTATAGGTTTACTGACAGAATTAGACTTGGAAATGCACAGTAGCGGGTGTGTGAAGTTATTCTGAATGACCCTATGTGCACCTTGAATATGATATACCCTTTTAGGGATAGATTTCAAATAGCTCTGATACAGCAGAAACCACTAAATTATGAAATTGCTAAATTAGGAATTGTATATCAACCCAGAAAAAAAAATGTGCTTTGACGGACACTAAATAACTTGACCAGCCACACCAGTAACGACAGATTTAGCTGGATATAAACTTGAGGCCTAGTATTTAGGCGCTGGGTGACAGGTATACGTTTACTGACAGAATTAGACTGTGATATGGCCAAAAAATAACCACACTATTGATGGTTAAATGCACTTGGTGTGACAGCTTGACCAACCACACTACTGAGAGTTAAATGCACTTGGTGACAGGCGCAGCTTGCCCCTGATGTAGTATATGGCCAAAAAATAAACAGACTATTGCTGGTTAAATGCACTTGGTGTGACAGCTTGACCAACCACACTACTGAGGGTTAAATGTACTTGGTGACAGGCGCAGCTTGCCCCTGATGTAGTATATGGCCAAAAAATAAACAGACTATTGCTGGTTAAATGCACTTGGTGTGACAGCTTCACCCTGATGTAGGCTTTAGCCAAAAAACAACCACACCATTGAGGGTTAAATGCACTTGGTGACAGGCGCAGCTTGCCCCTGATTTAGTATATGGCCAAAAAATGAACAGACTATTGCTGGTTAAATGCACTTGGTGTGACAGCTTCACCCTGATGTAGGCTTTAGCCAAAAAACAACCACACCATTGAGGGTTAAATGCACTTGGTGACAGGCGCAGCTTGCCTCTGATGTAGTATATGGCCAAAAAATAAACAGACTATTGCTAGTTAAATGCACTTGGTGTGACAGCTTCACCCTGATGTAGGCTTTAGCCAAAAAACAACCACACCATTGAGGGTTAAATGCACTTGGTCGCAGCTTGTGCTGGCGCACCACAAGACACAAAATGGCCGCCGATCACCCCAGAAAAAAGTGACTGACAAACGCTCTGGGCAGCCTAAAAACAGTGAGCAATTGAGTATCAGCAGCTCAATGATCCACAGCTGCAGATCGATCAATTAATCAAGTCTTTTGGAGGAGCTAATCAGCCTAATCTCGCCCTACTGTCGCAGACGCAACCTCTCCCTACGCTAATCAGAGCAGAGTGACGGGCGGCGCTATGTGACTCCAGCTTAAATAGAGGCTGGGTCACATGGTGCTCTGGCCAATCACAGCCATGCCAATAGTAGGCATGGCTGTGATGGCCTCTTGGGGCAAGTAGTATGACGCTTGTTGATTGGCTGTTTTGCAGCCTTTCAAAAAGCGCCAAGAAAGCGACGAACACCGAACCCGAACCCGGACTTTTACGAAAATGTCCGGGTTTGGGTCCGTGTCACGGACACCCCAAAATTCGGTACGAACCCGAACTATACAGTTCGAGTTCGCTCATCCCTACTCAGGAATACTTCCAGACACCATTGTCAGTGTACACAATCCATCGTGCCATCCGCCGTTGCCAGCTGAAACTCTACAGTGCAAAGAAGAAGCAATTTCTAAGCAAGATCCACAAGCTCAGGCGTTTTCACTGGGCCAGGGATCATTTAAAATGGAGTGTGGCAAAATGGAAGACTGTTCTGAGTTTAGATGAGTCACGATTCGAAGTTCTTTTTGGAAATCTGGGACGCCATGTCATCCGGACCAAAGAGGACAAGGACAACCGAAGTTGTTCTCAACGATCAGTTCAGAAGCCTGCATCTCTGATGGTATGGGGTTGCATGAGTGCCTGTGGCACGGGCAGCTTGCATGTCTGGAAAGGCACCATCAATGCAGAAAAATATATTCAGGTTCTAGAACAACATATGCTCCCATCCAGACGTCATCTCTTTCAGGGAAGACCCTGCATTTTTCAACAAGATAATGCCAGACCACATTCTGCATCAATCACAACATCATGGCTGCGTAGAAGAAGGATCCGGGTACTGAAATGGCCAGTCTGCAGTCCAGATCTTTCACCTATAGAGAACATTTGGCGCATCATAAAGAGGAAAGTGCAACAAAGAAGGCCCAAGACGATTGAACAGTTAGAGGCCTGTATTAGACAAGAATGGGAGAGCATTCCTATTGAGAAACTGGTCTCCTCGGTCCCCAGACGTCTGTTGAGTGTTGTAAGAAGAAGGGGAGATGCCACACAGTGGTGAAAATGGCCTTGTCCAAACTTTTTGGGGATTTGTTGACACCATGAAATTCTGATTCAACATATTTTTCTCTTAAAATGGTACTTTTCTTCAGTTTAAACTTTTGTTCCGTGATTTATGTTCTATTCTGAATAAAATTTTTGAAGTTGGCACCTCTACATCATTGCATTCAGTATTTATTCACGATTTGTATAGTGTTCCAGCTTTTTTGGAATCCGGTTTGTAGATAAAGGGGCAGGTTCCTCCTATCTTACATTGATAGCATTTACTATAGGATTTTGAGCAGCATATTATAAAATGTTATGACCATAAATACAGTCGTGGCCAAAAGTTTTGAGAATTACATAAATATTGGAAATTGGAAAAGTTGCTGCTTAAGTTTTTATAATAGCAATTTGCATATACTCCAGAATGTTATGAAGAGTGATCAGATGTATTTCATTGCTGTCATTAAAGGACCTGCTGAAATCATTTTAGTAATCGTCTTGTTAACTCAGGTGAGAATGTTGACAAGCACAAGGCTGGAGATCATTATGTCAGGCTGATTGGGTTAAAATGAGCACTTGCAAGTGCCCAGGGGAGGCGTTCACTGTGTTGGTGCCCAGGCTGCCCTGCCTTTTTTTATTGTTCCCCCAGCCTCTGCATATACCTGGAATAGTTGCATGACTCTTTGGGGAGTGCATCTTAGGAGGTTTGGTGAGTTGACGGCTGGGGGCTCCTGTTAGGGCTTGAAGAACTGCAGGGGCATAATGTTGATGTTTGGTGCCCTTGGATCGGTGAGTGCGGCTAATGATACGGTTAAACAACAACTGGAGGATTAAAATAGTTGGGGATGCTTGCTTGGGGGTTAGAATATACAGGGCCCCGCTACTCACAGGAGTATACATTTATAAACTGTAATCCGTAACTTTAAATCAGTGCTCATCTCTTTACTAGGGTACCTTACTCTCAGCTCCGGTAACAGGCAGTTCGGGCGGCGCTCACTCACTGACGTCACGCGCCTGCTTCTCCCACTAGGCGGTGCAAGCGCGTGATGTCAGTGAGTGAGCGCCGCTTGCACTGTCTGTTACCGCAGCTATGAGTAAGGTACCCTATGTTAGCGTTTTTTCTCAGGTAGGTTTATGATGGTTATATGATGAGGCATCAGACCTCCAACCCGTGAATATTTCCCTGTGCAACGAATATCCGGTTTTCTTCTGTTAAGGAGATACGACAGCCCAGACTCAACTCAGGTTGTCAAATATCTGCAATCTTTATTTCCCTGCACATACTTATAGGGCTTTTTGGGGGTGGGAGCATATTGTCTCTCAAGATCCAATTGGAACAATCCTGGTGTTTATTCTTAGCAGGCCTTGGGAGACATGTTTGTCCAGATACAGCTGAAACTTTATTAAACAATATTGGTATCTGCTATACACAATACATGAAAAGGGTTATTTTACATATTGAACAGGTTTATCTACATGCTAATAAGTTGAATGACTTATCATAGGTTGATGTCATTGTATGTGAGGTGAGATGTTAAATAGCCTCTTGTTAAGGGAGGCTGGCAGGCTGCTATTGTGTCCAGCAACTGGCAGAGTTTGTGAGATGTGCTAATTTGAGGTACTGTATTCCACAAGAGATGAGGCTTGTGTAATCTATGTCTAATCTGTGATGTATCAAAAGTACGATTTATGAAAAATCTCTTTCACCCTAGTAAAGAGATGAGCGCTGATTTAAAGTTAAAGTTACGGATTACAGTTTATAAATGTATACTCGTGTGAGCGGTGGGGCCCTGTATATTCTAACCCCCAGGAAAGTGTCCCCGTCACCATGGGAACGCCTGGGGGTTAGAATATACCATCGGATATGAGTATACCCGGCGTATAAGACGACCCCCGACTTTTGAAAAGAATTTCTAGTGTTAGAAAGTCGTCTTATATGCCGGAAAATACGGTATATGGGATAGTTGCATGACTCTTTGGGGCATGCATCTTAGGAGGTTTGGGGAGTTGAAGGCTGGAGGCTTCTGTTGGGGCTTGAAGGCCTGCAGTGGCATAATGTTGATGTTTGGTGCCCTTGGTTCAGTGAGTGCGGCTAAGGGTAAAGTTAAATTACAACTGGAGGATTAAAGTAGTTGGGTTGCCTTCCAGGATGCCTCATCATCAGAGGGTTATGAAGTTGGAATGTTTTGTCATTATTCAGTTACATGCAAGTTGGGTAAAGAAAATGTTATTGTGGATAATATGTTAATAAATTGGTCGCTACAGCCTTTACACCAAAGTATACACTCACCTAAAGAATTATTAGGAACACCTGTTCTATTTCTCATTAATGCGAATATCTAGTCAACCAATCACATGGCAGTTGCTTCAATGCATGTAGGGTTGTGGTCCTGGTCAATACAATATCCTGAACTCCAAACTGAATGTCAGAATGGGAAAGAAAGGTGGGCTACAACAGCAGAAGACCCCACCGGGTACCACTCATCTCCACTACAAATAGGAAAAAGAGGCTACAATTTGCACAAGCTCACCAAAATTGGACTGTTGAAGACTGGAAAAATGTTGCCTGGTCTGATGAGTCTCGATTTCTGTTGAGACATTCAAATGGTAGAGTCCGAATTTGGCGTAAACAGAATGAGAACATGTATCCATCATGCCTTGTTACCACTGTGCAGGCTGGTGGTGGTGGTGGTGTAATGGTGTGGGGGATGTTTTCTGGGCACACTTTAGGCCCCTTAGTGCCAATTGGCCATCGTTTAAATGCCACGGGCTACCTGAGCATTGTTTCTGACCATGTCTATCCCTTCATGACCACCATGTACCCATCCTCTGATAGCTACTTCCAGCAGGATAATGCACCATGTCACAAAGCTCGAATCATTTCAAATTGGTTTCTTGAACATGACAATGAGTTCACTGTACTAAAATGGCCCCCACAGTCACCAGATCTCAACCCAATAGAGCATCTTTGGATGTGGTGGAACGGGAGCTTCCTGCCCTGGATGTGCATCCCTCAAATCTCCATCAAATGCAAGATGCTATCCTATCAATATGGGCCAACATTTCTAAAGAATGCTATCAGCACCTTGTTGAATCAATGCCACGTAGAATTAAGGCAGTTTTGAAGGCAAAAGGGGGTCCAACACCGTATTAGTATGGTGTTCCTAATAATTCTTTAGGTGAGTGTAGTCTCTTTGTGTTTGTTAATGGGGAAAAAATGGAAGGGGTTGTGGCAAAGGTGGCCGAACTAATCTTCCATCCTAGAAAGTCAGACATCTGCCACCAAATGGGATTATTTTTAGGCAATTCTTATTTTAAAAAATAATAATAATACAGTTCACTGTTTTCAAGCAGGCTGTTTGTTTCCACCGGGTATCATCAGTTTACCCATAGGCACAGAGATCTAGAAGGTGTTAAAATACTTCCTGGCACATTAACAGACAGGCTTATTGTGCTGGCTTAGTTTAACAATGGACAAAGCTTCTGAAGCTTACAGTTGGTATCAAGTTACACTGTCAGGATAATGCGTTAACCCACTGATGTTGGTGCTTGCTGCATGTGTATCTATTACTGTCACTTTGACATTACTAAGGCTGTCTTGGCATTAAAAAGCCTTTATAGCGGTTGAAAACAGTCCTAGGAGACATCAGCATTATACATGACTTTTCAGGGAAATCAGGGCACTTCTCATTCGGACCAAATTTCTTTCGGTCCCAGGCTCGGACTGGCCCACCGGGGAGGCGGGGGATTCCTCGGTAGGCCCCCAATCTCCTGCTCCCGGAGATAAGACATAGGAGTAATTATTTATGTTGTTTCTCAGGAGAGATAATTATTGTAGCTACTAGGTGTATCTTACAGTGAGTATCGTACAGTGATGCAGCCTCCTACTGGTGTAAATTGTACAGGAGGGCCCTGTAGTATCTCCTAAACTTCCCAGGCTGCTGGAAGTGAAGGAGGAGAAAACATGTCTGGCCATCCTCCTGCCCTTCCTGCTGTCAGAAAACTGGCTGCTGGAGAAATGGACTCCTCTGCGGTGCTGAGCTGATTTCTCAGGTGTGTGACATTAGTGAGTTGTAATGGGGAATTAGGGGATTTGTTTATAGCAGACACAGGTCTATGAATGTGTGTTGCTCTCGGCAGATTTCAGAGTGGCAATGGGGGGACTCTGCCCTAGGTCCCTCCAATGCATCTGCTTTAGGTGCACCCCCATAAATGCTCCAGCTCCAGATGCCCCTACTGTAAATGCACCACTAATATTGACTCTTCTCCAGTTACTTCTGCTCCAGGATCCGCACTATTACCCTGCCTCAGGTGACACTATTGCCTCTGTTTCAGTTATGACCCTCTGTTTGTGCCCTTTGCTCATTTTGCTCCTCTAAAACCTTTGCTTGGGCATTGTTAAAGGTTATGACATGCAAAGGGGATTGGACTTAGGGCTGAAAAATTCTGCACAGTGCGTCACATTCTCCAGTATTGACACGTATGGTTTACATGGCCGGTAGTGATGATATTCTGCATTTACATGCATCACTGCCGCCATGTAAAGAGATACTGGTGGTGGAGTGGTGGCGGCTTTAAAGGGGTTGTCTAAGTTTTCAGGTTATCCTCTCCACACCATAGGGCATAACTATATGATTTGGATGGGGTTCGATTCTGCTACCCCCCATTGATCCCTCACTGTTCCCCCTTTTTGTTGGTGTGGCAGACCACACATACGCCTTGCTGCTCCATTTTTTCTCTTTCGGACCACTGGAAATAGCCAGCGCTGTACTGTGCCATCTCCAGCGACCCCATAGAGACTGGATGGAGAGACAGGGCATATGCTAAACCTGCCACTCAATCAAGAAGGGGGATAACTAGAAAAGTGGACACAGGCCCTTTAACAGGCGAGCATTTCTATTTTAGTTTGACACATATTTTGGGCTAGATTTTTTATTTTTCACACGCAAATAAAATCTTTAAATATAGAGAATGTTAAAAGGTCCAACAGCTATGACACGACAGGTGATAAGTGTTTGATTGGTGGGGGTCTGACTGCTGGGACCTCCTTGATAAAGGGAATGTGGTCTTAAGACCCTTGTGTACATAGATTGGCGGTAATGTAATTGAATGTTTCAGGACCCCTTTTTTCATGATCAGTGGGTGTTCCAGCAGTCAGACCCAAGCAATCTGATATTTATCACCTTTCCTGTAGATAGGAAATAGGTCATTATGGTAGGACAACCCTTTTAAATATACTGTAGATTATGTGCAATTTGAGGAGGTTAAGATTTGGTAAATTTCATGCCAGACATTTATGCTTAAAGGGGTTAAAGGGTTTGTCGCACTTCAGTAAATGGCATTTATCATGCAGTTAATACAAGAAACTTACTAATGTATTGTGATTGTCCATGTTGCCTCCTTTCCATCACATTATGCACAGCACGTATCAGTGGTTATTACCACTGTGTAATCCACTGCGGTGGCCGTGCTTAAACACTATAGGGAAAGGCTGGAAATGCTCATAGGCCAACACCTTGACCTATAGTGTGCAACCACGGCCACCGCTGCTGGATTGCAGAGATGTCAAAACCATGGATACGTGCTGTGTATAATGTGATGGAAAAGAGTCAATATGGACAATCACAATACATTAGTAAGTACCTTGTATTAACTTTCTTTACATGATAAATGCCAATTGCTGATGTGAGACAACCCCTTTTAACCCCTTTAAGTGTCCTACACTTAATAGGTTTAAGCATAAATTTAGGCTGTTTTTTATAGGCCTGTCAAAACCCGGCCTAGACCGTGGGAAGTAGTCACCCACCCAGCACTTTGATTACTCCCAGTAAGAGCCGTCCCAGATCAGCTATTTACATCCATACTAGATAGCAAGGTGTCAAACAGCAACTGCTGATGACACAGAAAACTGGCTATTACTCCACCGAGGAGAGGAACCTCGGTGACACATACCTATCATCTACGATGATTCCTTGTACCTTCTTACATACCTCCGCCCTTTGTTCAACCCTTAGGGGCTGAACACACTCCTGACAGTTCACTCGGGACAGGGCATCCGCATTTCCCTGCAAGTGACCTGCCCCGTGTTCTGCGGAGAACTTAAAGTTCTGTAAGGGCAGGCACCACTTGGTGACTAGGGCATTTCTCACTTTGACCTGTCTCATCCACTTGAGAGGGGATTGGTCAGTCACCAGGCAGAACTTTCTCCCCAATAAATAGTAGCGGAGAGACTCGGGTGCCCACTTGATAGCCAGGCACTCTCTCTCCACTATACTGTACTTGCTTTCAGCTGGGGTAAGCCTGCGGCTTGGGAAGACAATGGGATGCTCCTCCCCATTAACTTTCGGAGACAGTACAGCACTATGAATTCCTGCTTGAAGTCAGGCGTCACCAAAACTGGGGACCCACACAGGGCTGACTTCAAAGTGGAGGACGCCTCTTCTGCCCGATCATCCTAGCGAACAAAATAATGTTCACCTGGTATCCTGGGTGCCAGTTCACACCCGGCTGAATGCTCAGTTTCAGAAAGTCCACTTGCAGGCTGTAAGGCGGCCTGCTCGCCTGACACACGGTCTTCAGACCTCAGTGCAAAGATCCCCACAGCTCCAACACAGAGAATGGCAGCGCTCCACTGTCAGAGAGAAGTCATATACACCACCTGAAAAGGCTGCCTGTGTTCTATATCCCAAACCAAGACCTCGCTTGGAACGTGGGGAGTAGCCACCCACCCATCACTTTGACTACTGCCAATAAGAGATGTCCCCGGTTAGCTTTGCAGCTAATACTAACACAGCTGAAGTGTTAGACTGCAATCTGCAAACTGACACTTTGAGAAAAACTGGCTCTTACCTCACTGAGGCCAGGAACCTCAGAGACACGTACCGACCATCAATGACGACCCCTTGTTTCTTCCTACATACCTCCCCCCTTTTGTTCAACCCAGAGGGGGTGGACACCCATTAAACAGTGTACCCGGGAAAGGGCATCCGCATTTCCTAGTAACCGGCCTGCCTTGTGTTCCACCGAAAAACTAGAAATTTTGCAAAGACAGAAACCATCGGGTAACCCAAGCATTTCTGTCCTTGGCCTGGCTAATCCATTTGAGAAGGGAGTAGTCGGTCACCAGATGAAACTTTCTCCCCAACAAATAATAGCGGAGAGACCCGAGTGCCCACTTGATAGCCAGGCACTCTCTCTCCACTATACTATACCTGGTCTCAGCTGGGGTAAGCTTCCAGCTGATGAAGACAATGGGATGCTCCTCCCCGTTGACTTCCTGAGACAGTACAGCGCTGAGACCTACCTCCGAGGCATCAATCTGTTTATAAACGCTCTTTTGAAGTCGGGAGTCATCAAAACCGGGGACCCACACAGGGCTGACTTCAAAGTGGAGAAAGCCTTTTCCGCCTGCTCTTCCCAGTGGACCATCACTGACTTGCGTCCTTTTAAAAGGCCTGTCAATGGTGCGGCCACTGTAGCAAAGTGGGGGACAAATCTAATATAGTATCCCACCATTCCCAAGAACGACTTTACATGCTGAGTAGTGAAAGGTCAGGGCCAATTCTAAATTGACTCAATGATGTTCACCTGAGGTTTGATAATTCCACGCCCAATTACATACCCCAGGTACTTGGTCTCTTCTAACCTGATTGTGCACTTTTTTTGGGCTAGCGTTTAAGCCAGCCTTCCTAAGGGAGTCCACTACAGCCTGTACTTTAGGTAGGTGACTTTCCTAGTTGGTGCTGTGGATAACGATATCATCCAGGTACGCCAAAGCGTACCGATGATGTGGACGGAGTACAATGTCCATTAGCCTTTGAAACGTGGTGGAAGCTCCATGTAGACCAAAGGGTAATACCTTGTACTGATACAGCCCCTCTGGTCTAATGAAAGCCACTTTTTCTTTTGCAGCCTTCGTCAAGGGTATCTGCCAGTACCTTTTGGTGAGGTCCAAAACAGAAAAATACCGGGCTTGGCCTAACTTCTCAATAAGCTCATCCACTCGGGGCATGGGATATGCATTAAACTTGGAAACCTCATTAAGTTTGAGGAAGTCGTTACAGAATCGTAACGTCCCGTCAAGATTGGGTATCAAAACTATCGGACTGGCCCATTCACTTTTTGACTCCTTGATGACACTTAGCTGTAACATCAGGTGCACTTCTTCCGAGATGGCTTGTCGCCGCGATTTAGGCACCCAGTATGGTTTCAACCGGAATGTGGCCAGAGGCTTAGTGACAATATCATGTCAGATGATAGAAGTGCATTCAGGGAGGCCCGAAAACACATCCGTGTTCCCTTGCCCCGTCGTAGTTTCTGGACATTTGAGTCGGCATTGGGCCCCCCAGCGATGCCGGGCATGGGGCTGCAGACCCAAATGCCCCAGCCCCAATTATAATCCTCCACTGATTAGTATAGAATCAGCAGGGGGGAACAACAAATATCCTAGGGGGGGCAATTGCCCCCCCCCCCCCCCCCCTTGCCCCCCTGTAGAGATGCCTATGGTTAAACCTGACACAATAATTAATTTCACTTCTCTTCTTAATTCTCAAAAAAAAAAGTATTTTTAATGCATATGCAAGTGAGCACTTAAATGCACAGAGAGCACTGCATTCTGCATTGGAATAAAGCATTCCTGATTTTCTAGTCCTGGAGAACCCCTTTAAAAATTTTCTACACCAGACATATATCCTTGCTCTTACTTTCAAGATTGTGCTCATTTTATTTTGACCTAGCTGTACTAATGAACCCGTACTACTATATTGTTATATAGTGGGTGAATGACTCACAGTCACGTGCTTCCATCAGACCTTGCAGTGTTTGACCCAGGAGTTTTTTTTAACAACTAGAATGAACCACTTATTAAGTGCGTTCTGTAGCTTTTAAATGATTCAAAGATTCACAGATGATTTTTCTTCCTATTAAGTGTAACAAGCTGAGAGAATTAAACTCACTCAGAACCGGAGCTCATTACATTTCCCAGAGTGAGTTCATTATGGCTTGGCACCATGGTTATTCCAAACACACACCAGCTTCTGTAGCTTCAGCTCGGTGTAACGGGGAAGAAATGTGTTTAGTGAAGATTACTGTTGAAAGGACAGACACTTGCAGAGAATGATCATTCCCGTAATGTGCAGCCATTCTTCCGGGACAATGACTCAAAATGCTCTGTTCCTTCATAACAAAGTTTATATGTGACCTGAAAAGAAAAGTCATTTTTTTTTCTCTTAGTCATTAGCAGAAAATCATCAACAAGATGAACTTTACAGGCAAGAGGACATAGTACTGGGTCTGACTGTTCCAATAGAGTATTAGAGAGCAATCCAATGAGTATAGTGTCAGACTATCTCACTAGAGTACTAAAGGATCCTCCAATAGGTACATCGCCTGACTGTCTCCTTAGGGAACCAGAGGAAGTTCCAATAGGTTCAGAGCCAGGCGGTCCCACTAAAGAACCAGAGGATCTTCCAGTGGATATAAGGTCAGACTATTCTAATAGAATACCAAATGATCCTCCAAGGTGTAAAGGATCAGAATGTCTCACCAGAGTGCTAGAGGATAATCCAATGGGTACAGGATCAGATATTACTATATCTATTATATATATCTATATAATACAAGACAATTCCCTGGAAGGCCCAGATTGTGGCACATTAATGGATCCCATAGGTACAGCAGAGGACAACCCCAATTGTAGCTGTCTTGAGAGGTAATCACTTAGGACTAGGGTCTGTTTCTTAAAGAATCACTCCCACAGAAATGTTTATTCTCTGGCACGTTAAAAAGGTACATGATATAAATTGTAGTGAAAGTAATCCTCTTACCAGAGTCTATATTTGTGAGTAATCCACACCATTCTAGTTCTCAGCTGTGTCATGTGACCAACACTCTGGATTTCCAGCTGACACAGCATCTTATGTGTGGACAGGAAGTCAGTTTGTCTATTTATTCCTATGGGAGCCTCAATGTGAGTCTGATAGGAATGAATAGAAAAACTGACTTCCTGTTCACAGTTGAGGAGCAGAAGGGAGTAGAAAACTCACAAATACAGACACCAGTAAGATAACTTCCACTGGAATGTACATCATGTACATGTACATGACATATAACAAATTAGAAATTATTGAGGTTATGTCACATGATAACAGCAAATGTTATGCTGTGATTGAAAGTAGATAAAGACAAACACGTGTTCTATTTGGATAGAGGGAAACCTCAGAATCACTTCCACTGAGGGGCAAAAGGGACCACAGTTGGATGCTGGTTAGGTAACAATAAATATAACCACCATTTCAGGTCCCTGTTTGAGACCAATATGTTTCTGTTAAAACTAAGGGTGCATTCACATGAACATGTGATGGACATGCCCTTGTTGCTGACCTCAAACAGCGGTTCAGCAAAACACTGGCACTGGCCGTGTGCACCCCACACTGCTGTGCGGACCCATTGACTTCAATGGATCTGCGATTTACACAATGCAGTATAAGATAGGACATGTTCTATACCACACGCAATCTCCGATCCTCACAAGACCTCCTTCTGTCCTCTCCACTTATCACCTCTTCCCACAATCGCCTCCAAGATTTCTCCTGTGCATCCCCCACACTCTGGAACTCGCTACCCCAACATATCAGATTCTCACCTACAGTGGAATCCTTCAAAAGAAACCTGAAAACCCACCTCTTCAGACAAGCCTACAACCAGTGACCCTGCTGCCTCTATACCGCCATGACCAGCTTCAACCTCACCTACTGTGTACTTCTCTCATACCATGTAGATTGTAAGCCCCCGCGGGAAGGGCCCTCTCTCCTTCTGTACCAGTTTGTAACTTGTCTTGTTTATGCTTAGTGCAATGGTCTGTATTATGTATGTATACCCCTTTTCATACGTACAGCACCATGGAATGAATGGCGCTTTAATAATAAATAATCATCTCTTTGCCTCCACAAAACGAAAGATAAAACATGTCCTATCTTTCGCTGCACCTTGCAGATCGTGGACCTATTGAAACCAATGTGTCCACACCGCAATGCACACGGCTGGTGGATGTGTTTTCCTGATCTGCAGTGTGCAGTCCGCAACACGAGTAAAGTGTCTGGAGATTTGTGAATATTTGTCCTGTTTCCCCTATGAAAGTCAGCAACTCCTTACTTTATTTCACTTGAAAGGGTTAACTTACACTGTTAAATACTGTTTAACTGCATTTTATATCTATGTTGTGATATATATCATGTTTATTTGCACTGCATTTGCGAGGTTCTGTGGAAAAGGTTAATGAATACTAAGAGACTTTTGGGACTAAAAATGAGAGGCTGGTAATTTTCCACAGCTGCCATAGGGTTTAAAGAAGAGCATGTTTTGTCTGGTTTAGCTTTGTTGTTACAATATGTCTGGAAACTTGTTTTTCTCTGGAAAAACTGCTCTGGCATTGCCATTGAGTATCACTGAAGCTCTAATGTAAGACAGATGAAAGTGGTAACTTTGTAATTGTTTGCGCTGAGTTTCTCCACTTCATCCCTCCCACTAGAAGGTTTCCGCCTAGCTAGAAATAGTATATAAGGAGAGCAGTCAGAGCCCCTAGGGTTCTGCAGCTAGGGACAGTTTTTGAAGGGGAAACTCATGCCAGGCTGCATGAGTGACCAGAAGAAGACGCTGAGCTGGGGATGGTGAGCCACAGAACATGGATCAATAACCCTGTGACCAAGGAGACACCCGGGCTACTGAGCTACAGACCGTGGGCCTTTGATCACTGTACCAGCCTTCTGAGAGAGAGAGAGAGAGAGAGAGAGAGAGAGAGAAGGACAGTTAGCTCAGGCCTTTCCTCAGCATTAAAGCCTTTTTCTTTGATAGTGGAGACTGGAGAAGCCAGTTCTATGCCTCGCCTGTATTGTTTTGCACCTGAATTCCTCCACTAAAGTAGCACACTGGTTTACTGCAGATCCTGACTCTCTGGACTTATTTCCCATTGGGATGCACCACGCCTTACCATCCGTTTTGGAGAGCAGCAACAAGTGGTGATACCTCAACGGTGTCCAGGGGACCCAGCATAGCGTTAGGCCCGGCCACCCTAAACCCGACCACTGCACCAGCATGGCCTTCCCATGGTCGTGTGAATGTGGCCTAGAAGATATATCCAGGACAGTGCTAAATATTGTATTATAGATTCTTTGGTCAAAGAGATTAACAAACTGAAAATGTTGCATTTATCATAGTTTCGGTGTTTATAATAGGACCCTTGAATCGATTGACTCCATGTCCTTCCTTCTAAAAGTGGTGAGAAGCATCAACTTCCAGGATGAAGGCTTGTGTTCTTGTCAATCTGCTCCAGAAGCAGGGGCCTTTCTCCTCATTGTGTGCCCCTGAACACAGTATTATAATATAGTATTTTAGCAATATAGTATAATAGCCTTCTGGGCAGGTAATGAGAAAAATCATAGCTAGATATGGGTAAAATGTCCATATAGTGATTTGTTGATTTACCAAATGGTTCAAGACTAGTGGGTGTGGCAAAACCAACCTTGCCACTGGGTTTTGGAGGGGCCTATTTACCAGCCTCTTGCCTCAGGATTATGGCCCCTACTAACTTTAAAGGAGAAGACAGACATCTGGGGATGTGTTAAATGTCTGTGTTTACTGTAAGGGTGTGACATTGTATGTTTAAATGGTGATTTCTGTCCTGTTGTCCCCACATGTGTATTGGCGATTTCCCTTTGTCCTGAGAGATGATTGAATTGCTCCTCGGGTGTCTCCAGGGCAGAGAGGAGGAAACTATGATGCATTGTGGGGATGTATTGTGTCTGTGTATCCTGAATTGCTGCATATCTGTCCTGTGTCACAGTCTTCCATCTGGTCCCCTAGGGACGTGTCCACCAGATAGGGACCTGCATAAATACGGGTGGGTAGCCCTCAATAAAGCGTGCCTGTTTTATCCTTCATCATGTTTAGACTGGTGTTTGGGTAACTGATCAACACTGGGGGATTGCTATACGCTGAAGATTTGCTATACTCCCCTGGCATAACTACTAGCTCTTGTAAGAGCTGTTCCTGCTCTCTGGATGTAGGAGAAGTTCACCCACTGCAAGCTAAAGCCCGATCTTGGGTCCAGGGTGGGTAGAAGACGGTGAGACCTCAACCAAGCTTTGGCGGTTCGTGGGGTCTGCAGTGCGTACGGTGTCAAGTGGAGTGCTTGGAGTCCTCGGAAAGCACTAGGAGCATCTATCAACGGAGGTACCCGGTCGGGGTGCCAGGAGATTACAGTGGGAAATTAGGATTTATTGGGCGAATCAACTTACCCCTTTAAATAGACCAGCTAGCCAAAAAAATTTCTCCTGTCATAATTTATGTATGGTGGTTTGTGAATTTTGTATATATTGCTAAAACATTAATTCACAGAAAGCATGCTCATCTCTACTCATAACTACTATTGAAGCCTCAAACAGCACACAGTGCTGGGGCTGACCTGTGGTACCACACACAGTCCACTTACATGAGTAGTGCTTGTTTTTTTAAAGCAAAACATATATATATATATATATATATATATATATATAATCTTCTGCAATCTCTTTAAATAGACCAGCTATCCATTTTTATGAAAAAGTCTCTAATTTGAGTTTATTGTTTGATAAAACCTGCACATTTTTTCTAAACTAATAAAATGATATTCATTTTTCTGTTGTTATTCCCTGAGGCAACTGCACTGAAATATCGTAATAAAAGAAGAGAAAAACTGCAAAAATAAAAATGCCTGTATAAAAAGATAATAACCTTGATTGTAATATTGATTTTGTCAAGTAATACTATGGTGTATTATAATGAAAAAACATTAATGAGAACATAAAAGACTAAAATACTATTGGTATCACTACTTCAACTATAGCTGATGTTAATATTAATAATTAAAGGGGTTATCTGCTTTATATTGATGATCTATCCTCACGTCACAACTGCAGTGTTGAGCAGGTGTATTTACATCTCAGCTGTCCTATTCACTTCAATGGGACGGTTCCTTCCCATTCACTGGAATAGGAAGGAGCCATCCCATTGAAGTGAGTGGGACAGCTTAGTTTTAATTACACCTGCTCATAGCTGCAGTTGCAATGGTGACCAGGTAAACAATAAAGAGAAGGCAGTGCTTGCAAAAGCACTGCTTTCTCTTCGAGGAGCTGATCTGTGGGGGTGCTGGGAGTCGGACCCCTACCAATCAGATATTTGTGACCTATGCTGAGGATAGGTTATTAATATAAATAAAGCAGACAACCTCTTTAAGCTGACTACAGTTCTTAAAGGAGTTTTATAAGCTATAGATATTGATAACCTATCCTCTGGATAGGTCATCAATATCAGATCAGTGAACGTCTGTCACTGGGCACCCCCATGATCATCTGTTCCAGGCTGCTGAAGCACTGGAATTTTTGTTACTGGTTCTGAAATGGAGATAAATAAATATTTGCCTTGAAGAGATTGTCTTCATTTTACTTTATTTTAAAATGTCCTATAGGGGGTAATAGAGTCCCCTTTCCATCTTATAAAGAACTAAGGTCTTGTTCAAATGTCAGTTATTTGATCGGTTATTTCCATCAGTTATTGTGAGCCAAAACCAAATGTGGATCAAAAACACAGAACAATAGCAGATATTTTCATTATACCTTATCTCTGTGTAGCCTCCTGTGATGGTGGGATATGGTGTGTTGTCTTGTTGCTCTACCACTCTGTGTATTCCCAGAATTGTCCAGTCTTAAAGAGGACCTTTCACTTGTATAAACTATGTGAATTGAGTATGCTGCCATATAGGGCGGCGCCCGGGGATCTCACTGCACTTACTATTATCCCCGGGCGCCGCTCCGTTCTCCCGTTATAGGCTCCAGGACCTTTGCTCCTTAAGTTATAGTAGGCGGGTCTTCCCTTGTCCTGTGGGCGTCTCCTTCTCCTAGGCTGCAGCGCACTGATTCTACTTCTCACCCAGTGTCTAAATCCCATCACTGACCGTCCACAGGCTCTGCCCTCACATGTGTATCTAATCCTATCCTGTGTGATACAGCCTGCTGAGCTGTGTATCTAATCCCATCACTGACAGTCCACAGGCTCTGCCCTCACATGTGTCTCTCATCCTATACTGTGTGATACAGCCTGCTGAGCTCTGTATCTAATCCCATCACTGACCGTCCACAGGCTCTGCCCTCACATGTTTCTCTCATCCTATACTGTGTGATACAGCCTGCTGAGCTGTGTATCTAATCCCATCACTGACAGTCCACAGGCTCTTCCCTCACCATCTCCAGAGTGTAATAAACATCTGGAATCCGCAAGTGTATCCAAACACATCTGTATCTAACCCTAACATGTATGTGTGCGATACTTCCTGCTGAAGTGTGTATCTAATCCCATCTTCTATGATATAGCCTTCTGAGCTGTGTATCTAATCCCATTTTGTATGATACAGCCTGCTGAGCTGTGTATCTAATCCCATTTTGTATGATACAGCCTGCTGAGCTGTGTATCTAATCCCATTTTGTATGATGCAGCCTGCTGAGCTCTGTACCTAAACCCTTATGCACATGACCGTATCCATTTTTCCGCTAAATAAGGATACTGTCCATGTGCGACCTGCATTTTTTTTTTCCAGTCCCATCGATTTCTATGGATTTCAGGACTGCATTATGAGGACCAGAATAGGACATGTTCTTTGACATTCTCTGACATACGGATGTGAAAAACACATGGGCTTAATCAGTGTGCTTTCCACATCCGTATATCAGTACAGAAAAAGACAGAACATGTCTTATTCTGGTCCTCATAATGCAGATCTAAAACCCATAGAACTCAATGGCTCTGGAAAAAAATGCACATCTCACACAGGCAGTATCCTTATTTAGCAGATCTGCTACTTGGAGAAAGCAGAACGGATACGGTCCTGTGCTTGGGCCAACATGTGTGATACACGCGAGATAAGACCATGATCAGCCAGGGAAACACGGTCCGTGTGTCGCCACATATCCCAGGCCGACTGCACTCTCCTGACGATATGACAGTAATGTATGATACAGCCAGTCTCTTATCTGGTCGGGGAGCCGAGGTTGGCCTGGAAATTGTGGCTGACACATAGTTTGAGACATGCATTCCTGGGCCGATAACAGTAGTTTGCATGATCCCCATCACTCATATTGAGCTGCCATAACAGTGACATCCACAGTGCCCCCATAACAGTGACATCCACAGATACCACATAACAGTGTCATCCACAGTGCCCATATAACAGTGACATCCACAGTGCCCCATAACAGTGTGTCACAACCAGACAGCTGAGAAGCTCTGATAGAAGCCTTTCAGAACCTCCTCCTTGAGTTTTCTTTGTTGTGCTGTTCAGTTCCTCATCTCGTTAGCCTCTCTCAGCTGTCATGTAGTTGGACTGATTGCTTCCCTTTAAATTCCTCCCCATAATGCATTACTGGGCGGCTTATACTTCTTCCTGGAGTGTGTGTGCATGCTGATCCTATTTCCCAGTCAGCTACTAGTTAAATGCTGTACATTTATCTATTATTTTCTGTTTGCTGGATCCCAGGTGACCCTAACTCCCTCCGTGTCTGGTGTAGGGAGCCGGTGGTCGTGTCCCCTCACTATTGTAGGGTGTTCAGGTGTTATATAGTCAAGGTACGTGGATATGCAACCATCCACCTCTGGGATTTTTGCATAGGCTGAGCAGCTAGGGAAAGTGCCAGGTTTTGTGCAGGGGTCTCCCTCTTGGTTCCTTAGCTTTGGATCCAGTGAGTCATATATGCATGTTGCATTGTCTTGTTTCCTGTACACCGTCCGTGACATTATAAGCCGCCAAAACCGTCTCAAGCATGGATCCGGTTTCACTTTTGGCTGAACGCTTCCAGGGTCTTTCATTGGAGGTAGCTGATCTCCGTAATACTTTTTCTCAGCTTCAAGTGACCGGTTCAGCTTGCGTTCATGGAGTTTGTTCTGAGCCTAAGATCTCGCTCCCGGATACGTTCTCCGGGGGTAGTGAGAATTTTGTGCGTTTTAGAGAGGCTTGCAAACTCCATTTTCGCCTTCTTCCCCATTCCTCTGGTGATGAGGAACGGAGGGTGGGGATCATTATATCGCTGCTCAGGGGTAACGCTCAGTCTTGAGCCTTTTTGCTGCCGGAGGGGGCACGGCCTCTCCGTTCAGTGGATGAATTCTTTTTAGCCCTGGGTCAGATATATGATGATCCGGATCGTATTGCTCTGGCTGAGTCTAGACTATGTCTATTATGCCAGGGTAAACAATCCGCAGAGATATACTGCTCAGAATTTTGGAGATGGGCAGCTGATACTGGTTGGAATGATGCTGCACTTCGAAGTCAATTTTGCCATGGTCTTTCAGAGGGATTGAAAGATGCATTTGCCTTTCATGAGAAGCCTATTTCCTTGGACTCTGCTATATCTCAGGCCGTTCGTATTGACAGGCGTCTTAGAGAGAGAGGAGAGATATCTCCTTCCTGTCATACTCAGTCCCAGGACAGTGCAGCGGTCTCATTCTGTGCGCAGGGGTCTCGGTTGCTGTCAGCCCCTTCTGAGCAGGAGCCCATGCAGCTGGGGTTGATTGCCTCTGACAATAGAAGATTCAGACCGCATGGAAGGGTTTGTTTTTGTTGTGGAGGTATAAATCATTTGGCAAATGTTTGTCCCTCTAGGAGATTCAGGCAGTTTTCTGGGAGTAATAAAGAAACAAACAGGAAAAAAATCTTTTAAAAATGTTCCGTCTGTTACTATTGGCAGGGTTGAGGCGGAAATTGAAGGTTTTCCGTTTGCTTGTAGTTCCCATTTTGTCCTGCCTGCTAGGGTGGCGCTAGAGAGCAAGAGCATTTTTGGTGAGATTTTTGTGG
Source organism: Bufo gargarizans (assembly GCF_014858855.1). Classification (NCBI taxonomy): domain Eukaryota; kingdom Metazoa; phylum Chordata; class Amphibia; order Anura; family Bufonidae; genus Bufo; species Bufo gargarizans. Next base: position 496,963,906 of record NC_058081.1, read on the forward strand.
ATAGTGGAGCAGCTGTCAATCTCATTGATAATCAATTTGCAATAACTCATGGTTTCCAGGTGCGCACTTTGGGAAAGGATATTCCTGTTTTTGCTATTGATTCCATTCCACTTTCTCAGAAATCATTAAAGGGCATAGTTCACAATATCCGTTTAATTGTGAGTGATGCTCATGTTAAGGATGTGTCATGTTTCGTCCTTAGCGGTTTGCCTACTCCTCTAGTGTTGGGGCTACCCTGGCTCACTAAACATAACCCCACCATTGATTGGCAAGCGAGGCAAATAAATGGTTGGAGTGACTTTTGCAGAGAGAATTGCCTCACGACATCTGTTTCTGAGGTTGCTACTAAGACTGTACCATCTTTTCTCTCTGAATTTTCGGATGTCTTCTCTGAGAGTGGAGTCAAGGATTTGCCCCCGCACAGGGAGTACGATTGCCCTATTAATCTCATCCCAGGCGCCAAGCTGCCTAAATCTCGTTTATACAATCTTTCCCAACCTAAGAGGATCGCTATGCGTGCTTATATCTCTGAGAGTCTGAGAAAAGGACACATACGACTCTCGAAGTCACCTGTTGCCGCTGGTTTTTTCTTTGTTAAGAAAAAAGATGGTTCTTTAAGACCATGTCTGGATTTCAGGGAGCTGAACAGTATCACTATTCGTGACCCTTATCCGCTTCCTCTGATCCCGGACCTGTTTAACCAGGTTGTTGGGGCTAAAGTCTTTTCCAAATTAGATCTAACAGGGGCATACAACCTGGTCAGGGTCAGAGAAGGAGATGAATGGAAGACGGCCTTCAATACCCCTGAGGGCCATTTTAAGAATTTGGTTATGCCTTTTGGTTTGATGAATGCCCCAGCTGTTTTTCAGCATTTCGTGAACAGCATTTTTTATCATTTGATGGGAAAATTTGTATTAGTGTATTTGGATGACATTTTGATTTTTTCTCCTGATTTCAAAACTCATAAGGAACATATACGTCAGGTCTTGCTCATCCTGCGGGAGAATAAATTATATGCGAAACTGGAAAAATGTGTGTTTGCGGTTCCAGAAATTCAATTTCTAGGGTTTCTTCTCTCCGCTTCTGGTTTTCGCATGGATCCCGAGAAGGTCCGCGCTGTGCTTGAGTGGGAGCTTCCTGAGAACCAGAAGGCGCTGATGCGTTTTTTGGGCTTTGCCAATTATTACAGGAAGTTTATTTTGAATTATTCCTCTATTGTTAAACCACTCACTGATATGACCAGAAAGGGGGTAGATTTTTCTTCTTGGTCAGTAGAGGCGCGTAAGGCTTTTTCTAATATCAAGGAGAGTTTTTCTTCCACTCCCATCTTGGTGCAACCTGATATTTCTTTACCCTTCATAGTTGAGGTTGATGCTTCTGAGGTGGGTGTGGGGGCGGTCTTGTCTCAGGGTTCCTCTCCTGCCAAATGGCGACCGTGTGCCTTTTTCTCGAAAAAACTCTCCTCCGCAGAGAGAAATTACGATGTGGGAGATAGGGAATTGTTAGCCATCAAGTTGGCTTTTGAGGAATGGCGCCATTGGCTAGAGGGAGCCAGACACCCTATTACCATATTTACTGACCGTAAAAATCTGGCCTACTTGGAGTCAGCCAAGCATCTGAACCCGAGACAGGCCAGATGGTCTTTGTTCTTTTCTAGGTTTAATTTTGTTGTCACGTTCCGCCCTGGAGTTAAGAATGTGAAGGCAGATGCCCTGTCACGTTGTTTTCCGGGAGGCGGGAATTTTGAAGACCCGGGTCCCATTTTGGCTGAAGGTGTGGTGGTCTCTGCTCTTTTTTCTGAATTGGAGGCAGAGGTGCAGGCAGCCCAGTCAGAGGCTTCTGATCTTTGTCCTCCCGGGAGGTTGTTTGTGCCTCTCGCTTTAAGACACAAGATTTTTAAGGAACACCACGATACGGTCCTTGCTGGGCACCCGGGGGCAAGAGCCACACTGGATCTCATCGCTCGGAGATTCTGGTGGCCTGCGCTTCGTAAGTCGGTTGAGGGTTTTGTGGCAGCCTGCGAGACTTGCGCTCGTGCCAAAGTCCCTCATTCACGGCCATCAGGTCCTCTCCTTCCCTTACCCATTCCTTCCCGTCCTTGGACACATCTGTCCATGAACTTCATAACGGACCTGCCTCGTTCCTCGGGGAAGACTGTGATTCTGGTGGTGGTGGACGTTTTAGCAAAATGGTGCATTTCATCCCTTTTCCTGGTTTGCCCAATGCTAAGACGCTGGCGCAGGCATTTATTGACCACATTGTCAAATTGCACGGTATTCCTTCAGACATAGTCTCTGATAGGGGCACGCAGTTTGTTTCCAGATTCTGGAAGGCTTTCTGTTGTCGCTTGGGGGTTCGGTTGTCATTCTCTTCTGCTTTCCACCCGCAGTCGAATGGCCAGACAGAGCGCGTCAATCAGAATCTGGAGACATATCTGCGCTGTTTTGTGGCGGAGAATCAAGAGGATTGGTGTTCTTTTTTTGTCCCTTGCTGAGTTTGCTTTAAATAACCGTCGTCAGGAGTCCTCTGATAAGTCACCATTTTTTGGTGCATATGGGTTTCATCCGCAGTTTGGGACTTTCTCGGGAGAGAGGTCTTCTGGTTTACCTGATGAGGACAGATTCTCCTCGTCTTTGTCATCTATTTGGCAAAAGATTCAGGATAATCTAAAGAGCATGAGTGGGAGATATAAGCGTGTGGCAGATAAGAGACGTGTGCTTGGTCCGGACCTGAATGTTGGTGATCTGGTGTGGTTGTCTACCAAGAATATCAAATTGAAGGTTCCCTCCTGGAAGTTGGGTCCTAGGTTTATTGGGCCTTACAAAATCCTGTCTGTCATCAATCCTGTTGCCTACCGTCTTGATCTTCCTCACACTTGGAAGATCCATAATGTTTTTCATAAGTCCTTATTGAAACCTTATGTTCAACCCATTGTACCCTCGCCTTTGCCTCCTCCTCTGATTATGGTTGATGGGAATCTTGAATTTCAGGTCTCTAGTACCTTGTTCATTGGGAGGGTTATGGTCCTGAGGAGAGGATGTGGGTCCCAGTGACGGACATTAAGGCCTCTCGTCTCATCAGGGCTTTCCATAGGTCCCATCCTGAGAAGGTGGGCTCTGAGTGTCTGGAGTCCACTCGTAGAGGGAGAGGTACTGTCACAACCAGACAGCTGAGAAGCTCTGACAGAAGCCTTTCAGAACCTCCTCCTTGAGTTTTCTTTGTTGTGCTGTTCAGTTCCTCATCTCGTTAGCCTCTCTCAGCTGTCATGTAGTTGGACTGATTGCTTCCCTTTAAATTTCTCCCCATAATGCATTACTGGGCGGCTTATACTTCTTCCTGGAGTGTGTGTGCATGCTGATCCTATTTCCCAGTCAGCTACTAGTTAAATGCTGTACATTTATCTATTATTTTCTGTTTGCTGGATCCCAGGTGACCCTAACTCCCTCCGTGTCTGGTGTAGGGAGCCGGTGGTCGTGTCCCCTCACTATTGTAGGGTGTTCAGGTGTTATATAGTCGAGGTACGTGGATATGCAACCATCCACCTCTGGGATTTTTGCATAGGCTGAGCAGCCAGGGAAAGTGCCAGGTTTTGTGCAGGGGTCTCCCTCTTGGTTTCTTTGCTTTGGATCCAGTGAGTCATATATATGCATGTTGCATTGTCTTGTTTCCTGTACACCGTCCGTGACACAGTGACATCTAGAGCACTCCCATAACAGTGACATCCACAGATCCCACATAACAGTGACATCCACAGTGCCCCATAACAGTGACATCTAGAGATCCCCCATAACAGTGACATCCACAGATCCCACATAACAGTGACATCCACAGTGCCCCCATAACAGTGACATCCACAGTGCCCCCATAACAGTGACATCCACAGTGCCCCCATAACAGTGACATCCACAGTGCCCCCATAACAGTGACATCCACAGTGCCCCCATAACAGTGACATCCACAGGCCCCCATAACAGTGACATCCACAGATACCCCATAACAGTGACTTCCACACTGCACCCATAACAGTGACATCCACAGATTCGACATAACAGTGACATCCACATTCCCCTATAACAGTGCCATCCACAGTGCCCCTATGTGCCATCCACAGTGCCCCTAATGACATCCAGTGCCCCTTGTGCCTTCCACAGTGCCACCAAAGTGCCCCCATGTGCCATCCATAATGCCTATAATGACATTCACAGTGCCCCCAAAGTGCCATCCACATGGACCACAAGGGCACCCATCTGCCATCCAAAGTGCCCCCATGTGCTATCCACAGTGCCCATGTGCCATCCATAGTGCCCCTAATGACATCCACAGTGCCCCCAAAGTGCCATCCACAGCTCCCCCAATTACCAAGCAAGCGACGGGACCGAGGAAGGCCGGCAGGAGGCAGTGACGTCAGTGATGACGTTCGGTCTCCTGCCTCAGGCAGGAAAAGAAGAAGACGACGCTGGACCGGAAGACTTGAAAATGCTTCAGGAGCGTTCATGTGACCGTGAAGAGAATCAAAGGAAGGACTGCGCTGTTGAGGGTAAGTATTCGTGTAATAACCTTCCCTCCACAGGTAATAAAGATGGGCAATTTTTAAGTAGGGGCCGGAGAACCCCTTTAATTACATTACAGGAAGCTCTGATAACTGAATCAGCTCAATGACTATCGGCAGCCTGGCTGTCCTCATGCCTCTTGATGAACCCCTGCTGACATTTCCATTCATGACTCTCTGCTCGCCAAATGCTGGCGATCACCCCCTGTGGTTCCTTGATCACTGAGGCACCATTTCCAGGTCTGGGGAGCCTGAAAACCATCCACCCTGTCTGCCTACCCCGGGGATATAAGGACAGCACCAGAGGAGGTCAACAGGCCAGCAAGATAGATCCTTTGTGGGACGCTGATGCTAAGGACAGCACCCCAAAGAGACTTGGAGGAACCTTGATTACCCTGGAATGTACTGCCTCTACAGAGAAGAAGCATCTGGAGCCACACTGCCATATCGATCTTCAAGCTGGATGAGTGTGACCCTCATCTCCTGGGGTATTTATCCTGCTATTGGACTGTAGCCGTGTTCCTGGACTATTTTACCCTTTGTGTGGTGGAGTGTTTTTATGGACCTTTCGGTTTGCATATAATAAAGGTCCTTGGGCTGTTCACTCATTCCTCACTCTGTTGATTTTGGGATACCGAAATAGGACCCTGTGACACCTCCACTCCTGGTTTTGGCTCACAATAACTGATAGAAATGCCTGATCAAATAACTGACGTGTGAACAAGACCTTAGGCTATGTAGCTGAACAATGCAAGCATTCAATAAAAGCATTAAGTGCCCAATGATTTTAATCTTTGGGGGCAATTTTTATTATTATTGCATTTTACTCATTTTGAGCTAAAAATAATTTTTCCAATTGGTCTTTATTAAAAAATATTGAGCTGTTCTGTCACAAAGGGTTAACTGTTTTTCCAGCTGTGTGAATCCTACTTTTTACTTTCCCTTTTAGCCTGTCATCTAATAAATCTCATCTGTAGATTGCTAAAAGGTCATTAAGCCACATTCCTATCAGTAAGATAAGAATGCAGCTATAATGAGAGATAAGGAGCCTGTCAGCTAAGCTGCCTGTCGGAACAGAGTGAAAATTTAGATCCTGCTACTTGATAAACTGAAGGCTGCACAAGGGCAGTGGTTCAACATTTTCAATAAGGACCAATTGAGAAAATGATTTTTAACTCAAAATGAGTACAATGCAATAATACAAAATTGCCCCCAAAAGGTGTACATAGACTTTAAACATTTAGAAATCACAGGGCATATTTACAAGGCTAGACACTTTTGACTAACTCTATTCCACCCATAGGCGTCGCTACAGGGGGCAAGAGGGGCCCCCCTAGGTTATTCCTTGCCCCCCCCCCCACGTGCCCCCCTGCTGATTTTCCAGGTCTGTAATAAACAGTGGCGGATTATAATTGGGGATAGGGCATTTGGGTCTGCAGCCCCAACACCGACCCAAATGCCCACAAACTACGACGGGGCACGGGAGTGCATAGTTAACTTCTCTGCCCCACCGATCACCGCTATAGGCTTCAGGCCGGGTTGACGACATGTTTCGAACTTAGCAGTTCTTACTCATAACCTCATGTTTATGCCTGGGGTAAAATAGTCACCACCCTCCAATGGGAGGGAATGGGAAAGGGAGAAAATTGGAGGGTGGAGACAACACTCCCTAGGCCGGACTTCACACGGTGAACCACTTGTCATGTTCAAATTCACCAAACTTTACCCACATTTAAATGTTAAATGCTAAAGTAAATTTCATAGGAACATGCAAAATAATCCATCCAAGATATAACAGAAAGAGAAGTATATGCCTGCTGACACATAAAAACAACACCCCTCCCCTGGTCAGACATACTGGATCCAAAAACCACATGGTGGGAACAAACACCCAGCACCATTATTCAAAAACTGTTAAAACCTCCTAAAATTAATAATAGATTCTAGGTTACTAGTCCAAGTGGTAAAAATAGCTTTGCTTCATGATCCTTTCCTTATGCATAATGATTTTATAAATAAATTTTGCATTATAAATAATATGTTATATTGAAATTTCTTTCAAAATTCTAATAAAAATTATTTTGTTCTAAATGTATACATAAGGAATAACTATACCAATCTCAACTGATAACAATACTGTTTTATGTATTAACTTGTTAACTTAGTATTGATATAAATACTGTACATAAGTTCCTTTTCGATTGAGCCCCATAGGATAACGAGTATAAAAAAAAATTACGGTTACCACGGGAACGGGCGGCCCTGGGACCACCGGACGCAAGGCCCCAGGCGACAGCTTCTCAGGATGTTCCACATGAAATTTTTTAACAAGTCTAGAGGCATGAACATCTTTAGCTGGTACCCAGGACCTTTCCTCCAGTCCATAGCACCAGGTACTGTAAAGAGTTACGGACTCTCCTAACATCCAATATCTTGGAAAGCACAAACTATACGGAATCATTAACCAGTACTAGCGGCGGAGCAGACTGTGAAGGAAAAACAGGTGCAACATGTCTTTTAAGCAGAGATTTGTAGAAGACGTCATGAATGTGGAAAGACTCGGGCAGTTTCAACCTAAAAGATACTGGGTTAATTACCTCTGTAATCTCGTACGGACCTATAAAGCGAGGTGCAAACTTTTTGGAGGCCACCTTAAGAGGCAGGTTTTTAGAAGATAGGCACACCTCCCCAACCTGAAAATCCACCCCCTTAGAACGTTTCTTATTAGCTTTGATTTTAACCCCTTAAGGACCAGGCTCATTTTCACCTTAAGGACCAGGCCATTTTTTGCAAATCTGACCAGTGTCACTTTAAGTGCTGATAACTTTAAAACGCTTTTACTTATACAGGCCATTCTGAGATTGTTTTTTCGTCACATATTGTACTTCATGACACTGGTAAAATAAAGTCAAAAAAATTAATTTTTTTGCATAATAAAATACCTAATTTACCAAAAATTTGGAAAAATTTGCAAATTTCAAAGTTTCAGTTTCTCTACTTCTGTAATACATAGTAATACCCCCAAAAATTGTGATGACTTAACATTCCCCATGTGTCTACTTCATGTTTGAATTATTTTGGGAATGATATTTTATTTTTTGGGGATGTTACAAGGCTTAGAAGTTTAGAAGCAAATCTTGAAATTTTTCAGAAATTTACAAAAACCCAATTTTTAGGGACCAAAACCGCCCAAAACCGCCCAAAAATGACCCCATTCTATAAACTACACCCCTCAAGGTATTCAAAACTGATTTTACAAACTCCGTTAACCCTTTAGGTGTTGCACAAAAGATATTGGCAAATGGGGATGAAATTTGAGAATTTCATTTTTTTGCCTAATTTTCCATTTTAACCCATTTTTTCCACTAACAAAGCAAGGGTTAACAGCCAAACAAGACTGTATCTTTATTGCCCTGACTCTTCTGTTTACAGAAACACCCCATATGTGGCCATAAACTACTGTACGGCCACACAGCGGGGCGTAGAGTGAAAGGTACGCCGTATGGTTTTTGGAAGCCAGATTTTGCTGGACAGTTTTTTTGACACCATGTCCCATTTGAAGCCCCCTGATGCAACCCTAGAGTAGAAACTCCATAAAAGTGACCCCATATAAGAAACTACACCCCTCAATGTATTCAAAACTGATTTTACAAACTTCGTTAACCCTTTAGGTGTTGCACAAGAGTTATTGGCAAATGGGGATGAAATTTGAGAATTTCATTTTTTTGCCTAATTTTCCATTTTAACCCATTTTTTCCACTAACAAAGCAAGGGTTAACAGCCAAACAAGACTGTATATTTATTGCCCTGACTCTGCCGTTTACAGAAACACCCCATATGTGGCCGTAAACTACTGTACGGCCACACAGCGGGGCGTAGAGTGAAAGGTGCGCCATATGGTTTTTGGAAGGCAGGTTTTGCTGGACAGTTTTTTTGACACCATGTCCGATTTGAAGCCCCCCTGATGCACCCCTAGAGTATAAACTCCATAAAAGTGACCCCATCTAAGAAACTACACCCCTCAAGGTATTCAAAACTGATTTTACAAACTTTGTTAACCCTTTAGGTGTTGCACAAGATTTAATGGAAAATAGAGATACAATTTCAAAATTTCACTTTTTTGGCAGATTTTCCATTTTAATATTTTTTTTTCCAGTTACAAAGCAAGGGTTAACAGCCAAACAAAACTCATTATTTATGGCCCTGATTCTGTAGTTTACAGAAACACCCCATATGTGGTTGTAAACCGCTGTACGGGCACACGGCAGGGCTCAGAAGGAAAGGAATGCCATACGGTTTTTGGAAGGCAGATTTTGCTGGACTGGTTTTTTGACACCATGTCCCATTTGAAGCCCCCCTGATGCACCCCTAGAGTAGAAACTCCAAAAAATTGGATGGCAGTATTGTTGGTACTAGTTCAGGGTACATATGTTTTTTGGTTGCTCTATATTACACTTTTTGTGCGGCAAGGTAACAAGAAATAGGCTTTTTGGCACGTTTTTTTTTTCTTGTTATTTACAACATTTATCTGACAGGTTAGATCACGTGGTAATTTTATAGAGCAGGTTGTCACGGACGCAGCGATACCTAATATGTATACAATTTTTTTATTTATGTAAGTTTTATACAATAACTTCATTTTTAAAACCAAAAAATTGTTTAGTGTCTCCATAGTCTGAGAGCCATAGTTTTTTCAGTTTTTGGGCGATTATCTTGAGTAGGGTCAAATTTTTTGCGGGATGAGATGACAGTTTGATTGGCACTATTTTGGGGTGCATATGACCTTTTGATCGTTTGCTATTACACTTTTTGTGACGTAAGATGGCAAAAAATTGCTTTTTTTACACTTTTTTTTTTTTTTTTTACGGTGGTCACCTGAGGGGTTAGGTTATGTGATATTTATATAGAGCCGGTCGATATGGACGTGGCAATACCTAATATGTATACTTTATTTTTATTTATGTAAGTTTTACACAATGATTTTATTTTTGAAACAAAAAAAATGATGTTTTAGTGTTTCCATAGTCTAAGAGCCATAGTTTTTTCAGTTTTTGGGCGATTATCTTGAGTAGGGTCTCATTTTTTGCGGGATGAGATGACGGTTTGATTGGTACTATTTTGGCGTACATGCGACTTTTTTGATTACTTTTATTACCTTTTTTGGGAAGTAAGGTGGGCAAAATTTCAATTTTCTCATAGTTTTTATTTTTTTATTTTTATGGCGTTCACTGTGCGGGGAAAGTAACATGACCGTTTTATAGATCAGGTCGTTACGGACGCGGCGATACCTAATATGTGTAGTTTATTTTATTTTTTTAATTTTTATTCAGTGATAAATGTTTTTTTTTTATCTTAACTTTTTTCACTTATTTTTTTAATTTTTTGACCCAGACCCTGGAAACTTGGTTCTTGAAGATCCAGTGGGTCTGATGTCTGTAAAATACAGTACAGAACCTATATAGGTTTCTGTACTGTATTTTACTTACACTGAACAGATCTATGCTTTCAGCACAGATCTGTTCAGCACAGATCTGTTCAGCACCATGGACAGCAGGACGCCTGAGCAGGCATCCTGTTGCCATGGGAACCTTCCCCGTCTGCCACAACTTCGCAGACGGGGAAGGGTGAGGACGGGGCTTCGGGGGGCTGTCTGGGGGCTCTCTCCCTCTCCCATCGGGGGGCTGCAAAGGCACAGCAGTCCCCCGATCGGAGAGGGAGGGAGCTCCCTCTTACTGTTAACCTTTTCCATACAGCGGTCCGTACGGACCGCTGTATGGAAAGGGTTAAACGGCTGACATCGCATCAACGATGTCAGCCGTTTATACCAGGGTGCCAGCAATGTGCTGGCACCCTGGTATACCCACTGTACACCAACGATTACGCAATGGGAGGCGGGCGGGGGATCGCAACGCCCCCACCGCCTGCGACACCCCCCCTGCACCACCCGCCGCCATCAAATCGTGCAGGGGTGCAGGGGGGGTGCACTATATTGATTTTAGGCACTCTAAAGTTTCTGATCCCCGCGGTCAGGGACCGCGGGGATCAGAAACTGCAAAAAGCGCAGCAAACCGCAGGTCTGAATTGACCTGCGGTTTGCTGCGATCGCCGACACGGGGGGGGGTCACATGACCCCCCCTGGCGTTTTAACAGGATGCCGGCTGAATGATTTCAGCCGGCATCCTGTTCAAATTAACCCCTGCGGCGCCGCAATGCCGATTTTAAAGTTAGGACGTACCGGTACGTCCTTGGTCCTTAAGGACTCGGGAAATAGGGCGTACCGGTACGTCCTATGTCCTTAAGGGGTTAATACTGTTTTGAGCTTTTTCTAGGTTCGACTGAACCCGAGCCCAAACTGTGCACATTTCTGACAAGTCCTTATCCGCCTCGGGGTTAGACGAGGAGACGGAAGATCCAGAATGAAAATGAGGATGGAATCCGTAATTACAAAAGAATGGGGAGACACTAGCGGAGGAATTAACATCGTTGTTTATAGCAAATTCTGCCAAAGAAAGGTACTTAACCCATAATTGTTGATCATCGGAGACGTATGACCTGAGAAACTGTTCCACAGGCTGATTAAGTCGTTCAGTCTGCCCGTTACTTTCAGGATGATAGGCAGACGAGAAAGACAATGAAATTTGGCATCTATGACGGAAGGCTCTCCAAAATCTAGACACAGTTACAATGTTCTCGGGAATACCGTGCAAAAGTACAATTTGTTCTACAAATACAGAGGCCAGAGTCTTAGCATTGGGAAGCTTAGGAAGAGGAACAAAATGTACCATCTTGCTGAACCTATCGACCACTACCCAAACCACAGTTTTACCCTCCGCAAGTGGCAGGTCCATGATGAAATCCATAGAAATATGGGATCAGGGTCTACTGGGAATGGGTAGGGGTCGCAACTCACCAGCAGGGCGGGTTCTAGGGGTTTTAGACTTGGCACAAACTTCGCAGGCCAACACATAGGCCTTGACATCTTTGAATAAGGTGGGCCACCAGTAAGACCTTGATACCAGCTCTTTAGTACTCTCGATACCAGGATGTCCACACAAAACAGAATAAGGACACTCACCCAACAGTCGGAGATGGAATTGTTCGGGGACAAACACCTTATCTGTTGGTGTGGGTGCCGGGGCCAGATTTTGTTCTGCCTTAATAAGAGCTGTAAGATCTTGGGACAAGGACATTAGCTGGCAGTATGGTTTCAGGTGGTGCGTCCGTAGGCTGAAACGCACAAAAACTCTGAGAAAAGGCATCGGCCTTCACGTTCTTACTTCTTGGCCTGAAAGTGATGGAGAAATTAAAACGTGTAAAAAACAACGCCCATCTGGCTTGACGATGATTCAACCTCTTAGCAGACTCAAGAAACATTAGATTTTTGTGATCGGTGACAACGGTGACACAATGTTTAGCCCCTTCAAGAAAATGCCTCCACTCCTTAAATGCCCATTTAATGCCTAGCAATTCCCGATTCCCCACGTCATAATTTCTCTCGGTCGGAGAAAATTTTCTGGAAAAGAAGGCGCAAGGCCTTAAATTAGTAAGAGTAGGGGTGCCTTGTGAGAGGACCTGTCCTCTGTCCTCGGAGGCATACACCTCCAAAATGAAAGGTCTCTCTTGATCCTGCTGAATCAAAACAGGAGCTCTACTGAAGGCCTTTTTAAGAGTTTCAAATGCTTCAGTAGCTTCCACTCTCCCATAGGAGATACTGTGTATCTTCCATAGGAGATACAGGGGCCTTATGTGCCCCTTACTGAGACTCTCCTTAAAATAATCCTCCATGGCTTTGCATTCATGCCTAGAAAGATTATAGATGCGTCTCTTGGGAAACCTGGCACCCTCTACCAATTCAATGGCGCAATCGTAAGACCTATGGTGTGGTAGAGACTCGGGTCAGATGAGGAGAACACATCCATATATTCCTTAATGAGTAGAGGCAATGTATCGGATTCTGCTGAACCCCCCATTTCACCAGTTCTTCCTTGGTCCAGTCAATAATGGGATTATGTAACTGAAACCAAGGCATCCCCAATATTTCCTCTACTGGTAAGTTTTCAAGAACTAACAAGGAGCATATTTCGGAGTGACACCCCCCCCCCCCCCCACACACACACACACAGTCAAGGATATCTCAGAGATATCCATGATTGTAGTTTTTATCCATCGGGCTAGTGAATCCTTGGATGGTGCTTGACCCTTTCTTGGTCCAGAATATGTCAGGAAAAGATTCTCGGGTACTCGGAATTCCTCTGTCCTTTGCAAATAGGTTTCTACCACTCTTTTCACATCAAGCGTATACAAACCGGTCTTCCTCTTCATTTGTCGGACTCGGAAAGAACACCGGAAGAAAAGTTTCCTTATTGATGTTTGCAGTGGAAGGGACCTTTGGCAGAAAGGATGGCATGGTCCTAATCAGTATTCCATCGGGAAGCATCCGTAAATATGGATATCTGGATGAGAGGGCCTGCAGCTCTCCTAACCTTTTTGCTGAGGTTATTTCCACCAGGAATAAGACTTTGCAGGAAAGGAACCTGATGTCCACTTGCTCCAATGGTTCAAAGGGCGGCTTGGTAAGCCCTCTCAGCACTAAGGATAAATCCCACACTGGAAATGGTTCGTGTACCACAGGTCTTAATCTTCTTAAGGCTTTGAAGAATCTAGATATCAGGGGATGAGAGATGAATTTGTTCTCTGTCATGATATTGATGGCAGTCATCTGGGATTGCAAGGTATTTGCTTTCAAGCACTTGTCAAATCCTTCCTGAAGGAACTGAAGAATTATAGATATATTGACTTCTTCATAATTATTTTCAGACAACCATGCTCTAAATTTGTTTAAAACTTTGGCATATTTCAAATTGGTTGAATGCTTACAGGAATTCAGTAGCGTACCAATAACTGCATCTGGAAAACCCCTTTCTTCTAATCTTGTTCTCTCAACATCCAGGCCGTGAGATGAAGCCTGTCCAGATTCTGATGGTATAGTCCCCGTTGGAGGAGCAAATCGGGGGCTTTCGGAAGTTTCCAAAAATTCCCTCTGGATAGCTGAAGAAGAAGAGGAAACCATGACCTCCGGGGTCAGAATGGTGCGATCAGTATTGCTCTCGGCATCTCTACTACAATCTTCAGGATGAGAGGAACTGGTTGAAATATGTACACAAACTGACGACTCCAAGACATCGAAAACGCATCCACCACTGTCGGCCGGTCGTACCTGTTCAGAACTTCCTGTTTTGTCTGGATGCCATCAAGTCCCAGGTTGGAGAGCCCCATTTGGTTATTACTTGATTGAAGTAGAGTGGATTCAGTTCCCATTCTGCTGGATTCATCGTTGTCCGACTCAGAAGATCCGCTTGTGTATTGCAACAGCCTCTTATATGAATCGCTCTTAACTCTAGAAGATGTGATTCGGCCCAGATGAATATCTGCTTGCATAATTTTATCAAGGATAGGCTCCGCATTCCTCCTTGTTTGTTTAGATAAAACACAGTGGCGAGATTGTCTGACCGGATCAATACAGATCTCCCCTCCACGAGAGGTTGAAAATGGCACAGCGACTTCAGTACTGTCTTCATTTCCTTGAAGTTTGAAGACTGCTGCAGATCCTGGTGCGACAACTTTCCTTGGATCCATTTGTTCTGCACATAGGCCCCCCAGCCTTCGGCTGACGCATCGGCTGTGATCATTATCAAGGGGAACATATTGAAATTACCTTCCTTTGGTCAAATTTTGGGTTTGTAACCACCAATTCAGACTGAGGATTACTGCCGGTTTCAAGCTGAATCGTCCCTCCATGTTGTGATGATTGGCACGCTTCGCTTGGATCATACTTAACTGGAGATCTCGCATGCGGTTTTTCGCCCATGGCATTGCATCTATAGTAGAAGTCAGATGGCCCACGGTTTTCATTACTCTGCAGACAGATGGCTTGTGTATGGATATTAAAGTCCTTACTTCCTGTCTCAGAGTCTGAATCTTCTCCGGTAGAAGAAACATTTTCATGCAACGGGTGTCTATTAATAACCCCAGGAACTTCTTTGACGTCGTCGGAGAGATGGGATTTTCCCCAATTCACCAGGAAACCGAGGGACTGGAGAAGAGCTATGACTGTGTGGAGATGAGCTTCCAACTGTTTCTGCGAGGCTGCCACAATTAGCCAGTCGTCCAAATACGGATATACTTGAATGGCTTTTTTTTTTGAATATTCGCTATATTGCTATATATTCTTGTTTTAGAATATTACGAATATTCGAAAAAACTAAGTTATAGCAATATAGCGAATATTCGAAAAAGAAATCGAATATAGAGCAATTTAGCTAATATAGTGCTATAATCTTCTTTGTCTAAGTTGTAAGTTGAAAAATTCGGAATAAAAATTTGTATTACGAAAATTCGCAAACAACACTACTCCTAAAGTCAAATATACTGCAGCCTTCTCATTGGCCCACAAGCTAAAAGCAGGGAGGGATCATGTGTACTGATTTAAAATGAAAATTATATATATATATATAACTATATTCAAAATATTCGCGAAGTACCTATATTCGCGATAAAAATTTGAAATTCGAATATTCGTGATCAACACAAATTTTGGGTAAAGTGCTTAATATTGCAGCCCTAGCTGCATTTGTCATTGTGAGATACACGCGTTATATACTGGTGTTCTATTCTGTTATTAAAAAAACACCCAATTTGTGCCAAAATCTTAATTTGCGGCCTTGTCTGCATCTGTCAGTGTGAGATACACGCTTTAGATACTGTTGTTTTATTCTGCTATTAAAAAAACACCTATTTTGGGCAAAAAAAACTTAATTTTGCAGCATCTGTCATTATGAGATACACCCTGTAGATACTGTTGTTCTATTCTGTTATAAAAAAAAAAACACCCATTTTGGCCAGATCCTAAATTTGAGAAATATAAGAAGAGCGTCAAATAAGGGACGTGGCTCCGGTCGTGGTGCTGCTGGTGTAGCTCCTGTTGCAGGGAGAGGACGTGGTTGATCTGTGTCAGCTACACGCACAAGTGAAACACCTTCCTCAGGTGCGAGTAGGCGACAGAACCTTCAGCGGTATTTGGTCAGGCCTAATGCGGCTCTACGAATGGTGAGGCCAGAACAAATACAGGCGATAGTAGATTGGGTTTCTGACAGTACCTCCAGTTCCTTTACATTGTCTCCCACCCAGTCTCCTGCTGAAAGATCAGAGTTGGCACCTGCAGCAGATGTCCATATGTCTTTCACCTCACCCCCTTGCAAATCAGCCAAGCAGTCTGAGCCCCAAGTCATGCAGCAGTCTCTTCTGCTATTTGATGACTTCTGCTAGCAGGCTTTCCCAGGGCCATCAACCTAGCCCTGCTCCAGAAGTGGAAGAGATTGAGTGCACCGATGCCCAACCACTTATGCTGTAAGATGAGTACATGGGAGGACCACCGCAGCACGTCTCGGATGATAACCAAACACAGGTGCCAACTGCTGTGGTTTTCGAAAGTGTGCAGACCGACAAGGAGGGCAGGGGTGAAGACTGAGTGGAAGATGATGTGGAGGACGATGAGGTCCTCGACCCCACATGGAATCAAGGTCATGCGAGTGACCTGTAAAGTTCGGAGGAAGAGGTGGTGGTCGCACAGATCCGCCAGCACAGCAGAAGAGGGAGCAGGGTGCAAAAGCGGAGCGGCGTCCCCTAGACAGTACGCCTGCTACTGCCCACCCTAACAAGGGACCGGGCACACCAAAGCCAGCTCCAAGGAGTTCACTGGCGTAGCAGTTCTTCAGACAATGTGCTGACGACAAGACACGAGTGGTTTGCACGCTGTGCCATCAGAGCCTGAAGCGAGGCATAAACAATCTCAACCTGAGCACAACCTGCATGACCAGGCATCTAAGTGCAAAGCACGAGCTGTAGTAGCTGGAGTAGACACCTCAAAAACCAAGAAAGGGCTCCTCTTGCTTTCTCTTCTGCTGCAGTGTCGGCCTCTTCATCCACCTCTGGAGTGACAGTGGCACCTGCCACCCCGCAAACTGAGGATTTGTCAGCAACACCACCACCTGGGTCACCAAGCATCTCCACAATGTCCCACAAAAGCGCTCAGCTCTCCATCTCCCAAACACTGGAGTGAAAGAGGAAGTACCTCCCTACCCACCCCCGATCCCTGGCCCTGAATGCCAGCATTTCAAAATTACTGTCCTTTGAAATGCTGTCATTCCGTCTGGTGGAGACGGAGAGTTTTAAAAGCCTTATGGCGGTGGCTGTCCCACAGTACGTCGTGCCCAGCCACCACTACTTTTCCAGGCGTGCCATCCCTTCCCTGCACAACCAAGTGGGGGACAAAAGCCGGTGTGCACTGCGCAACACCATCTATGGCAAGGTCCTCCTAACTACGGATACGTGGACCAGTAAGCACGGTCAGGGACATTATATCTCCCTAACAGCACACTGGGTAAATGCAGTGGTGGCTGGGCCAGAGGCGGATAGCAGTTTGGCGCATGTCCTTCCACCACTGAGGATTGTAGGGCGCTTCAGTTTGCCTCCTGTTGCTTCCTCCTCCCACTCCGCTTCCTCATCCTCTACCGGCTCCTCCTCCGGTCAGATAAACACCTTCACCACCAACTTCAGCACAGCCAGGGGTAAACGACAGCAGGCAGTTTTAAAACGTAATTGTTTGGGGGACAAACCCCACACTGCGCAGGAGCTGTGGATGGGCCTTGAACAACAGACCAATGAGTGTTTGGTGTCAGTGAGCCTCAAGCCCGGCCTGCTGGTGTGCAATAATGGGCGAAATCTCGTAGCAGCTCTGGGACTAGCCGGTTTGACGCACATCTCTCGCCTGGCGCATGTGCTGAATTTGGTGGTGCAGAGGTTCCTTAAAAATTACCCCGATACATCAGAGCTGCTGCATAAAGTGTGTGCCGTCTGTGCACGCTTTCAGCGTTCTTACCCTGCTGCTGCTCTCCTGTCAGCGCTGCAGCGTAACTTCGGCCTTCCAGCTCAACTCATATGTGAGGTGCCCACCAGGTGGAACTCCACCTTGCACATGCTGGCCAGACTGTGTGAGCAGCAGGCGATAGAGGAGTTTCAGCTGCAGCATGCACAGGTGAGTCGCTCAGCGGAAAAGCACCACTTCACCACCAATGACTGGGCCTGCATGCGAGACCTGTGTTCCTGTGTTTTGGGTAGTCCACCAACATGGCCAGTGCCGATAACGCCGTTCTCAGCGTTACTATCCCACTTCTATGCCTCCTTGAAAAAATGCTTCTGGTGATGGAAGAGGATGTGGCACAGGAGGAGGAGGAAAAGGGGATATTTCATAGGGTTTCCAGCCAGTCATTCACAATTGGCTCCGAAGGTGGGTTCCTGCACCCACAAACGCCAGGTACACAATTGTCCAGCCAGGGCACAGTTCTGGAGGATGATGAGGAGGAGGAGTTGGAGGAGGAGGAACCGTGTTCACAGCAGGGTGGCACCTAAACCAGCTCATGGCCATCACTGGTGCGTGGCTGGGGGGATACAGAGGACACAGACGATACTCCTCCCACAGAGGACAGCTTTTCTTTGCCTCTGGGCAGCCTGGCACACATGAGCGATTACATGCTGCAGTGTCTCTGCAATGACCGCTGAGTTGCCCACATTCTACCTTGTGCTGATTACTGGGTGGCCATGCTGCTGGATCCCTGTTACAAGGACAACATACCGTCCTTAATTCCGTCACTGGAGCGTGATCGTAAGATGTGCGAGTACAAGCGCACGCTGGTAGACACGCTGCTGGTGGCATTCCCACCTGACAGCGGGGGCACAGTGAAAGCACAAGGCGAAGGCAGAGGAGGAAGAAGAGGTCGCCAACACAGCTGGGGCACCACCAGCACCTCAGGAGGCAGGGTTAACATGGCCGAAATGTGGAAAAGCTTTGTCAGCACGCCCCAACAACCAGCACCACCAGCTGATATTGAAAGTCTTAGCAGGATGCAGCATTTCAGCAACATGGTGGAGCAGTATGTGTGCACATGCCTAGACGTACTGAATGACGGGTCTGCCCCCTTCAACTTCTGGGTCTTTAAATTGGGCAAATGGCCTGAGCTTGCCCCTTATGCCTGGGAAGTGCTGGCCAGTGTATTGTCTTAACTTGTGTTTAGCACGGCAGGGTGCGTTGTCACAGGCAAGCGCAGCCGCCTGTCCACAGCTGATGTGGACAAGCTCACGTTCATTAAAATGAATCAGGCATGGATCCCACAGGACTTGTCTGTACCTTGTGCAGATACGACATGTATACCGGCCTTACCTAGCCATTGTCATACTACAGCGCAATTGCTCATTGTTGTATTTTGGATATTTCCCACTCTTTTGGAGTGTACCCTAATTAAAAAATTAAATTTAAAAAATTTAAACCAAAATCCAATGTTGGCTACCTCGTCCTCCTCCACCGCCGCTTCCACCTTCACCACTACGTCCACCGCCTCCTCAAACTCCTACTTCATATGGACCTCCACACCATAAATCAAGATTTTTTTATTTTATTTGTACGTATTTATTTTATTTTATGTCATTTCACTAATTTGTCTGTTACATTTTCGGGTGAAATTCAACATTTTTTGGGTGTGATATACCCCTGCTGTACCTAGTAGACAGGTAAAAACATTTCACTAATTTGTCTGTTACATTTTTAGCTGAAATTCACCAATTTTTGTGTGTGATATACCACTGTAATACCTAGTAGACAGGTTAAAAACAATTCACTAATATGTCTGTTACATTTTTGGGTGAAATTTACCAATTTTGCGGTATACAAACCCCTGCTCTGCATAGGTGACAGGGAATAAAATTTTAAAAATTCTTTTTTAATTGACGCGCCACCCCCCTTGTCCCAACAACTTGTCCCAGATTTGCGCTTCAATAATTTCAGTTATTTTTTAATTTTAGTTATCCACTTTTCAGCTCGATCATATTTAATTTCAAACAATTAACCTCCCATCGAAAGTTGATAGAGCAGATATCCAATTGGATCGTGGACATCACGGGACGTGCAACCCGGTGGGAGCAGTATGTGTGCACACGCCTACACATACTGACTGATGGGTCTGCCCCTTCAATTTCTGGGTCTCCAAATTGGGCACATGGCCTGAGTTTTCCCTTTACGCCTTGGAGGTGCTGGCCTGCTCTGCAGCCAGTGTATTGTCTGAGCGTTTGTATAGCACGACTGGAGGGTTATATTTCCCAATGCTTTGGGGTGTACCCTAATTTAAAAATAAATAAATTTAAAACCAAAAACCAGTGTAGTCTACCTTCTCCTCCTCCACTGCCGCTTCCATCTACACCGCCACATCCTCAACCTCCCCCTCCATATGGAACTCGTCCTCCTAGATCAAGATTATTATTATTTTTTTTTACGTATTTTATGTTATTTAAAGTCATTTCCCTATCCACATTTGTTTGCAGAGCACTTGTCATGCTCTTAACCACATTTTGCTGGCATTTCTAGCCCTCTTTCCATGATATTTTTAGAGCCATTTTAGTGCTCAAAAGTTCGGGTCCCCATTGACTTCAATGGGGTTCGGGGTCAAGTTCGGGTCAAGTTTGGGTCCCGAACTCGAGCTTTTTTGTGAAGTTCGGCCGAACCCGTCGAACCCAAACATCCAGTTGTCCGCTCAACTCTAATAATACATTTTAATGGCACATCTTTTTCTGCTTCTGTGAACACAAAATATAACTTTTACATGACATCCAAACATGAAGTCACTGTAAGTAACTCTGCTTTGGTTTCTAACACACAAACATAGGAACTGTATTAAAGGGAACCTGTCACGGGGATTTTGTGTATAGAGCTGAGGACACGGGTTGCTAGATGGCCGCTAGCACATCCGCAATACCCAGTCCCCATAGTTCTGTGTGCTTTTATTGTGTATGAAAACCGATTTGATACATATGCAAATTAACCTGAGATGAGTCAGAACTTGAAAATATGACTCTTCTCTGGTCACACAAGTAAGATATGACTCTTTTATGTTAATCTGCATATGTATCAAATCGTTTTTCTTTTACACAATAAAAGCACAGAGCGCTATGGGGACTGGGTATTGCGGATTTGCTAGGAGCCATCTAGTAAACCATGTGTAACATCCCGAAGTATGTTACTAAAACTCTATTTCCCTGCTACAATATGTCAGGTGTATAGTTATTGTCATCTTGTGTAATCTAACATTGCATTTCCCTGTATATATACTTTCAGGCCTGTTTGATATATTATGCTGTAATTTCCATGTGCACCAGCAGGGGGCAGCAATGTATTCAGCAGACCTTAGCCAGTTTAGTATTGCTAGACTTGAATTGTTCATTCCAGTCTAGTCTCCCCTGTGTGAGTAGAAGTGGGCTGTTTCCATGTCCTGTCTCATGAGGAGGAGAAGGAAGTTAAGTTAGTGTATCAGCTATCCCCGCTTGGGGTAGGCTGTGTTAGTAGGAGCTCCCAGTTACAGGGATCCCAACCTAGGATCCAGCCTTGGCTGAGGCCAAGGATCCATCCTCCCAGTCTGAACCCTTCAGCCCCGACTGTGGACAACCAAGCAACGCCTCCAGAACTACAGATCTCCAGGAGGCATCATTCCCTGCGAGCAGTCCTGTGAGTACATATCCAGAGTTCAGGACATATCCCCTCCTAGTCAAGCCCATACTAAGCAGAAAACAGAGCAGAAGATAAATACCTGCCAGATTCTCCAGGCATATAGTATAGGAGCAGAAGAGATATTAATCCCTGTCATAAACAGCCAATACCTGCTGGGACCTAAAGACTACTGCTGTAACTCGTATGGATTTCTGTTGCCATCCAGTAAAGACAAGTTGAATTATACTTCAAGTCTGGAACTCATTCATTCCTCAATTACTCCTATTAACAACACTTAATTTATTGCAAGTGAGCCAGGATCCAGGAGTCCAGCCGTACCAAGGTAGGAGACACCGTTGACACTACCATATCTGCTATACAGAGACATTATCCCCCTCTGGCATTCCTCACCTGGTACGTGAGTTATAACATCTTAAAGAGCCCTGCTTCAGTACCTGCGTAAGCTGCAATTGGCGTCACAAACTACTTATAGACTTATACACATATCTATCCTGACCCACTGTATTGTACTAGTGTCCTGCTCATTGCACATGTCCTCAGCTCTATATCCAAAATCCCGGTGACAGGTTCCCTTTAAGTTTATTGGCAGGTCTAGCTGTATAAACATATAAGTTATGTTAGCAACCTAGGACAGGTCCTAGCTGGCCAGCTACACCCCACGCATAGCTATGCTATTGGTGGTAATAGTGGCACTGATAGCCATGGCATTTTTTGTAGGGGAAGCGACAGTGGAAGTTGGGGAAAATGCAGTGCAGGAGAAGGAGGCCAAGGAGTCTACCATGATATCTCAGTCTCATAAAAGCATCAGGGAGTGTGAGGACTTCAATGACAATTATATCTGTAAAGAATAATTCAAGGCAACTGGACGTACTGTAGATTTCTTGAAAATGTTTCACTCGTTCTTCCAACGAGCTTTCTCAATTCTGAGTGATTGTACAAAAATCACTCAGAATTGAGAAAGCTCGTTGGAAGAACGAGTGAAACGTTTTCAAGAAATCTACAGTACGTCCAGTTGCCTTGATTTATTCTTTACAGATATATACCATGACCTGGATAAATGAGAACCTTCACAGACTTCAATGACAATTGTGTGCTGGACAGAACCTGGAAGCTGGGGTGCTGAGGAGGAGACAACATCAGAGGAGGAGGGTGATGGTGGCAGCAATAAAGAGCAGAGGCAACGTACTTCTCAAAGAATAGCCAGGGCCATGTCTTTTTCGGGTTCTGTGGGTGGGCTCAAAACATGCCAGAGCTAAGCCGAACTCTGCTGCCTCTAGCTCTGTGTGGGCAACTCCACAAGATGGGAACACAAAACCACAGCCGTGTGCAAGATGTTCACAATTTAGGGAGGAGCCTGGCCACGCTGCTGAATGGCTGCACATGTCTGAGCTCCTACAGTGAACCGACCAAATAGCCCTAAAACTGCTATTCTAACGCGATATTATGGGGAAATCTAGCAAAGGAAAGCCTAAAGAAGTACCAGAGGCAACTCCAGTTCGATCGAGACAGCCTGAAATGGAGAAATTCCTGTAGAAAACGCCAAAGCAGCTGGCCCCTTGTAAATCTAACATGGCGCGGAGTGCAGCCCTGGATTCAGACGCGGGTGATTTTTCAAGCAGCTCCGACACTTCAGACAGAAGACCTGTGACCCTCCGATAACTAAAATCGGTCATCCGTGAGGTAATTGAAACCGCAAATATTTATCTGACATAAAAGACGACCTCCGTCACCTAGGCCACAGGGTGGTGGAGCTTGAAAATAAACAAGACGCCATTCTGAAGTATGGAGAGAAAACCGGCAAGGCATTAACAGCCCACAAGGACTTATTCAATGAAGCTTTCCTGAAACTCGAGGATCAGGAGAATCGTAGCCGCCGGCGAAACCTCCAATTATGCGGCCTCCCTGAAACTATAGCGGCGGAAGCCCTTCCCACTGTAGCCTGCAAAATCTTCATTACTTTGCTAGGCCAAGACAGGGCTGCTGATATCAGGATTGAGAGGATCCATCGGGCCTTATGCCACAAGCCCAAAATAAATGAACCCCCCCGGTATGTTGTCCGTGGGCTCCTTGGCTATGAAAAAAAGTAGAGAGTCGAACCCCCTGCATTACGAAGGTTCCATTATCCTGATGTTTCAGGACCTGGCCCCTTCCACTAGCTAAGTGCCGTCTGCGCAAGCCACTGTTAGACGCCCTGAAAGCCTTTGCGACACAATTTAGGTGGCTCTACCCTTCTGGCTTGGCCATCTCTAAAAATGGCAGACAACTCACAGTGCGCACACCTCAGGACCTATGATCTACGTGGGAGCAACTGGGTATACCGCCCATTGAGATTCCCTCCTGGATGACTGCGGACCAAGGCCCTATCCTACCGATACCTCCGCTGGCTATCCCCTGGCAGCCATCTGAGACAAGGAAACCCGAACGCACAAGAAGAGGGCGCCCTGGCAAGATCCTGACCTGATGCAGATATCGCTAAGGCTGTTCTCGCACATCTGGGTTCTTCACAGGACTTTCCTAGTTTGGACATGGAACAAGATGAACTTCTCTGCCTCTTCTTCAGCATGTCCTGCTCCACCTGATTTGGAGCCCAAGCGAAGTGACCTTCCAACTCGATATGTCTCGGCTACCATTTTGCCGCGACTCTCTCATTCCTATCTTCTGATACTCTGTTTTCCACTCACCAACTGCGTTTTCCCCCTCATTTTCACTCTTACTCATACTACCTATTTCCCCCCTCCCCTACGACTTCCATATCATCTGCAGCCAATCCCTCCTCATCCCCCCTCTCTTCCCCCCCTCTTTTCTCCACACTGTCTTCTCTGCTAGACCCAAAGATTTGAACATCTTATTATTTTCTGTCTTCTCATATTACCCTATATCAGGTTGTACTACTTTACCCCCCGGCAGGGCACTGGTCGATTTCTCTCTCCCTTAATAGGCCTCTTTTTCCCTCTCTTGCTGGCCCTCTTGAGGCCCCATGATACTTCACTTGTTACCTGACCACAGTTACAATGTTTTGTAACCCCACTCCATATGATCCGACTCCTGAGGTTTACCTCCCATCTACCCTCTTGCCTCAACTCCTTTCCATCATGTGCTTCACACTACAGAAGCTGTTGGTATTACCCCTGTACCCTCTTATTGCACTATTGCTTCCATTGCAGTATCTTCAATTAATGTACGGGGCTTGAACGAGCTGTGTAAACGTTCCCAGGTTGTGACGGTCACGTACACTACACACAGGGGGTAGGATAGTGACCACTGCGCTCCACCCTCACCCCTGGCCCTGCCTACTTGCCTTGTAGGTCCTAATGACAGGGGATAACTAGACGGCAGTCCCTAACTTAGGATACCTGCTGGGAAGACAGACAAGACAAATAACGGAACGTGAACAGACCGAATCAATACCTAGAGAGCTACGCAGTACTAAGGAATGAGCAGAGAATAGTCAGGAAAAGCCGAGGTCAAATACCTGGAGAGAAACAAAGTACAACAGGAGTCCGCAAAGAATCGTCAGATGGAAGCCGGGGTCAGGATAGCAGGAGAGATGTCCAGTACAGGAGGAGCAGGCAAAGGATCGTCAGGAAACAGGATCAGGTGAGTATTCAGTAGTCCAACAAATAGCCAGGAACCTAGAATTAACAGGCAACCCGTGGCCAGTAGGCTGCCTGTATTTATAGTGGGGTCTGAGGGTCATGTGACGTGACCAGCGTCACATGACCGACAGACAGACAAGTCGAGCACCGAGTGATCAGCTCGGCGCTCAAGGCAGACCTAGGAGCAGGGAGCCTCCCAGCTAGCAAAGCCGCCCTGGGAACGAGGCCAAACACAGATCCTCGCTCCCGAAGCTAAGCAGCAGGTCTGTGGCTGATGGGAGACCGAGTGTGCCTTTGGTGCCCTGTGACACAGGTCCTTTCACTCTTGCAAAAAGATAAGGCGTCCATTGCGTATTCTCAAGAAACGCACTTTAAATCTGGGAAAATCCCTAAACTTCCCCCTAGAAAATTATGACTGATGAAAATGGATCCATAGCACTCATAATTCCTCTAGTAGAGGTGTTAGCATAGCCATTCATAAACATCTTCCATTTAAGCCCTCAGCTATTACGGCAGATCCAGAAGGGCGCTATCTGATCGTGAGAGGAACCATTGCAGATTCCCCGTGGCTAACTTCTACGCACCTAATAGAGGCCAAATACCATGCTCGTTCATTCTAGGAGGAGACTTCAACGTGGATTTAGAACCGATTTTTTACTCCTCCACCAGACGATCAGCCATCTCCCATAAATCTCTAAGACGTCTCAAGCTTGCCCTAAAAAAACTTGGAGTGTTAGATGCTTGGTGACAACTACACCCCACAGGGAGAGATTATACGTTCTATTCCCACGCCAAGTTATCTTACCATAGGTTAGATTATCTTTTTCTCTCCACCACACATGTCCAGTTGGTTACCAATGCCAAGATTGGTAACATCACACTTTCTGATCATGCCCTGATTTTCCTGTTTCTCTATCTGCCCTTCCTAGGAAGGAAGTAAACTGCTGCCTCAATGACACCCTCCTTACAGATCCGACTAATGTTTCAAAACTTCAAGCCTCTCTCATGAAATTCTTCAAATTCAACCCTGTAAGTCCCTCATCTCTCTCCCCCTCAATTATATAGGAAACCCACAAAGCGGTGATTAGGGGAGAACTCAATGCTCTAGGCTCCTTCATTAAGAAAAAACGCTTTCAAGCCATGAATGCTCTTCTCGCCCAAATAACCGCACTTGAACTATCCCATAAACAAACTCAAGCCTTGTCCACTGCAGCTGAACTTTCTGAAGCACGCACCAAATTGAAAAATCTCCTCAATGTAACTTCTGCAAAAATCTTCTTCCGCTCCAAGTTTAAAGCCTACGCACATGGGGACAAAGGCAATAAACTAATGACGGTCCTAGCCAAAAAAAAACAGTTGACTCCTTTATCCCCTCCATAAAAGATACTAACGGCACCCATTGTAAAACCACTGCAGAGATTGCTAAAGATTTTTGTGATTTTTACGCAGACCTTTATAACCTCCCACCCCCTGCCCAATCAACTCCAGAACAGAGGCTGCTAAAAGATTTCTTGATAATCTAAACCTTCCCTCCATCACCCCCTCTCAAGCTTCTCAATTGACAACCCCAACCACTAACTCAGAATCACTCAAAGTACTATCCACTATTCCCTCAGGGAAGAGCCCCGGCCCTGATGGCTTCTCCATTTCCTATTATAAGACATTTAAAGATATACTGATACCCCACTTTACTACCTTATGTAACCACTTTCTCAATGGAGGCTCCCTTCCACCACATTCATTGACAGCCCACATCACAATTATTCACAAAGAGAAAAAAGTCCCTCTCTACTGTGGTAGCTATCGTCCGATCTCCCTCTTGAATACAGACATCAAATGGTGGGCGAAAATATTGGCCCTTCGCATTCAAGCAAATTCTCCCTGATATTATTAATAGAGAACAAGTTGGCTTTGTACATGGCAGGTAGGTAAATAAAAACACTGTGCGGTTACTCCACCTTATCGATTGGGCAAGGAACACCTATATGCCCTTAGCACTTTTAAGTACAGATGCAGAAAAGGCCTTCAACAGGGTTAATTTATGTCGCTAGCCCTGTTGAAATTTGGCCTACCAGACCAATTCATTGAGGCCATCTTCACACTGTATTCGGTTCCCTCTGCCAGGTTCAAAGTCAACGGCACCCTATCACCTGCCTTTGCCATTTCTAATAGCACGAGACAAGGGTGTCCTCTCTCCCCAGCCCTTTTTATAATGGTCATGGAAACCTTACTATGTAAAATCCGTCAAGAACAGGATATTAGAGGCATTGAACTTAGCCCAAAAACCCACCTCACTGCGGCTTTCGCTGATGACCTCCTCATAATGACCTCCAACCGAAAAACCTCCTTCCCAAAACTATTCACCCTTTTTCACAAATTTGGCTATGTGTCGAATTTCAAAATAAATTATAGAAAATCTCTTGCCCTAAACATTTCCTGCCCCACTTGCCCCGGGCCATACAGTTCCTGGGTATCCAAATTACTGCTAACACTAAAGATTTATTTGCCCTCAACTACTCATCACTGCTCCAATCCACCAGGTCACACTTGCAATCTCTCAAAATTCCTTTCATCTCCTGGATTGGAAGGAAGAACTACCTTAAAACGTACATACTGCCCAAATTTATCTATCTATTGCAGTCGCTACCAATTTGGCTCCCCCTTTCGTTCTTTACTGAGGTACGCCGAGTGTTCTCATTCTTTCTGTGGAAGGGCATATCACCTAGAATTGCATATTCTACATTGACGCGAGAAAAGAGGTTTGGTGGTTTCGGACTCGCTGACATACACTTATACTATATGGCTTCCCTCCTCTGTAAATGTGTAACACTTCTTTCTTGCCAATCCGAGACCCTATGTGCCCAGGTAGAGCAGTTCTTCCTTACCAACCGGGAGAAACGTATCTTTTGGGGGGTCACCTCCTGCTCACCCAATAACTCATTCCTATCCTCAATCTGGAAGGGTATGCTTGTGGAGGGGTCTGAACTCTACAAGGACCACATGCTTCAATACCCTAACCCCCACACTCCATTGCACCTTCTCCAGACATATATACATCCAAAGATATTGGTACCCTCAGGTGTCTAGTCCCTCCTTACCGATCTCACACTACAAGACATCTCTCTCCCAGAAAGATGCCTAGACTGGGAGAAAATGTATAATCTACCTAAAGTTCTCGCTGCCCCCTTTCTACATGCCCTGAACTTCCATCGAGATATTTGGAACCTTCAATTGCCTCCTTTTTCTCATAGCTCACCCGAAAATAGCTCACTCGAAAATAAACCCTTATCTTCAATGTATAGGGAGCTGCTCTCCGCCTCACCACCAGAGTTGCGCTTTTTGACATTATGGGAAACACTTTCTCTGACTCTTACTGACCCGGAAAAAGCATCTATTTTATCCAATTCCCACGGATTCAACAGGTGCATTAAAATATAGGAAAATTCCTATAGGCTCCATACAAGATGGTACAAAACTCCTGAATTTTTGCATAAACTAAACCCAGAAATTCCAGATGCATGTTGGAGGTGCGGGGTGTCAGCTGGCTCCCTATCCCATATTTGGTGGGAGTGTCAGAAAATGCACCCCTTTTGGACCCAGATCGAGACCCTAATCAACCAAGTTAGTTTGCTCGTCGCATATCACACTCGTCCCATATCACACTCAACCCCAAATTAGTTCTCTTATGGTGTCCCAACAAAACTTTAACACCATCTAAGAACAACCTCCCGACTATGCTACTCAACTCAGCTCGCCTGTTAATCGCCTACATATGGAAAAAACGACTCTCCCCCTTCCATAGTGCACTGGACCGATAAGACTGATCTGCTTTATAGATTTGAAGAATTAGCCCATTGGGAATCCAACTCCCATGCCACATTCCTAAAACTATGGCACCCCTTAATAACTTTCAGAAAATTCTAATTCTGTAGTAGAGACTATTACCCACCCCATTCACCCCCCCCCCCTTCTTCCCCCACATGTTAATGTGAATCTTTTATGTATGAGATCATGGACCAAGCCTTATTAGAATTTATACATATGTATGTATCTTATATACACCAATTTTGGCTTATTTGTCTATGATTGTAATTGGTTTTTCTACCCAATAAAAAGAAAATTGGTTAAAATTTGCATAATTTAAATAATCAGTCGCTGTTCACATACAAACATAGGTATCAAAGCTCTATTGCAGCACATAAGGTGTGATCACCAGATCCTTAGGGAAAATACAACTGGCCAGCATTCCCAATTAGAACAAGTCTGTCCTCCTTCTCCAGGTCCTCTTTGTAGCAGCCAACCCACATCTCCAAGTAACAGTGTCCTTATCATCATAATCACTTTCTTCTCCTGCTGACCCCTCCTTGTCCTCCACTCCAGTGTGAGATGGAATGTTTGGCGATGAAAAAACTTTTCTCCACCTGCAATTAGCTTGTCCACAAGCTGAGCCCCCACCTGGCAATGTTGCTGGCGATCCAGTCGCTGCCGTACCATTGTAGTAGTGTCTTATACACTCACGGGGTGGAGAACTGGGTCGCTGTTGGAAAAATTATGTTTAAATTGTGTTATAAAGAGTTATTTTTTTGAGTTAAATTCTCTTTTTTGTGTAAGGCCCTGCGGTTAGCAAATAAAGTTCCCCAGGTGCTTCCTTAGTGACCGTTGAAGTGAACTTCTACAAAATGTTTTGTGATCTTGTAATTGATGCTTTATACCTAATATAGTGATGTGGTAATAACTGTCACTGCAGCTAGAAGGTATAAAAAGTATGCATTCTATCTACATTTCAGACTTCACTTTGATGACACTTTCATCTATGATGTTTCCTTACCGGCAAGTAAAATTAACTTCCTTAATAGGTTGCCGACCTAGAACGAGAATGCTCGTCCTAACTGGCCGGTACTTAACACCTTAGGATGAGCATTCTCTTCCGGGGCTAACCGGCTGCCCCACACGCGCTGCTGCTATCAGCAGTAGAGGCCCAGCTGATACTGACAGCTGGGCCCCTGCTGTGTCTGCCAGCATCAGTGAAAACACTGATGCCAGCAGATTAACCCCCTACATGCCATGGTCACGCTGACCGTGGCATACAGGGGGTTTGCGGTAGCTTATACATCCCCATTGGATCCCCATGCCTTGCACAGGCATCGTGACTGCCAGCTACGGAAGCCCAAGAGATCCAGCTCCAGGGCTGGGTCTCCTAGGCAACTGTCAGCGTCTTACAGTGTAAGGCACTGACATTTCAATACAGCACAATACAGATGTATTATGCTGTATTAAAACAGGGATCAGACCCCGACATTTTGAAGTCCCATAGTGGGACAAAATAAAAAAAATTATAAAAGTGTTTTTAAATTAAAGGTTTCCATTAAAAGAAAGCCCCTTCCCCATAAAAAGAGACATATAAAATTTTAAAAAATTGAAAAAAATAAAATAAAAAAACACACAAATTAGGTATCGCCACGTCCATAACAACCTGCTCTATAAAAATATATTTTATAACTAAATAGCCAATAAAGGACAATATTCCTTGTCATGTGTAAGCGTCACTATAACTCAAATTCAATGGCACAAAATAGTGATAATTAGTTGTATTAAAACATAACTTTTATTAATGTAATTTAAAAGATAGGCCCTAAATGTTAAAATAATGCAAAATGGTAAGATCAAAGAGCGGCGGTAGTGAAAACCAATGTGCACAGCTGCACCCAAACAATTGATTTAAGGTAAAGGTGCACGGCAGCACCTGGGATTGATAACCATACTCCTACTGCTCTGTTGTCAACATCCAGGGTGCAGATTGGCAATCTATTGCCCGCGGCTAGTCAGATGCCTGTACATGTGGTTGAGGAGTTTTATCCAGCACTCCTTCTTCCACTAGTCCATAGATTTTACAGACGATCATATGGGTGTGTTATAACTCAATGATTTTCCTAGTCTACGACGTAAAGTCATAGTTTTATTAAAGACACGGAGGCGAGTATTGCTATCTCCTTCTTTACTTTCCACCAATAGCAGCAAAGAAGAAATTTACATAATCATAACAATAAAGGATCCACCCCTCTCAGATCCTATATCAATCGGCTCCTCTTCAGTAACTTCCTCTTTCTTTGTATCCGACACCATCCATAACACCGTAACTGAAACTGGAACCGGAACTGGACCCGAGGAACGACCACCATTCAGGTCCACCAAACTGCAAAATCGAGCCAACCTGGCTAACTTCTGTAAACTCAGAACGACGTAGAACCATAGACACCGTGGCAACTTAGCCAGAAAAAACGGCACCGAATTCCGAATCGACCTTCAACCTGAAAAAGAGAACAGACCATAGGCCTAGGTGAAACATACACGTCAAGACCTGTCACATCCGGAAATCCCAGTACTCAAACATACATGACAGGGATAGAATGACAGATCAACAATATACGATAATAATAATAATCATAATAATAATACAAATAATAAGAGCATAAAGGATCTGATAACAGTAATACTAAAAGGTACAACAATAATAATAACAATATTAACAAAAACATCCATCAGAAAAACAAGGAAAAAAATCCACTGCAATAAAAAACCGTGAGGAGACCCAAGGGCGGGAACAGGGCGGGCAATACTCGCCTCCGTGTCTTTAATAAAACTATGACTTTACGTCGTAGACTAGGAAAATCATTGAGTTTTACAGCAAGACACGGAGGCTCATATTGCAAGTTCAAAGCCGATCTATAATAGAAGAAAACAAATGAGACAGGGGACGAAAACAAAATTCCCTAAACGTGGTAACATTAGACCAGTCCGCTAACCGCATACCGTCCTCCAATCGGGCCCCTGAAACCGCCTAAGAAGTAGCAGAGGCGCTCCTGGCGGAATGCGCGGTGAAGACGGCAGTGTCAATTCCAGCCAGTGACATGACCCGCTTAAGCCAGCGTGCCAACGTAGGAATAGAAACCGGGCCAAAAGGATGGCGAATAGAGAGGAACAAATGAGACACAGTCGAAGAACGATGGGCTCTAGTCCTGGACTCACATTCTCTCAGACAAGCCACAGGACACAAAATCAGAGCAGAAGGAAAACTGGGATAGGAGACAGAATTGATGTTAGTCTTGGTGCGACGCGAAATGTTGAAAGTGACGCCTTCCCAGTAAAAGAACGTGCGTCAAAGTCGAGGGCCCGAACATCCGAGACCCGTTTGCAAGAAAAAAGACAAAATAAAGCCAACAATTTAGCGGACAACTGTCTCAAAGAGAGAGCCGAATTCTCCGGCCAAGAGGACAAACAGGAAAGGACCAGAGAGACGTACCAGGTAGTCGAAAAACGAGGCCGAGGAGGACGCGCCAAACGAGAACCCCTCAACAGGCGAGAAACCGAAGGATGTTGACCCGCAGGGACGCCTTCATAACCCTGATGGGTAGAGGAAATAGCCGACCTGAAGAGGTTGATGGTCCAGGACGCCTTACCTGCCTCAAAAAGGGAGGTGAGGAACTGCAAAAGGTGAGCCACAGGTGCTGAAACGGGATCCAAGTCCCGTTCCAAGCACCAGCTAGCCCAATTTCTCCAGGCTGCCCGATAAGACTTTCTGGTGCTGGGAGCCCATGCGTTGTCCAGTAACTGTCGAGTGGCCTTCGAAATGCCATCGACAGCTCCAGGTGTCCGGAGATCCGGCACGCCAACAGCCGAAGGGAACCGTCGAGCAGGAGAGGATGGTGAAGATCCTGAGGGTTGCGAAGGAGGTCCACGCGAGACGAGAGAAGAACAGGTACCTCCACTAAGATCCCCAGCAACGTCCAAATCCGCCCGATGGCGACGAACCTGAAGGAGAGTCCGCGGGATCATTGCGAACGGGGAAAAAACGTAAAGGCGGGAAGTCGACCAGTCTTGGAGAAACGCGTCCACCGCCACTGCTTCAGGATCCGGACGCCAACTGTAAAACCGGGTGAGTTGCCGGTTGAGCCGCGAAGCAAAGAGATCGATGGTCATTGGGCCCCACATTTTCGAAATTGCCGAGAACACCTCCGGATCCAACTGCCAATTGCTGCCATCCGACAGGTAGCGAGAGTTCCAATCCGCGCGGGTTGCTGAGTGGGTACCTCCTAACCGGTTGACGTAACAGACTGCCAAGACGATGTCCATCCGCAGACTGATGCATGCATCGGCGATCCCACTGGAGAAACTCCTGACCGCGAAGGAACCGGCCAGGAGCCCCAAGGCGTTGACGTGGAGGAGAGACTCCTCCGCCGACCAAGATCCTCCCGTGGAGACTCCGTTGCAATGAGCCTCGCATCCGACTCGATGGTCAACTCCAGAAGGAAGCCGAAGATCGCCCTGCCATTCCACACAGATTGGCGATCCACCAACGCAACTCCTCCCGGGCTTCCGAGTCCAAGACCACCACGTCCGCAAAGGAGGCACCGATCCGAAGATGCGCCATCTTCAGCCTCTGGAGAGCACGGTAGTGCAACGGCGCCGGAAACACGGCCTGAATTGAAGATGCTAAGAGTCCAATGATGCGGGCCAGGTGGCGTAATGAAAGATGAGGGACAAGAAGAGCATGTCTCAACTCCCTGCGGATCGCACGTAGCCTCGTCATTGGGAGGCTGAGGGATTCCGAGATCGAATCCTTCATAAAGCCCAGAAACTCCATCCTCCGCGATGGGATGAGGCATTATTTCTCCGCGTTGAGGAGGAAACCGAGGTCCGTCAGTAGGTCCGCCGTCCACTGCAGATGTTCCAGTAGTCCCGCCCTGGATTCGTGCATCAGGAGGATGTCGTCCAGGTAAATGATGAGGCGAACGCCCCGACTCCTCAACCATGACACGACCGGACGCAGCAGTTTGGTGAAGCACCAAGGAGCTGAAGACAACCCGAACGGGAGACAAGTGAAACTCCAGATCCCTCCTCTCCAAAAGAACCGGAGAAGGTCCCTGGAACGAGGGTCCACCGGGACTGTCAGGTAAGCATCTTTTAGATCCAGCTTTAGATCCAGCTTTACAATCCAATTTCCTGGTGTCAAAAGATCTCAAAGGAGGTGAATCCCCTCCATTTTGAAATGACGGTAGCGCACCACCGTATTCAGGGCTCCGAATCTACTAGTGCGAAATCCGGGCGTGACATTGGTATGGGCAGGGGGGGGGGGAAGCATGCACGGGACCCCGTGAGCTCCATACAAAAACCCCTGACTGTGGTCACCCATGGGTCTGATGTGATGAGGCTCCAAACATGAGAAAAAGGTTGGAGTCTGCCCCCTACACAAGGGGCCATAGAATCCCCAATCAGAGGAGGACTACCGAAGGGTCTGCGAGAGGTCGGGTTGTCTCTGAAGGAGCGAGATCGCCACTGGCCTTCTCTGGTCGAGAAGAAAGGAGATGGGTTGCGTGGATCCTGGAAGGGAGGTCGCTGACCAAAGGAACCTCTACCTGCGCCACGGGCCTGAAAGTTTGCATGGCCGGACAGGCGGCCCCTGCTACTGCCAGCCCGATTAGAGACCCGTCCCTGAAATACCCTGCGCATGGATGATTTGGCCTTGTCTAGCGCGGTGAAGGTGCCAACAAATTGCCCCATATCTTTAATAAAGGAATCGCCGAACAGGAGACCCTGGGCGTCCTTACCCGCTTCTGTGAGCGCCAGATTTGACAACTTGGGAACAATTTCAAACAAAATGGCCTTACGCCTTTCGATTGCCAAAGCGGTGTTGGCATTCCCGGAGATGCAGATCGCCCTTTGGGTCCAACCCCGCAACTCTTCAGGGTCAATAGGGGAGCCCTCAGTCCTAGCCACCTCAGCTAGTTCGAAAATCTTGGCCAGCGGGCCGAAGATATCCAGCACTCTATCCTGGCAGCTGCGCAGGGCTGAGTCCAGGCCCTTTTAAGGGTTCCAACCAGATTTGGCCAAAAACTGAGACATCTTGGGGTCCACCACAGGGGTGTCACACACCTTATTGGGGACTAGTGGCCTGGGGCACTCGGCCCTAAGTTTGTTCCGTGTTTCACGGCTATGGGGGCGACACACCCAGTGCTCCAAATAGTTACCCACATGTTCAGTGGGAGGCCATTCCGCCGATCTAGGGTGATGCAAAGTGTCGGGGTTGAACATAGGTTCACCCGCTGAGTCCAGCAGAATGTCTGACCGACTCATGGCGGAGTAGGACGAAACGTCCTTGGCAGAGGAGGCCGCAGGAGCGGAAACTGAGGGGCCCTCAACTAGGGGAGAAATATCCTCCTCTGACACATAATCCACATCCGCAAAAGCCTCCTCATCCGATGCTCTGTCTAAGTTCAGACATATTAGGGGATTGTGCTCTAGCGCACGTTCTGCCTGGCGTGATGAGGCCCTTTTACGTGAACCATGCACGTTACCTTGGGTGGCAGGATGCGCACCAGTCAAGTTCTCCTGTGAAACAGGAGGCTCAATACAGGTAGGCTGCGGTGTGTTCTGGGTATCCTGCAGAGCTACTCTTGTAGGCTGCGCAGATAGCGCCTGGGTAATGCTCTGGAACAGTATAGTTGTCATGGAGCCCATGGCTGCCATGACAGCATCAGACACAGAGCGCAGAAAAGCCTGCGCCTGTGCATCCTCCCCAGGTGCCCTATGATCCTCAGGAGAAGAGGGGGGGGGCATTAGTGGGAGACTGGGCAGGGTGGGACATGATGAGGTAATCAGACCTGAAATTAACTGGCCGCAAGTAAGGGGGAGGAAGCTAATCAAAGAACTAGCCTAGCAGTGCAAGTGTCAAATACCAGAATACAGGGGTCGCAGCTAGGAGAACGAGGGCGGCAGGAGCAGCAAGCAGGGAACGCTGCCCACAAGAAATCGCGACCAAGAAAACGAAAATGGCCGCCGAGATCTCGCGGGACAATCGCGTCATCCAAGATGGCCGCCGAGATCTCGCGGTCAGCCGGGGAGCAAGGCCCGAATCGCGGGCAGAGTGAAGCGAGGAAGACGGGGAGGGAGGCCCCGCCTCCCGATGTAGAGACAAGCGGTCGGAAAGGGGAAACGCTGCGCAGAAACGGAGTATGGTAAGGGGATGAAAAATGAAAAACAGGCCAAAATGGGGACAGTGAAAACTGAAGGCAAATACAGAACCTAAAGAGGGATAAAAAACTGTGGGGAAATAACCCACCAGGAAGCGCTGCACATAAGGGTTAGTCACCCTAGATGAAAGCAGCGCAGACAAACAATCCTACAAGAAACACAGCAATCTAGCAACATGACAAGAGAAAATGCAGGTGTACTTAGCTGGTGGAGCAGCAAAGAAAGAGGAAGTTACTGAAGAGGAGCCGATTGATATAGGATCTGAGAGGGGTGGATCCTTTATTGTTATGATTATGTAAATTTCTTCTTTGCTGCTATTGGTGGAAAGTAAAGAAGGAGATAGCAATATGAGCCTCCGTGTCTTGCTGTAAAACTGGTATCACCCGATCGTCTCTGTTTTAAAAGTCCTAGTTAAATTTCCCCTGATGATTTCTGAGACATGAAACGTGCATGTAGGGAGCGGGACTAGATTAGGGCCAATTAGGGTCAGTTCACAGGGAGAGTTTCCTGACGGGGTCGCCCTTTTAAGGACGAGTGCCCTGTGGTGAGGCTGCTACTGTAATTTAGTTATCAGTGCAAGCTCAAGGCTACACCACAGGGTCATATTAGGGTTTGTCCTGACCCCACCACCTTCAGCAGCTGATGGTCCGATTGGAGTCAATAACTCCGGTGTTCATCAGGACGCACACTGCACCCTGGACATTGACGACAGAGCGTTAGGAGTACGGTTATCAATCCCAGGTGCCGCCGTGCACCTTTACTTTACAATCAATTGTTTGGGTGCCGCCGTGCACATTGGTTTTTGCTACCGCCGCTCTTTGATCTTACTATTTTGTATGATTTTTACATTTAGGGCCTATTTTTTAAATTACATTTGTAAAAGTTATGTTTTAATACAACTAATTATCACTATTTTGTGCCATCTATAAAAATATCCCGTGATCCACCCTGTTCAGTCAACACTGTAAAATAATAAATAAAAACCCTGTCACCTTTTATCACAAAAAATGTAATGTCAAGCGATCAAATAGTCATATGTACCCAAAAATACCAATCAACCTGTCATCTCATCCCACAAAAAATGAGTCCCTACATAAGACAATCGGTAAAAAAATAAAAAAGATATAGCTTACAGAAAATGGCGACATAAAATCATTTTTTTTTGTTTCAAAAATGCTTTTATTGTTTAAAACAGAAATATATAAAAAACAGACATATTAGGTATTGCCGCGTCCATAACGACATGTTCTATAAAAATATCACATGAGGTAACCTGTCTGGTGAACACCATGAATTTTTTTAAATAAAAACTGCCAAAAGCAATTTTTTTATCACCTTAAAAAAGATATGGCTTTCAGAAAATGGAGACTTTTTGTTTCAAAAATGCTTTTATTGATTAAAGCTAAAATATATTTTAAAAAACCAACATATTAGGTATCGCCACATCCGTGACATTCGTAACAACCTGCTCTATAAAAATATCACATGAGCTAACCCGTCTGGTGAACACTGTAAAAATAAAAAAAATAATAACCGTGCCAAAAAAGTACATTATTTTGTCACCATACATCACAAAAAGTGTAATACCAAATGATCAAAAAGTAGCATGTACCCCAAAATAGTACCAATTAAACCATCATCTCATCCTCCAAAAAAGAGACCCTAACTAAGGCAATCACCCAAAAAATAAAAAAGATTTGGCTTTCTTTAAAAATTTTGCTCTCTGCCGTGATCCCGTACAGCAGTTTACGACCACATATGGGGTGTTTTGTAAAAGCTTTAAAAGCATAGAAATTCAAATTTAGAAAATTGATAATTGTTCCAAATTTTCTGTAAATTTTGGATTTTTTTATAAATAAAGGTGAATTATATTGACTAAAATGTTTCACTATCATGAAATACAATGTGCCGCGAGAAGACAGTCTCAGAATGGCTTGGATAAATAAAAGCATTCTGAAGTTTTCACCACATAAAGTGACACATGTCAAGTTTCCCAAAAACGGCCTGGTCCTTAAGGTGAAAAATGGCAAGGTCCTTAAGGTCTCATGCACACGACCGTCTTTTGGGTCCGCATCCAAACCGCCTTTTTGGCGGCTTGGATGCGTACCCATTCACTTCAATGGGGCCGCAAAAGATGCGGACAGCACTCTCCGTGGCCCCACAAAAAAAAATATAACATGTACTATTCTTGTCCACGCTTTGCAGACAAGAATAGGCATTTATATTGCCGGCGCCCATTCCGTTCTGCAAATTGCGGAAGGAAACATGGGTGGCTTCCGTTTTTGTGGATCTGCGGATTGCGGAATGGCTTGGATAAGTAAAAGCATTCTGAAGTTTTCACCACATAAAGTGACACATGTCAAGTTTCCCAAAAACGGCCTGGTCCTTAAGGTGAAAAATGGCAAGGTCCTTAAGGCCTCATGCACACGACCATTGTTTGGATCCGCATTTGAGCCGCCGTTTTGGCAGCTCAGATGCGGACCCAGTCACTTCAATGGGGCCGCAAAAGATGTGGACAGCACTCTGTGTGCTGTCCGCATCCGTGGCTCCGTTCCGCGGCCCCGCTAAAATAATATAACATGTCCTATTCTTGTCCGCGCTTTGCGGACAAGAATAGGCTTTTATATTGCCGGCACCCGTTCCGCAAATTGCGGAAGGCAACACAGGTGGCGAATTGCGGACCACAAAAAACGGAACGGTCGCATGCATGAGGTCTAAGGTGTTAAAATTCAGATGACCCTTATTCTGACTTTCTAATTCTGAATTTCCGTAAGTCGCTCCTTGCGATTCTTGCTGTGCAGTGTCACTCCACAGTGAACACCTAGAGCAGCTGTTATGGGCAGGGATAGTATATGTCTTTCACAGCCCACTGTGTCAATGTTTTATGCAACTTATTTAACATACTGTCATGGATGAAGTTAGCAGAAAGCTGTAACTTATAAATAAACGAGCAACTGGCTTGATCCCAAACTAAGGAGCATATAGGTGAGCCCTATAAAACCCTAAGAGCTCTCCCTGACTGCTATGCCCATGCAAAGGTATTTATGGTAGACGATTGCATGCCCACGTACCTAAGTCTGTGTGACACCTGAAAACCCTATAATAGTGAGGGGACACGACCACCGGTTCCCTGCACTTAATACGGACGGAGTCAGGGTCACCTAGAATCAAGCCAGCAAGGAAACACAATAAAGTAAAGGACTTATGTGAACAAACAGCAGACACAGCCTCCAACAATGACCACTTCACCCAGGAAGTAATATAATCCACAAAGTGAGGCAGTATGGGAGGGAATATAAAGGAAAAGGAATAGCCTGAATAAGTGACACCTGGCAGAAGGAAAGGAGATGAGAAAGTGAAACCAAAACAAAGAACATCATACAAGAGATAGAGAAGAACGTCTGCAAGACCTTCTCACAGGACTGGCGGTGACACATACAGTGTAATACACACAATCATAGTGTAGTCCAATCTCAACATTGTTTCTAACAGCCCTCAATGTATATCAGTTGTACTGTCCATCGCATTCTGGCCAAGGTGTATTCCCCTAGATTGGCTATACATCATCACAGAGTACCTGACACATTTCCCACCACTACATCACAGAGCATTTCACTGACGTTACTGCAATACCTTCTTTATTCAAACAAGAGCAAAGACTGTTTCCAACTCTTTTGCAAGCCCCTCCAGAATAAACACATTGTGGGTCATTTAAGAATATTTTGTCATAAACATAGTTGCAAAACATTTTTGGAACACCTATGGGTCAATATTTTGGTGCACTGGCAGGCATCTTTGTGTCATCCTGACTAACTGAGATGTCGGAGGGACTGGATCGGAGCCAGAATTGCAGCCCCAACACATTTACTATCTTTTATTCCTGGAAACAGGCATAATAAAGGAATAAAAACTACAGTCGTGGCCAAAAGATTTGAGAATTACATAAATATTGGAAATTGGAAAAGTTGCTGCTTAAGTTTTTATAATAGCAATTTGCATATACTCCAGAATGTTATGAAGAGTGATCAGATGAATTGCATAGTCCTTTCTTTGCCATGAAAATTAACTGAATCCCTAAAAAACCCTTCCACTGCATTTCATTGCTGTCATTAAAGGACCTGCTGAGATAATTTCAGTAATCATCTTGTTAACTCAGGTGAGAATGTTGACGAGCAAAAGGCTGGAGATCATTATGTCAGGCTGATTGGGTTAAAATGGCAGACTTGACCTGTTAAAAGGAGGGTGATGCTTGAAATAATTGTTCTTCTATTGTTAACCATGGTGACCTGCAAAGAAACGCGTGCAGCCATCATTGCGTTGCATAAAAATGGCTTTACAGACAAGGATATTGTGGCTACTAAGATTGCACCTCAATCAACAATTTATAGGATCATCAAGAACTTCAAGGAAAGAGGTTCAATTCTTGTTAAGAAGGCTTTAGGGCGTCCAAGAAAGTCCAGCAAGCGCCAGGATCGTCTCCTAAAGAGGATTCAGCTGCGAGATCGGAGTGCCACCAGTGCAGAGCTTGCTCAGGAATTGCAGCAGGCATCTGAACGCACAGTGAGGCGCAGACTTTTGGAAGATGGCCTGGTGTCATGAAGGGCAGCAAAGAAGCCATTTCTTTCCAAAAAAAACATCAGGGACAGATTGATCTTCTTCAGAAAATATGGTGAATGGACTGCTGAGGACTGGGGCAAAGTCATATTCTCCGATGAAGCCTCTTTCCGATTGTTTGGGGCATCAGGAAAAAGGCTTGTCCGGAGAAGAAAAGGTGAGCGCTACCATCAGTCTTTTGTCATGCCAACAGTAAAGCATCCTGAGACCTTTCATGTGTGGGGTTGCTCATCCAAGGGAGTGGGCTCACTCACAATTTTGCCCAAAAACACAGCCATGAATAACGAATGGTACCAAAACACCCTCCAACAGCAACTTCTTCCAACAATCCAACAACAGTTTGGTGAAGAACAATGCATTTTCCAGCATGATGGAGCACCGTGCCATAAGGCAAAAGTGATAACTAAGTGGCTCGGGGACCAAAACGTTGACATTTTGGGTCCATGGCCTGGAAACGCCCCAGATCTTAATCCCATTGAGAACTTTTGGTCAATCCTCAAGAGGCGGGTGGACAAACAAAAACCCACTAATTCTGACAAACTCCAAGAAGTAATTATGAAAGAATGGGTTGCTTGCTATCAGTCAGGAATTGGCCCAGAAGTTGATTGAGAGCATGCCCAGTCGAATTGCAGAGGTCCTGAAAAAGAAGGGCCAACACTGCAAATTCTGACTCTTTGCATAAATGTAATGTAATTGTCGATAAAAGCCTTTGAAACGTATGAAGTGTGTGTAATTATAGTTCACTACATCACAGAAACAACTGAAACAAAGATCTAAAAGCAGTTTTGCAGCAAATTTAGTGAAAACTAATATTTGTGTCATTTTCAAAACTTTTGGCCATGACTGTACTCCTGTCAGGCACACAGACTGTAGGCTGTGCTCCTAATTTATGACGTGGCATGACCTTGTCATAAATTAGGTACTTTCTCAGTCAGCGCAGAAGGGAAACAAAGACTGGAATAAAAAGCCGATCTTTGTAAATGACCCCCATTGTTCTAGGAACATTCATGTCAGCTGTGGTTGTCAAAAATGGAAAACCCATTTGAAAAAGTTTTTATATTGATTTTCTTTGTTATATTACACTATGTAGTAGACTTGGTTTCTTGATTATGCCATTATGTTCCAGTAGCTCATATACATGAGGATATTTAGTGCTATGCTTTGACAAATCAGTCGCATTAATGAAACTTTCTGTACTTGCGTTGACCCCAGATATTCAACTTTTTATAGACACTTTTCTAGTCAAAGCTGTTTCATACAAAGTTACATAATAGCAAAAAAAATAAAGCTAATTAACTATGTAAGATTAACCAACAGGCGGGCAGCTTTCTCTAATCATCTTGCTGGTGCTCAAAAAAATTTTCTAGGGTACAGCCTGGCTAAAAATTAGAGGTGGGACGAATCCAATTTTTTTCGAATCCGAAATATATTGAATCTTTCGAATCTCAAATCCTACAAATCCTGTAGATGGCATTGTTATGGATGGGGATCTGTGGATGGAACTGTTATGGGGAGGGGGATCTGTGGATGGCACTGTTATGGAGGGAATCTGTGGATGGCACTGTTATGGAGGGGATCTGTGGATGGCACCGTTATGGGGAGAGGAATCTGTGGATGACACTGTTATGGAGGGGATCTGTGGATGACCATGCTATGGGGGATCTATGGATGACAATATATAGCATTTTATAACAGCGCCATCCACAGAACCCCCTCCCCATAACAGTGCCATCCACCGATCCTACCCATAACAGCGCCATTCACAGATCCTCCATAACAGTGCCATCCACAGATCCTCCTCCCCATAACAGCCCCGACCCAGCAGTAACTTTTACTTTAACTTTAAATCAGGTTGAGCGCATCTTTTTACCTTACAATAAAGCTCCAGTAACAGGCAGAGCGGGCGGCGGCGTAACATCACTCACTAACATGACGCGCCTGCTCCGCCACTTTATGAATTAAACAGGCGGAGCAGGCTCTTCACATGAGTAAGTGATGTTAATCCACCGCCCGCTCTGCCTGTTACTGGAGCTTCATTGTAAGGTAATAAAGATGCAGTGATTTAAAGTTAAAGTAAACCGCCCGCTCCCGTCCGCATAGCAACGAATTGGCTGTTTATTCGATAATGGGATTTGTCGACAACAAATCCCGTTAACGAACGTTGGGATTTGAGTCCACAAATCCCACAAATCCAGCAAGATTTTAGGGATTCGTGGATTAGACGGATTCGACGTCCCACCTCTACTAAAAATGCACCATTAAATCTCAAATTAGAGGATAACAAAAAATTGTTTGGTTTTTCAATTTCAATTTCAACATCCAGAACTCCAGTGCATTCTTTTTGCTTACTCCTAATATGGCCTCTGAAAGTCATTTTGGAAACGATCCACAGAGATTTTGTTTGTTTGTTCTGAATTTCATTCCACTTTACTTTTGCTGCAGGAATTTAGAAGTGCAATGCAGTCTACTAATAAGTGGTCATTTATTAAGACTGGGGTTTTACATGCTGGTCTTACTAACCCCTGTGCTAGTGGTGGATCCGCCCAAGTTATGTAGAGGCACCAGCTTCATTTTCTGCGCCTAAAACAGGCTTAGAAAATGATAAATGATATAAGCCTTCCCTGCCCACACCATGCCCCCTTTTTAGACTTAGTGTGAACAGGGAAAAGTCTCAGATTGGGGCACAAATAAACTTTGCACCACAATATGCAACAGATATATGCCAGAAAACTTGCTTATGTCAGTTAGTACATGACCTTCATATTTCTAGAACAACTTAAGAGGAAGTAATAAGAAGATAGATGACCATTGCTGCTATAAGTT
The DNA here is from genome assembly GCF_014858855.1 of Bufo gargarizans. Taxonomy (NCBI): domain Eukaryota; kingdom Metazoa; phylum Chordata; class Amphibia; order Anura; family Bufonidae; genus Bufo; species Bufo gargarizans. The sequence continues at coordinate 497,007,125 of NC_058081.1, forward strand.
TGTTTGCATATCTCTTATATATATAAAAATTAGTCTCTGTCTGTCTGTCTAGACGTCTGTCTGTTTGTTCTTTATGCCCGACCAAACGACTGAAACGATCTTCATTAAATTTGGCACACAGGTACATCAGGTGTCCGGGAAGGTTTTAGACTGGGTCTCAGCTCCCTAGGACATACCGTTCCTGAGATATTCCCCAAAATTAACTGCATTAGACAATACAAGCCCCCAACTGCCATGCACATGGTGACATGTCCCTTATCAGCCAATAGAAGCTAACAGGCTCTTAGTCTCTACTTACACACAGTCTTACTCCAGGTTTCCATAACAAGCCAGCCATTTTTCTTCACTGCTGTAGGTCAGCTTTGGGCTAGGGCTACATGACGACAAGCACAGCTCAGCAGACAGTATCACACAATAGACTTAGATACACATCACACAGTCTCACACATGATAGGATTTGATACACAGCTCAACAGACAGTCTCACACAAGATATGATTACCGCGGCACATCTATTAAAGTGACACGTGCTTTAGTCACCAAAAATTTGATGTTTCGGTTCACTCCATTAACCCTTTTACATACAGTGATGAAAAGGTTCCATGGAGTGAAGCGAAACGTCAAATTTTTTGTGAATAAAGCACATGTCACTTGAATGGATGTGCCGCGGTATTCTTATTTGTATTAATGCATGGGTGGTAGGATCACCGCCCCAACCATTGGCACTCCATTCGTACTTTGGTCTGGTGGTGCTGCCCAGAAGTTTTTATTTTAAAAGATATGATTAGATACACATCACAGCAAGGATTAAATACACAGCTCAGCAGACAGTATCACAAAGGATAGGCTTAGATACACAGCTCAGCAGGCAGTATCACACAGGATAGGATATTTGACACACAGCTCAGCAGACAGTTTAACAAAGGATAGGATTAAATACACAGCTCAGCAGACAGTATCACACAACATAAGATTAAATACACAGCTCAGCAGAGAGTATCACACAGAATAAGATTAGATACACAGCTCAGGAGACAGTATAGCAAAGGATAGGATTAGATACACACCTCAGCAAACAGTATCACACAACATAAGATTAAATACACAGCTCAGCAGAGAGTATCACACAGAATAAGATTAGATACACAGCTCAGGAGACAGTATCGCACAGGATAGGATTAGATACACCGCTCAGCAGACAGTATCATATAGGATATGATTAGATACACAGCTCAGAAGACAGTATCACACAGGCTATGATTAGATACACAGTTCAGCAGACAGTATCACACAGGATAGGATTAGATACACAGCTCAGCAGGCAGTATCACACATGATACAATATTTGATACACAGCTCAGCAGACAGTATAGCAAAGGATAGGATTAGATACACACCTCAGCAAACAGTATCACACAACATAAGATTAGATACACAGCTCAGCAGACAGTATCACACAACATAAGATTAGATACACAGCTCAGCAGAGAGTATCACACAGGATAGGATTAGATACACAGCTCAGCAGACAGTATCACACAGTATAGTATTAGATACACAGCTCAGCAGACAGTATCACACAGGATAGGATTAGATACACAGCTCAGCAGACAGTATCACACAGGATAGTATTAGATACACAGCTCAGCAGACATTATCACACAGGATAGGATTAGATACACAGCTCAGCAGACAGTATCACACAGTATAGTATTAGATACACAGCTCAGCAGACAGTATCACACAGGATAGTATTAGATACACAGCTCAGGAGACAGTATCGCACAGGATAGAATTAGATACACAGCTCAGCAGACAGTATCACACAGGATAGTATTAGATACACAGCTCAGCAGACAGTATCACACAGGACAGGATTTGAAACACAGCTTAGCAGACATTATCACACAGGATAGAATTAGATACACAGCTCAGCAGACAGTATCACACAGGATAGTATTAGATACACAGCTCAGCAGACAGTATCACACAGGATAGGATTATATACACAGCTCAGCAGACAGTATCACACAGGATAGAATTAGATACACAGCTCAGCAGACAGTGGGGTGGGGTGCTATTGAGGTCACTGTTATGACACACAGTAACATTTTAAATAGATGAAATATACCCGTGTGAAGCCGGGTCCTTCTGCTAGTATATATATAAAATGATCAGGGTCCATTCAGATGTCTGTTGAATGGTTACGGATCCGTTCCGCAATTATGCGGAACAGGTGCGGACCCATTCATTTTCAATGGGACCGGAAAAGATGCAGACAGCACACAGTGTGCTGTCGGCATCCTCATTTCCGGTCCGCAGCCCCAAACTTCCAGTCCGCAAATCCAGAAAAAAATACATCATGTCCTATTCTTGTCCGCAACTATGGACAAGAATAGGAATGATCTATTAAGTGTCGGCAATGTGCAGCGTCAGTGTTTTGACTATGGACGTCTGACTGGACCCTTATCATGATAATTATTATTCTTATTCTTATTGTTGTTGATCCCTCCTTCCTCCCTTCAGTTCTTCTGTTCTTTCCATCTATCATTTCTTCCACCATTTCTTCCTTAAAACTTACCTTTTAATTAACCACCTCCCAACCGCCTAACGGAATGCGTCCTGCGGGCGGCCGGGTTATTCCTCCTGGACGCATTGGCGTGTCATCTAGCGAGAGGCGAGATTTCCTGTGAACGCGCGCACACAGGAGCGCGCGTTCACATGATCGGAAGGTAAACCAGTTGATCTACAGCCTGCCAGCGGCGATCATTCGCTGGCAGGCTGTAGATGCGATTTTTTAAAACCCTTTAAAGATATATCAGATGCTGTTTTGTTAACAGCGTCTGATATACCTTCTACCTGGTCCTCTGGTTGTCCCTTTTGCTTGGATTGACCACCAGAGGACACAGGCAGCTCTGTAATAAGTAGCACCAAGCACCACACTACACTACAATCCCCCTGTCACTTATTAACCCCTTATTAACCCTTGATCACCCCCCCCCGTCATTGATCACCCCCCTGTAAGGCTCCATTCAGACGTCCGTATGTGTTTTGCGGATCTACGGATCCGCAAAACACGGACACCGGCAATGTGCTTTCCGCATTTTGCGGATCCGCACATTGCCAGAACTATATAGAAAATGCCTTTTCTTGTCCGTAATTGTGGACAAGAATAGGACATGTTCCATAGGCTCTACAAAAAACGCAGTGTTCGCCCGATCAGGCCTGATCTTGTGCGCACACTTATGTTCAGTCCGCCCCACCGCAGTGACAGAATATTTTTTTTCTGATCAATGCAAAAACACCGCTATAAAGATCACTTTGAGGGGCATGGCTAGTTCATAGAAGTTTTTTTGAGGGGGCACAAGTTAGCGGAAATTTTTTTTTTTTTTTTTTGTTCTTTCTTATAAAGTCTCATATTTCACTAACTTGTGACAAAAAATTAAATCTCACATGAACTCACCATACCCCTCACGGAATCCAAATGCGTAAAATGTTTTAGACATTTATATTCCAGACTTCTTCTCACGCTTTAGGGCCCCTAAAATGCCAGGGCAGTAAAAATACCCCACATGTGACCCCATTTTGGAAAGAAGACACCCCAAGATATTTCGTGAGGGGCATGGCTAGTTCATGTAAAATAAAAAAAAATTGTCACAAGTTAGAGGAATATGAGACTTTGTAAGAAAAAATAATTTAAAAAAAATCATTTTCCGCTAACTTGTGACAAAAAATAAAAACTTCCATGAACTCACTATGCCCATCAGCAAATACCTTAGGGTGTCTACTTTCCGAATTGGGGTCATTTGTGGAGTGTTTCTACTGTGTTTCTACTGTCTGGGCATTGTAGAACCTCAGGAAACATGACAGGTGCTCAGAAAGTCAAAATGCGCAAATTCACATTTTTGCACCATAGTTTGTAAACGCTATAACTTTTACCCAAACCAATAAATATAGACTTATTGCATTTTTTTCATCAAAGACATGTAGAACAATAAATTTAGAGAAAAATTTATATAGAAATGTAGTTTTATTTGAAAAATTTTACAACAGAAAGTGAAAAATGTCATTTGTTTGCAAAAATGTTGGTCAATTTTGATTAATGTAAAAAAAAGTAAAAATGTCAGCAGCAATGAAATACCACCAAATGAAAGCTCATAGTTTAGTGCAGAATTGTAAAAAGTGGTCTGGTTATTAAGGGAGTTTAAGCTAGGGGAGCTGAGGTGGTTAATTCATTAAAAAGGTTAAAAAAAACACCACCTCCAGATGCAAGTATTGTTAATCTAGTATTGGCCCTTGAGGAAAAAGTCCCAGACTTGATTTGAGGAAATCTGCTGTTGCCAAGAAACGAAGTCTGGGTGTTTGTATGATAGGAACTGCTTCAGGAGGTAATTGTACCTAGATAACCATATAAAAAGATAGGGGGGAACAAATATACCCTGCCTATCTACAAAGAGCACCAGCCACGAAAGGTGCTGTCCGGAAGCTGCCCCTGTACCTGCCAATTCCCTAGTTGTCCCTCGCTCTTGATGTGACACGTTTCTGTTCAACACTTTTAGGACTCATCAGGGTATAGAAGGAGGCCTGAGATGAAATCAGGAAGTCAGGATATATCTGTATATCTGTGTCCAAATATAGGGATAAAGTAATGGCTGCTGAGACAGACTCCCTTCATTCATTTTTTCTTACCTTCCTTTCTTCCATCCTTCCTTCCTTCCCTTCCACTCTCCTCTCCTCCTTCTTAATAACATTATTTTTCTTTCTTTTAATCCTCCAATATTACTTTATCACCTTATCACCTTACTCCCAGTACAAACAGTACAAAAAAGGAAACTGTGATTTTCTTGCAACCCTCCCATGATCATTCAACAGGCCACAGAATAGAGACATAAATGGTAAAAAGGTAAAGATAAACCACGGCACTCGTTATTGTAAGTTGAATCAACTGTATTTTTTAATCATCAATCTATCCAGGAATAAATGATGTATAAACTGGCCAACGTTTCGGTCCTAACACAGGACCTTGTTCACCGCCTTAGTTTCTTGTGGCATGTTTCCAGCAGAAGGTATTGGGGAATTATTGATACAAAATCTACCTAAAACCAAAGTATAAGTTTTGGATACAGTAACATCTGTTAATTGTTCTTTCATGAGCAGCATCCCATTGCTAAGGCAGTGGTTTACTGCAAAAGAGGTTGTAGAATGTGGTTTACTGTATGTGTACAGGATCTTGATGCAAAGGAGTTGATAGGCCGTAGCAACCAACTGCTAGGTGAAGCTGTGTTAAGTTTAGATGACAGGGCATTCAATGTAGAAAAAATAACAATAAACAATTTAGAGGAGCTCACCAGCAACCTACTGGAGCCCAGTCTTTCAGATACCAGCTGAAAACCGAAGAATATTGAAAAAACAATCAGACTGGCTCACAGTATTTTTGCATTTATTACACTTAATAAAAATCACAATTATTTACTATTGCAGTTATAAAATGATAAAAATAGATTGCCCACTAAATATTAAACATATCCTAATAGTATATCAAAATAGCATAAATAGGTGGGTATTTTAAATGCGGAGCTCACGCATATACCCAACCAACAGGAGTACTCCAAAGGGATAATAGGACCACTTGATTATGCTGTGTGGTGTCAGTCAATAGCGCATTGAATCCATACTTTGACAATGTTCAGATAGTCATGAAATAACTTGCCAAGTGCTCAACATACCAGTCGGTAAGAAGATATCCACCCTGCGGTCCACGGTATGTTCTTATAGCGTCCAAAAGGTACTTTGTACTTATTTTCGTAGCGGTATTCGCTGACTACCTCCTGCCACGAGGTAGTATCACCGCTTCTCCTTCTCGGCGTCTCACGTGACCTGACCTGTAGATGGTTCACTTGGTCGGTGATGACATCCACCTGCGCCGATCGGAGTAGCGGGAGTTCGTGTAGCAGAGCTATACCGGTATGGGGTTCAATTCCCCTTCACTGGAACTGTTTGGATGGTAATTGAGTCAGTCCTCTTTTGTGAATTAAATCGCTGCCGTTACCGCGTAGATTTTTCTCGGGTGGTTTCTAGATGATTAGCAAGGATCCTTTTTTGCGCTTAGACAGAAATAGCGCACCACTGGCTGGGTCCAGTTCACACTGATTTATCCTAGACGCGTTTCAGAACCGTAGTTCCTTCCTCAGTAGGCAAATATGAAATGCTACATGTGGACAGACTGGACATGTCTTTATATCCCCTTCTTGGGTTTAATAGAATATCTGGTCTGGATTCTTAATTAATTGGCTACAAGGGATTTGCCACTTGTAGCCTGATTTTGTCATAGATCCAGACAGGGGATTTTGACACACATGTGTCATGTTTAGTGGGCAACATATATATACTATATAATACCAAATATAAAAAGAACTATAGACATTTTTTAAAAGAGAAATCCTGCTATATAGAAATAAAAATGAAAATGAAAATAAAAATAGAGATGGACAATAAGTAAAATAGTAAAAAAGACAATAAGATGCAATTGTCATACAAACAAGATTCAGAAAATAAATACAAGATACAGAAAATGAATAAAAATAAAAATAGAATAAAAATAAAAATAAATATAAAAATAAAAATAAAAATGCAAATAAAATTAAAAGTCGGACATGGATAAGCAATGATAGTATAGTATTGGCAATTATATAGATGGATCCTAGGTTTGAAGGTCCTAGACTGATTTGCGTGGGAGGGAGAGGGGGGGGGGGAACGCAGGGAAAGTCGGCGTGTCGCTACAAAGCCCAACACCGACTGACCATGTGGTCCCACCCCCCTCCCCTATAGGAAACCAAAAATTTTGATCTCTGAATTCAGTCCCTGCGGCATCAGGGATCCAAACTCAAAGATCCTCTTTGATTCTTGTCTGGACATTTTTTAAAAGAGAAATCCTGCTATATAGAAATAAAAATGAAAATGAAAATAAAAATAGAGATGGACAATAAGTAAAATAGTAAAAAAGACAATAAGATGCAATTGTCATACAAACAAGATTCAGAAAATAAATACAAGATACAGAAAATGAATAAAAATAAAAATAGAATAAAAATAAAAATAAATATAAAAATAAAAATAAAAATGCAAATAAAATTAAAAGTCGGACATGGATAAGCAATGATAGTATAGTATTGGCAATTTTATAGATGGATCCTAGGTTTGAAGGTCCTAGACTGATTTGCGTGGGAGGGAGAGGGGGGGAGGAACGCAGGGAAAGTCGGCGTGTCGCTACAAAGCCCAACACCGACTGACCATGTGGTCCCACCCCCCTCCCCTATAGGAAACCAAAAATTTCGATCTCTGAATTCAGTCCCTGCGGCATCAGGGATCCAAACTCAAAGATCTTCTTTGATTCTTGTCTGGACATTTTTGCCAAGAAATCCCCTCCTCTCCAGTCAGTTAAATCAGACTGGAGAGGAGGGGACTACTTGGCAAAAATGTCCAGACAAGAATCAAAGAAGATCTTTGAGTTTGGATCCCTGATGCCGCAGGGACTGAATTCAGAGATCTAAATTTTTGGTTTCCTATAGGGGAGGGGGGTGGGACCACATGGTCAGTCGGTGTTGGGCTTTGTAGCGACACGCCGACTTTCCCTGCATTCCTCCCCCCCTCTCCCTCCCACGCAAATCAGTCTAGGACCTTCAAACCTAGGATCCATCTATAAAATTGCCAATACTATACTATCATTGCTTATCCATGTCCGACTTTTAATTTTATTTGCATTTTTATTTTTATATTTATTTTTATTCTATTTTTATTTTTATTCATTTTCTGTATCTTGTATTTATTTTCTGAATCTTGTTTGTATGACAATTGCATCTTATTGTCTTTTTTACTATTTTACTTATTGTCCATCTCTATTTTTATTTTCATTTTCATTTTTATTTCTATATAGCAGGATTTCTCTTTTAAAAAATGTCTATAGTTCTTTTTATATTTGGTATTATATAGTATATATATGTTGCCCACTAAACATGACACATGTGTGTCAAAATCCCCTGTCTGGATCTATTACAAAATCAGGCTACAAGTGGCAAATCCCTTGTAGCCAATTAATTAAGAATCCAGACCAGATATTCTATTAAACCCAAGAAGGGGATATAAAGACATGTCCAGTCTGTCCACATGTAGCATTTCACATTTGCCTACTGAGGAAGGAACTACGGTTCTGAAACGCGTCTAGGATAAATCAGTGTGAACTGGACCCAGCCAGTGGTGCGCTATTTCTGTCTAAGCGCAAAAAAGGATCCTTGCTAATCATCTAGAAACCACCCGAGAAAAATCTACGCGGTAACGGCAGCGATTTAATTCACAAAAGAGGACTGACTCAATTACCATCCAAACAGTTCCAGTGAAGGGGAATTGAACCCCATACCGGTATAGCTCTGCTACACGAACTCCCGCTACTCCGATCGGCGCAGGTGGATGTCATCACCGACCAAGTGAACCATCTACAGGTCAGGTCACGTGAGACGCCGAGAAGGAGAAGCGGTGATACTACCTCGTGGCAGGAGGTAGTCAGCGAATACCGCTACGAAAATAAGTACACAGTGGATGTCTTGACAGTAAAGTGATCAAATGCCCCAAAACATCTCTGGAAGTAAACCAGCAAGAGAGAAAGCTTAAAACTATCTAAAGTAGAGAGAAATAAAAAAAAACCCACTGAAATGCATTCCATTCTTGAAAGGAGGTGCGTGTAGAAGCTCTGTGGAGAAGAACTGCTTAAAGAGAAGCTTCTAGGCTCCACAGCCAACCTGTTCAGCAGATGTAAGTCTTCTGGTGCCTCAACAGACTTACAAAGGTAGAATACACATATTTCCACCATACTACATCTTACAACGGAAACCTGTAGTACCAGTAACTGTGAGTACAGCAACCTATAAAAAAGATGCAGAGCTTAGTCTGAAGTTGGTGGTTGCATAGTAAAAGAGAAATGTTGCACCCTTATTTTCTTAGCTGGAGAGGTGCAGTATGAGGGAAATTACTTTAACCCCTTTAAGACCAAGTCCATTTTCATTTTTTGTATTTTCATCTTTTCCTCCCCATATTCCAAGAGCCATAACTTTTTAAATTTTTCATTAATATAGCCATATGAGAGCTTATATTTTGTGGAACAAGTTGTATTTTTTAATGGCCCCATTTAATTTATCATGTCTAGGGTTGAGCGAACCCAAACTGTAAAGTTCGGGTTCGTACCGAACTTTACGATTTTTTGATCCCGGACCCAAACCCGAACATTTCAGTAAAAGTTTGGGTTCGAGTTCGGTGTTCGGCGATTTAATGGCACATGTTGAAAAGCTGCAGGGCAGCCGATCAGCAAGCGTTTAACTCGTGTGCCCTTAGAAGCCATCACAGCCATGCCTACTTATGGCATGGCTGTGATTGGCAAGTGCAGCATGTGACCCAGCCTCTATAGAGGCTGGAGTCATGTAGCGCCGCGCGTCACATCAGTTCTTACTAGTGTAGGGAGAGGATGATGCAGCTGTGAGGGAGAGATTAGGAAACAATTCTGGTGTTCTTGGTGTTGAATCTGCAAACTACAGCGATTATTTTTGTGGGTGCTATGCTACATTTTTGTACCCCTGAGCCCAGTGCCACAGAGAAAAAGGCTTTAATTAGTCTGTTTGTTAGGTGGCGTTGGCGACCATTTTTGCAAGTGCAGTGCACATGCAACTGCTTGTGTGCCAGGGACATTACTTTAATCCTGTTCTGGTAGCTCAGTGGGCGACATCTAGACATTTCTTAAGGACACCTGCACTGCATATGTGCCACGGGAAGGGAGGGCCTCAGGGGGGGGACATATTAAAAAAAATTTCTGTGAAGTACCCCTGTGCTTAATCTATTCATTAAATCCATCTGTTAGATTCCAGGAGGACAAATTTCCTTTTTTTGGCGGTCAAGTATCCCTGCTGCCTGCAGTACACACCTGACAGTGAAAAAAATTCAATTACATTAGTCTGTCACATATTTGTGTGACCTAAAGCGATTTTTTTTCTCTTTCTGACACCGGCACTGCATATCTGACAGTCAAATAAAACCGTTAAATAGTGCTGTTACATTTTTGATTGAAAAAAGCACACTTTTTGTGCTAGATAGTACATTTGCGGCCTGCGCTGCATTTCTGACAGTCCAATAAAACCGTGAAATACTGCTGTTATAGTGTGTCACAACTGAGGATGGGGGAAACCCTCAGCCATGCGATGTTACACGTATGTGGAAGCTGCTTGGCCAGGACAACAGAATTAGGGAGCAGGTCACCTCCTACAGCGTCCCTAACTCTGACCCTGACTCCTAGCTGTATGAGCCAACCCAGATGGTAGGAGGGCTCATAATCAGGAACCTCGGGTCCCTACTAGCCCTCATCAGATCCCTGAGCTAGGAGCAGGGTAAGACAACCTGTTCCTCCTTGACACGAAGGAACAGGAGTCTAAACTGGCCAAACTGCAAGGAAGGGGAAACATAAACAGCCTGTGGATATGGCAGGTGAGTGAAACCACTTCCACACCTACCTGCCCACTTCCACACCTACCTGCCACAGACACACTGACTGGATCCCGTGCTCACATGCTGAATGTCCATACCAAACATAAAAGGACACAGCACCCACACATAAACACACAGGAACCCAGATCCATAGCTGCAGTAAAATAAGACATCACAAGAACATAAAATAAACATCATAACATTTTATGACCACATGGGTGGCCCTCACTGGCAGATGGTAAAAGAGACCAGGAGGATGACTCCAGCTTACAAACAAGGCTGGAGTACCCCTCAGCTTCAGGTCTCAGCAGAAGCTAAATAGCCAGTAGCCACACCCACACATACTGGAAAGGGAATTAACCCTTCCAACACCAGAAAGGGTAGTGAAGCTACTTAAAGGGGAAGTGCACAAACATATAAACCCCATATAAACCCTGTGCACACCAAACCGGGAAAGTGCACACATACATAGACAGGTTGCCAGGTGCAACTGCATTCCCTTGACAGCAATCTGCCTAGCGACTGCTCAGACTACTATACCAGCGGCAACCACACGTGAGGCAAACTACTTCAGCCCACACCTGTGATTGAACAAGTCAAGACCGCAGGCAACTGCATGCAGTTCCAGGAGTCACGGCCATGACCATGGTCGTGACATATTGTTGGTTGAAAAAAACTCTTTGTGCTAGATAATAAGCTTGCAGCCTGCGCTGCATTTCTGACAGTCCGCTAAAACCATTAAATACTGCTGTTATAATGTTGTTTGAAAAAAAACTCACTTTTTGTGCTAGATAGTACATTTGCGGCCAGCACTGTATTTCTCACAGTCCAAAAAAAACTGTTAAATACTGCTGTTACATTTTTGGTTGAAAAAAAGCACACTTTTTGTGCTAGATTGTACATTTGCAGCCAGTGCTGCATTTCTGACAGTCCACTAAAACTGTTAAATACTGCTGTTATATTGTTGGTTGAAAAAAAACTCACTTTTTGAGTTAGATAGAACATTTTTGTCCTGCGCTGCATTTCTTATAGTCCGCTAAAACCATTAAATACTGCTGTTATATTGTTGTTTGAAAAAACTCACTTTTTGTGTTAGATAGAACATTTGTGGCCTGCGCTGCATTTCTGACAGTCCACTAAAGCCATTAAATACCGCCGTTACATTGTTGGTTGAAAAAATCTCACTTTTTGTGCTAGATAGTACATTTGCGGCCTGCGCTGCATTTCTGATAGTCCACTAAAACCGTTAAATACTGCTGTTATATTGTTGGTTGAAAAAAACTCAGTTTTTGTGCTAGATAGTACATTTGTTGCCTGCACTTCTGACAGTCCAATAAAACCGTTAAAAACTTCTGTTACATTGTCAGTTGAAAAAATCTCACTTTCTGTGCTACATAGTACATTTGCGGCCTGCGCTGCATTTCTGACAGTCCAATAAAACCGTTAAATACTGCTGTTATACTGTTGGTTGGAAAAAAGCACACTTTTTGTTCTAGATAGTACGCTTGCAGCCTGTGCTACATTTCTGACAGTCCACTAAAACCATTAAATACTGCTGTTATATTGTTGTTTGAAAAATAAAAAAAATGTTTTATGCTAGATAGTACGCTTGCAGCCTGCACTGCATTTCTGACAGTCCACTAAAACCGTTAAATACTGCTGTTATATTGTTGTTTGAAAAAAACTACTTTTTTAGCTATATAGTACATTTGCGGCCTGCGCTGCATTTCTGACAGCCAAATAAAACCGTTAAATACTGCTGTTACATTGTTGGTTGAAAAAAACTCAGTTTTTGTGCTAGATAATAAGCTTGCGGCCTGCGCTGCATTTCTGACAGTCCGCTAAAACCATTAAATACTGCTGTTATATTATTGCTTGAAAAAACTCACTTTTTGTGTTAGATAGTACATTTGCGGCCTGCGCTGCATTTCTGATAGTCCACTAAAACCGTTAAATACTGCTGCTATATTGTTGTTTAAGAAAAAAACACACTTTTTGTGCTAGATAGTACATTTGTTGCCTGCATTTCTGAAAGTCCAATAAAACCGTTAAATTCTTCTGATACATTGTCAGTTGAAAAAATCTCACTTTTTGTGCTAGATAGTACATTTGCGGCCTGCACTGCATTTCTGATAGTCCAATAAAACCGTTAAATACTGCTGTTATATTGTTGGTTGAAAAAAGCACACTTTTTGTGCTAGATAGTATGCTTGCAGCCTGCGCTGCATTTCTGACAGTCCGCTAAAACCATTAAATACTGCTGTTATATTGTTGTTTGAAAAAAACACCCTTTTTGTGCTAGATGGTACATTTGCGGCCTCCGCTGCATTTCTGACAGTACAATAAAACCGTTAAATGCTGCTGTTATATTGTTGGTTAAAAAAAGCACACTTTTTGTGCTAGATAGTACGCTTGCAGCCTGCGCTGCATTTCTGACAGTCCATAAAAAACGTTAAATACTGCTGTTACATTGTTGGTTGAAAAAAACACCCTTTTTGTGCTAGATGGTACATTTGCGGCCTGCGCTGCATTTCTGACAGTCCAATAAAACCGTTAAATACTGCTGTTACATTGTTGGTTGACACATTTAAATTTTTTGTGAACGTGACGTCCTTACTGTCAGTGAACCTAATTGTTGACTATTTGTGGTTACATTGTCGCCTGACATAAACAATCTGTGAACGCAAAGAATGAGGAGAGCGTCAAATAAGGGACGTGGCCCTGGTCGTGGTGCTGCTGGTGTTGGTGGAGCTCCTGTTGCAGGGAGAGGACCCTGTCGATCTGTGCCAGCTACATGCACAAGTGAAACAGCTTCCTCAGGTGCGAGTAGGCGACAGAACCTTCAGCGTTATTTTGTAGGCCCGAATGCCGCTCTACGAATGGTGAGGCCAGAACAAGTACAGGGAGTAGATTGGGGGTCTGACAGTGCCTCCAGTTCCTTTACATTGTCTCACACCAAGTCCCCTGCTGAAAGATCAGAGTTGGCACCTGCAGCCCATGGCCATCAGTCTTTCACCTCACCCTCTTGCAAATCAGCCAAGCAGTCTGAGCCCCAAGTCATGCAGCAGTCTCTTCTGCTTTTTGTTGACTCTGCTAGCAGGGTTTCCCAGGGCCATCCACATAGCCCTGCCCCAGAAGTGGAAGAGATTATGTGTACCGATGCCCAACCACTTATGTTTCAAGATGAGTACATAGGAGGACCACCGCTGCAAGTCTCGGCTGATGACTAAACACAGGTGCCAACTGCTTTGGCTTTCTACAGTGTGCAGACTGACAAGTAGGGCATGGGTGTAGACTGGGTGGAAGATGATGTGGAGGACGATGCGGTCCTCGACCCCACATGGAATCAAGGTCATGCAAGTGACCTGTGTAGTTTGCAGGAAGAGGGGGTGGTCGCACAGAGCCACCAGCACAGCAAAAGAGGGAGCAGGGTGCAAAAGCAGACCGAGCACACCAAAGCCAACTCCAAATAATTCCCTGGCATGACAGTTCTTCAGACAATGTGCTGCCGACAAGACAAAAGTGGTTTGCACTCTGTGCAATCAGAGCCTGAAGCGAGGCATAAACGTTCTGAACCTGAGCACAACCTGCATGACCAGGCCTCTAAGTGCAAAGCACCAGCTGCAGTGGAGTAGACACCTCAAAAACCAAGAAAAGTCTCTGGCTCCTCCTGCTTCCTCTTCTGCTGTAGTCTCAGCCTCTTTATCCCCCTCTGGAGTAACAGTGGCACCTGCCACCCTGCAAACAGAAGATGTGCCAGCAATACCACCACCTTGGTCAACAAGCATCTCCACAATGTCCCATGGAAGCATTCAGCTGTCTTTCTCCCAAACACTGGAGCGAAAGAGGAACCTAACCACTCATGATCCCTGGCTCTGAATGCCAGCATTTTCAAATTCCTGGCCAATGAAATGCTGTCATTCCATCTGGTGGACACGGACAGTTTTAAGAATCTGGTGGTGGTGGATGTCGCACAGTACGTTGTGCCCAGTTGCCACTACTTTTCAAGGCGAGCCATCCCTTCCCTGCACAACCAAGTGGGGACAAAATCAGGTGTGCACTGCGCAACGCCATCTGTGGCAAGGTCCACCTAACTACGGATACGTGGACCAGTAAGCACGGTCAGGGAGTTCTATCTCCATAACTGCACACTGGGTAAATGCAGTGGCGGCTGGGCCTGAGGCGGATAGCAGTTTGGCGCATGTCCTTCCACCACCAAGGATTGCAGGACGCTTCAGTTTGACCTCCTGTTGCTTCCTCCTCCTACTCCGCTTCCTCATTTTCTACCGGCTCCTCATCCGGTCAGCTAAACACCTTCACCACCAACTTCGGCACAGCCAGGGGTAAACGACAGCAGGAAGTTTTAAAACTTATCTCTTTGGGGGACAAACCCCACACCGCGCAAGAGCTGTGGACGGGCCTAGCCGGTGTGACGCATATCCCTTGCCTGGCGCATGTGTGGAATTTATGCAATAACTTGACCCACGCTTTCCACCCAATCCGATTTCAGCCATTGACCTCCCTTGGATGTGGTATCTCTTTCTCAGGCTCCCTCTCCGGCATGGAATATTGATTCCCATTACCCGTGATCACCATGGTAGGCGCATAAAAGAACATCGAAAGTTGATAGGGAAGATATCCAATTGGATCATGGATGTCACGGGGACATGCGATCAGGCAGAAGTTATCTAGAGTCAACAAAGCGGCAGCAAGGCCTCTCCTGTGTAATGTTTCCTCATCCAAAATACCGCAGTGACAGTCCCTGTAATTTTTTATTACTCATCCTCATTCCAATAACAGGGCAGCTTAAGAGTCCTGTATTGTTATTTATCGTCACTACCTCCCTGAGTCGGGAGTGGGTAATTGCTGAGCGCCTTCTGCCTTCCTTCAATTCTTCCTCTTTAATACCTTGTCCCACATCTCCACCCAGATTCTAGTTGAGCTAAATTATTTTTTGTTTCAAGAATCCTTTTATCAGCAGTGCAGTGGGACCGCGATGGGATCGAACGTCGCACCGCCATACGCAAATACGTATATGGATTTTTTTGAGTGTCAATTTGTTTACTCTAGTCTTTTATATAATCAACATTGTATATAATATCGACGATATTTTTTGCGTATGGCGTGGTGACGTTCGATCCCTTACGTAATTCACAATGTATTTAAATTCCATCTGGGATGAACTGAAATTTACCGTACACCATAGTTTTGATAAAATTTCCTTTCTGGATACCTGGGTGATTAAGGACAAAGAAGGTAAAATACAGACGGATTTATTTGTGAAACCAACTGATAGGAATAGTTTGCTGTCCTTTTCAAGCAGTCACCCAGCAACCATTAAGGAATCTATCCCATATTCACAATATCCGAGAGTTAGACGGATTGTTAGTGATAAGGATATGTGTCAAATAAGATTAGACAATATGACTAATAAATTCAGAGAGCGAGACTACCCCCCCCCGAATTATTGAAAATACAGCGAAATAAAATTGAGAATATACAGCCAGATAGGATTAAGAAGGATACAAGGATCCCTCTAGTGATTAACTACCATCCCTGGTCTCAACGCCTGAGGGCTATTGTCAATCAACATTGGTATATACTATCCAAGTCTTGTCCACAGATAGGTGAGTTTCAGAGGCCACCTATGATATGTTACAAACAGGCAGAAAATATTAGGTACAAAATAGGCAGATGTGGGAAGTAACAAAATAGAAAGAGGACAGAGTATTTTATCCACACCTAGACGGGGCACTTTTCCTTGTCTTAATTGTGTTAATTGTTCCAGTGTTATCAAGGGTTCATGTTTCTCCCACCCTCATTCAGGTGAAAGTATTCCAATAAGGGGCACGTTCACTTGTGATAGTAGATTTGTGGTTTACATTCTCAAATGTCCATGTGGATTACTATATGTGGAGGAAACCTTGATTAGAATGAAGGACAGATTAAGTAAGCACAAATCTACTATCCGCAAAGAGAACCTATTGCTTCCCTTTCATTTTCATGAAAAAAACCCACCATATTTCGCAGTTAAGGTATCAGATTATTGAGGGGGTATCGCTACCTCGTCGAGGGGGCAATAGGAATAAATTATTATTGAAAAGAGAGGCTTACTGGATCCATCGTTTACAAACGATGGAACCCAGGGGTCTCAATCGTGAATACAATGTGTCCTGCTTCCTATGAGGCACTCTGCCTTACGAATTTTGATAAATATATTTTCATTTTCTCCAGCATGATTAATCACCCAAAAAATTGACTATTTTCGATTGAAAACCTTTGATGATATAGAGTGGGTTCGATTTATCTAATACCGATATATTCGATTTGAAAATTTCGATGTAGTAATGACCTTTTGTTTAATGAGGGGGAGGAGCTTCCCTGATGATGTCAGTTCCTTTGTGTTTCATTTATGTATAAAAAGCTTGAAAGTAAGATGTTTATTTGCAGTCTGATGAAAGCACATTAGTGCTGAAACGCGTCACTATGCCATTATAATATGTGACCAATAAATCATTTCCTTGATTTACATCTCTGCGAAGTGCCGATCTTCTCCACTATAACATCTCCACCCAATCAGATTTCAGCCAATGACCTCCCTTGGATATGATATCCCTTTCTCAGGCTCCCTCTCCGGCATGGAACCCTGATTCTCCGTTACGCATGATCACCATGGTAGGTGCATAAAAGAACATTGAAAGTTGATAGAGAAAATATCCAATTGGATCGTGGATGTCACAGGGACATGCGACATGGTGGAGCAGTATGTGTGCACACGCCTACACGTACTGACTGATGGGTCTGCCTCCTTCAACTTCTGGGTCTCCAAATTGAGCACATGGCGTGAGCTTGCCCTTTACGCCTTGGAGGTGCTGGCCTGCCCTGCAGCCAGTGTATTGTCTGAACGTTTGTTTAGCATGGCAGGAGGGGGTTATCACAGACAAGTGCAGCCGCCTGTCCACAGCCAATGTGGACAAGCTCACATTCTTTAAAATGAACCAGGCAGGGATCCCACAGGACTTGTCCGTACCTTGTGCAGAATAGACATGTATACCGGCCTCACCCAGTCATTGTTGTACTCCAGCTCACTTTCTCTTTGTTTTATTTTTTATATTTTCCAATGTTTTGGGGTCTAGTCAAATTTAAACAATAATAATAATAATAAAATAAAAAACAAAAACCAGTGTTGGCTACTTCCTCTTTCCTCCTACACCGCCACATCCACCGCCTCCTCAACCTCCTACTACATATGCAACTCCTCCTCCTAGATCAAGATTATTATTTTTTATTTTTCCATATTTTATGTTATTTTAAGTCATTTCCCTATCCACATTTGTTTGCAGAGCACTTGCCATGCTCTTAACCACCTTTTGCAGCCCTGTAGCCCTTTCCATGACTTTTTTAGAGCCATTTTAGTGCTCCAAAGTTCGGGTTCCCATTGACTTTAATGGGGTTCGTGGTCAAGTTTGTGTCCTGAACTCGAACTTTTTTGCGAAGTTCGGCCGAACCCATCAAACCCGAACTTCTAGGTGTCCGCTCAACTCTAATCATGTCTTGTATTCAATAGAGATGAGCGAATTGAAGTTAACGCAGTGGAATTCTAACCGAATTTCAGGAAAAATTTGATTCACACCAAATCCGAATTTCCTCACACTTCGTGGTAATGAATATAGTTTTTTCCTAAAATGACTGCTGCACGTGTTAGGACATGGAGCAAATACCTCTGGGAACGAGGGATCACCCACAATGCCATGCATGCAGCCAATCAGCAGCCAGCCAGCCCTGTGATTTCACAGCCCTATAAATAGCCTCAGCCATCTTGGATTCAGCCATTTTCCAGTGTACTTAGTGCAGAGAGAGATGTCAGCAGGCGCTAGGGACAGTGCTAGGAAATACTCTAAAACTTTTATTTTGCTGAATAGAAGTTCAGGGAAAGATCATTAGAAGTGTAGTGAAAGCATAGGGAGGAATTATTTCACACTATAAAAGGAGAACAGGGTCCTATAGGGGAGTGTGCATCCTGGGTAACAGAGCAATACTATTACACCTTGCTGCACTGACTGGGGATCCAAATTGCTATTATATTGCTGCTTTCAGGTTTGCAATAGATGATACCTCTGTAATTCCAGCAAACCATTCTTTTTATTGGGGTCTGATACAGTCATTAACAGGGTGTATTACTCGGAAATATTTATATGGCTTATTAGCCTTTGTGCAGTGCAGTTATATGTTCTAAAGCCTTTTTTGGCGTGTATAAGTGCGAAAAGGGTCTTATTTGCCGTTCAGCGGTGCAGTTATATGTTCTATAGCCTTTTTTGGCATGTAAGTGTGGGAAATAAAAGGGCTTATTAGTGGTGAAGTGAGAAAATTACAGCCCTTTTTGGGTTGTATTAGTGGCAAAAGAAAAGTATTATTTGCCGTTCAGCAGTGCAGTTATATGTTCTAAAGCCTTTTTTGGCTGTGTTAGTGGAAAGAAAAGGCTTATTAGCTGTTATGTGGTGAAGTGAGAAAATGACAGCTCTTTTTGGCATGTATTAGTAGCAAAAAAAATTTTTATTTGCCCTTCAGCAGTGCAGTTATATGTTCTAAAGCCTTTTTTGGTGTGTATTAGTGGAAAAAAGGGTCTATTAGCCGTTGTGTGGTGAAGTGAGAAAATTACAGCCCTTTTTGTCGTGTATTATTGGGAAAAAAAAGTATTGTTTGCCGTCCAGCAGTGCAGTTATATGTTCTGAAGCCTTTTTTGGCATGTATCAGTGGGGAAAAAAGGGCTTATGAGCCGTTGTGTGGTGAAGTGGGGATATTACAGCCCTTTTTTTGCGTGAATTAGTGGCAAAAAAAGTATTTGCCGTTCAGCGATGCTGTTATATGTTCTAAAGCTTTTTTTGGCATGTATTAGTGGGAAAAAATTATTTTATTAGCCGTTGTGTGGTGAATAGTGTTGATCAAGCACCAAAGTGCTCGGGTGCTCGAGTAGAACACTTTGTGATGCTTGGGTGGAGCACAATGGAAGTCAATGGGAGAAACCAAGCATTAAACCAGGCACCCCCTGCTCTGAAGAGGGGAGGGTGCCAGGTCCCACTGAGATCTATGCAGAAGATCTCTGTGCAGTGAGGGAATCCCCAGTGTGAGTCCATGTCTTACGAGTCCCTGCTCTGACTCCATATATAGCTATGTCCATAAATAGAGTCAGTGCTTGGAGACACCCAGTGTATTTAAATCTAATTTAGCCTCTATTTCTTTCTGCAGGGATTTGAATTCAGGTTAACATGTAGCTGTATAGCGTAGTGGTTAAAGTCCTTGGCTCTAATGTAGAAAGTTGTGAGTTTAGATCCCGGCAAAAACATTTCAGAAATAGAGGCTATATTAAATTTATATATTTTATATTTTTTTAGTAAATGTAAAAAATGTATGTCACAAAATAAATATGTAATTACAAAAAAAAAAAAAATTATATATATATATATATATATATATATATATATATATACAGTACAGACCAAAAGTTTGGACACACCTTCTCATTTCTTTATTTTCATGACTTTTTCATGAAAATTGTAGATTCATACTGAAGGCATCAAAACTATGAATTTACACATGTAAAATTATATACATAACAAAAAAGTGTGAAACAACTGAAAATATGTCATATTCTAGGTTCTTCAAAGTAGCCACCTTTTGCTTTGATTACTGCTTTGCACACTCTTGGCATTCTCTTGATGAGCTTCAAGAGGTAGACACCTGAAATGGTTTTCACTTTACAGGTGTGCCCTGTCAGGTTTAATAAGTTGGATTTCTTGCCTTATAAATGGGATTGGGACCATCAGTTGCGTTGTGGAGAAGTCAGGTGGATACACAGCTGATAGTCCTACTGAATAGACTGTTAGAATTTGTATTATGGCAAGAAAAAAGCAGCAAACTGGCTCACATGAGAAAAAAATTACAACTATTAGACAAAGAAGATTATAGCACTATATTAGCTAAATTGCTCTATATTCGTTTTTTTTCGAATATTCGCTATATTGCTATATATTCTTGTTTTAGAATATTACAAATATTTGAAAAAATGAAGTTATAGCAATGTAGCGAATATTAGAAAAACAACTAATATAGAGCAATTTAGCTAATATAGTGCTATAATCTACTTTGTCTAATAGTTGTAAGTTGAAAAATTAGCAAAAAACATTCGCATTACAAAAATTAGCATTACGAAAATTCGCAAACAACACTACTCCTAAAGTCAAGTATATTGCAGCCTTCTTATTGGCCCACAAGCTAGAAGCAGGGAGGGATCATGTGTACTGATAAAAAATAAATAAAAAAATCGAACAAAAAAAAATCAAATATTCGAAATTACGAATAAATATCACTATATTCAAAATATTTGCGATTTTTCGAAGTACCTATATTCGCAATAAAAATTTAAAATGAGAAAAAAGAATTTATTTGCAAATTATGGTGGAAAATAAGTATTTGGTCAATAACAAAAGTTCATCTCAATACTGTGTTATATACCCTTTGTTGGCAATGACAGAGGTTAAATGTTTTCTGTAAGTCTTCACAAGGTTTTCACACACTGTTGCTGGTATTTTGGTCCATTCCTTCATGCAGATCTCCTCTAGAGCAGTGATGTTTTGTGGCTATCACTGGGCAACACGGACTATCAACTCCCTCCAAATGTTTTCTATCGGGTTGAGATCTGGAGACTGGCTAGGCCACTCTAGGACCTTGAAATTCATCTTACAAAGCCACTCCTTCGTTGCCCGGGCAGTGTGTTTGGGATCATTGTCATGTTGAAAGACCCAGCCACATTTCATCTTCAATGCCCTTGCTGATGGGAGGAGGTTTTCACTCAAAATCTCACGATGCATGGCTCCATTCATTCTTTCCTTTACACGGATCAGTCGTCCTGGTCCCTTTGCAGAAAAACAGCCCAAAAGCATGATGTTTCCACCCACATGCTTCACAGTAGGTATGGTGTTCTTTGGATGCAACTTAGCATTCTTTCTCCTACAAACACAACAAGTTGAGTTTTTACCAAAAAGTTCTACTTTGGTTTCATCTAACCATATGACATTCTCCCAATCCTCTTCTGGATCATCCAAATGCTCTCTAGGAAAATTCAGACGGGCCCGGACATGAACTGGCTTAAGCAGGGGGACACGTCTGGCACTGCAGGATTTAAGTCCCTGGCGGCGTAGTGTGCTACTGATGGTAGCCTTTGTTTCTTTGGTCCCAGCTCTCTGCAGTTCATTCACTAGGTCCCCCCGTGTGGTTCTGGGATTTTTGCTCACCGTTCTTGTGATTATTTTGACCCCACGGGGTGAGATCTTGCATGGAGCTCCAGATCGAGGAAGATTATCAGTGGTCTTGTATGTCTTCCATTTTCTAATAATTGCTCCCACGGTTGATTACTTCACACCAAGCTGCTTGCCTATTGCAGATTCAGTCTTCCCAGCCTGGTGCAGGTCTGCAATTTTGTTTCTGGTGTGCTTCAACAGCTCTTTGGTCTTGGCCATAGTGGACTTTGGAGTGTGACTGTTTGAGGTTGTGGACAGGTATCTTTTATATTGATAACAAGTTCAAATAGGTGCCATTATACAGATAACGAGCAGAGAACAGAGGAGCCTCTCAAAGAAGAAGTTACAGGTCTGTGAGAGCCAGAAATCTTGCTTGTTTGTAGGTGACCAAATACTTTTTTTTACCGAGGAATTTACCAATTAATTCCTACAATGTGATTTCCTGTATTCTTTCTCCCATTCTGTCTCTCATAGTTGAAGTGTACCTATGATGACAATTACAGGCCTTTCTCATATTTTTAAGTGGGAGAACTTGCACAATTGGTGGCTGACTATATACTTTTTTGCCCCACTGTATATACCAGGGCCGGCCTTAGGTGTTCAGGAACCCTGTGTGAGCTAACCTTGTGGCCCCCCCCCCCCCCTTCAAAAAATAAATAAAAAATATTGTGTGGCACAGTGTATGCTATATGTGTATAACAAACATATTTCACATGAAAACTTACAGTTACTTGGCTTGGCCCTTGGGGATCTTGGACGCCACTTCCACACTTTGGCCGGGGGCTCGGTGGAGCTGATGAGGTGTTTTATCCTTATGAGAAATATTTCATAATAAGTATTTGGAGAAGGGGCAGAGGGATAGCAGAGCAGGGAGAGGCTGGTGCTGCTACTAGGGGGTCATACCATGGGGGAGTAATAAAGCCCACCATAATGCCCCCCCAGTAGTAATAATTCTCCTTATAATGTGACAGTGCAAACCTATATAGTGCCCCTAGTAAATGACCCCATAGTGCTCCACACCCTCCTTCCTCCTAGTGCCCCCCATAATGTACCAGTATAAAATGCTCCAGTAGATGCCCTCAGTGTTCCCCATAATTTGCAAGTATAAAATACCCCTTCTTAGTGCCCCCCGTAGATGACCCCATAGTACTCCTCTCCCCCCTTCCCCATAGTACCCACCATGTGTCCCAGTATAAAATTGTGCTGTACAGAGAGCCCATATAAAATACCCCTTCTTTGTGGCCTCAGTAAATGCCCCTATAGTGCCCCCAATCATGTGCCAGTATTAACAGCCCCCCCCCCGTGCCAGTAATAAAAGCCCCCTATGCCAGTAATAGCAGCCCCCCTGTGCCAGTAATAGCAGCCCCCAGTAATAACAGCCCCCTGTGCCAGTAATAACAGCCCCCAGTAATAACAGCCCCTCTGTGCCAGTAATAACAGCCCCCAGTAATAAGAGCCCTTCTGTGCCAGTAATAACAGCCCCCAGTAATAAGAGCCCCTCTGTGTCAGAAATAACAGCCCCGGGGGCGGAGCCTGCAGCCGTGCTGAATGGCTGTGTGAAGACAGAGCTCCGTTGTAAAAGTGCCCTTACAGCCTGTATTACAGCGTGATTAGGCCGAATCATGGTCAAGATCGGAGGCTCCAAGGCAGGGGAATCCACTGCCCAAGTGAAATCTGCTCCAGCAAGCGGCGATATGGATAAATTCATAAAAAAAGCTGCCGCTACCTACGTTAGCAGGGAAGCTAAGATGGCGCCGGCGTCTCCACATGCGGCCAGCAGAAGACAAGGTGAAGCGATCATGGGCGCGCACGGAGGTGAGGATGACTCTGATACCCTCCCGATCTCCCGCTCTTACCTCAGGGACACTCTGACTGCATCGCTGGCATCTGCTTTAGAACCGATCAGCACTGATATTGGTGAGATAAAACAAGATGTCCGCCACATAGGCCGCAGGGTGGAAGCGCTGGAGGAGACACAAATAGCCCTGTTGGATCATTAAACAGTAGTGGCACAAAAGCTGCAGGTGGTACAGATGAATCTGAACACGATTTATAGCTCCTTAGAAGATCAGGAGAACAGAGGCCGCCGCAACAACCTCCGTTTCAGGGGGATACCTGAAACGGTTAATCAGAGTGATATCCCTAACACTGTGATGCAAATATGCTCTTCCTTGCTGGGCCCAGACTCAGTTCATGAGATTTTGTTAGAAAGAGCTCACAGGGCTCTGAAGCCCAAGCCTGTCCCCCCAGCACCACCGAGAGATGTCATCTGCAAATTTTTAAGCTTCCCAGTAAAAGAAGCAGTGTTAAATAAAGCCAGAGATATGCAAACGGTGCAGTGGGATGGTTATGAGATCCTTGTCTTTCAGGACTTAGCCCAATCTACACTGAGGAAAAGGAGATCTCTTAAGCCACTAACGGATTGGCTTAGACGGAACAACATCATGTATAGATGGACCTTTCCCTTTGGCCTTACGTTTGTCTATGATGGCCGCAGGATGTCGATCTCGTCCTATGTGGATCTGGAGGCGGTGTATGAACATTTGAACATAGCTCCACTGGATATCCAGGACTGGGATCCGGTGCAAGATCTCTGCGGATTACCTGCTCTCCCTCCTATTGAAACCTGGGACAAACTACATACACCCAAACAGCAGAGAAACAGAAGAGGGAACCAGAAAACCACCCCGAGAAGACTTCCTATGGGAGAATAATTCTCCTCCAGCATAATGAAGGACTAGAGGTCTTGTATTAACCGCACTTCTCCTCCTACTGGGGTATCTCCCCCTTAGTTTCTTTCGCTTACATCTT
Source organism: Bufo gargarizans (assembly GCF_014858855.1). Taxonomy (NCBI): domain Eukaryota; kingdom Metazoa; phylum Chordata; class Amphibia; order Anura; family Bufonidae; genus Bufo; species Bufo gargarizans. The sequence continues at coordinate 497,031,753 of NC_058081.1, forward strand.
ATTTCCCCCCTTCTTGATATAGATCTTTACACTCCCTCCTTGATCTAACCAGGCCACTTTCTTGTCATAAGGGCACTGATACTGATCTGTTTTTCTCCCCCCTACTTTACCTTTCCTTCGGGATATTATTTTCATATTCCTACCCCTATCCTATGATTGTATTTTATTTTCTATCCAAACCATTATGTTTCCATTTTTTTACCACATGACCTCTTTGCTGGTTGTAAAGCAGAAGAGTATGCGGTATAACAGTTACCTGTTATTATTGGTTATATATGTTGTTCTTATAGGTAGAACTACCACTGACATTTTCGATTTGATATATCATTTTAGGATGATGGCAATGCAGTTGATGGCTGCATCTGGGAAGGCACATCTATACCCCTGGCTTCTATGGTCACTCGAGCATTCAATAGTTCAGGCACTCCCACTTCTGAGGTAACTAGATGGCGGATCTAAATATTGTCTCCTACAATGTAAAAGGTTTTAACGCGCCTTCCAAGAGATGTCAGATTCTCTCCCTACTTAAAAAAAAAGACTGTTCAATCCTGTTGCTGCAGGAAACACATTTCAGATTTGATCGTTATCCAAATTTATCCCACTCAAAATTTCCGCTATGGTTCCACTGTGGCTCCAACTCCTCAGCATCCAGGGGAGTCAGTGTGGGAATCAGGGGTGATGTGCCTTTCCAATTGTGTTCTCAATTACAGGACCCAGAAGGACGTTACATTTTGATTAAGGGCCGTATTTCAAACCAAGTATACACGTTTATTAATATATACGCCCCAAACACTAACCAACAACAATGGTTTCAAAGTCTCTCCCCAATAATAGAATCCTTTAAAGAGGGTATCACTGTTTTGGGCGGAGACTTTAACCTGGTCATGGACCCCTTGAAAGATACATCTTCCCATAAATCAGCCCTCTCCCATAAAGCTTTGGTGTCCATTAAGAAACAAATTCATAATCAGGACTTCATTGATGTCTGGAGAACCCTTAATCCAGAAACTAGAGATTATACCTTTTTTCTCCCAGGCCCATGGTTCATATCAAAGACTAGACCATATTATGATCTCCAGGGAGCATATCCATTTGTGTTCTAAAGCATGGATCGATTCTATCCACTTATCCGATCACTCCCCTATTTTAGTCAACATTTCTACGCCTCAATTGTCCCCAAGGTCTTTTATGTGGAGGCTTAATGAACAACTCCTATCGTCTAAAGAACAAATTCTAGATATCCAGAATTCCATGGAAGAATTTTTCGCGTTTAACGCGCTTCCTGAAACTTCCCCCCATGTAGTCTGGGACACCCACAAGGCCTTCATACGAGGTCAGTTCATCAAGGCAGGCTCGATTCTTAAGAAAAAAAGGAAGGAACATATGGACCACCTAATGTTAGAAATCCGTAAATTAGAGACCCTTCATAAAAGGTCTTTGCAAGATTCCCAGCTCACCAGACTTAGCGAACTGAGAGCGGAACTGAAAAATTATCTAAACACACAATCCGCGAAGCTTTTCTTGCATTCTCAGTATAAATTCTTCGCTCATGGTGATAAAACATCTAGATTTATGATGAGTAGAATAAAAAAAAGAAGAGCCCATAATTATATACACAAAATTATCAAGGCTGGAGGTGACCAGGCTTTAACTACAAAGGAGATAGCCCATCAATTCCATGAGTATTACAGGGCCCTCTATAATATTCCTCAAATTAGCGGGGATGCAGACTCCATATCATCATCTCTATCAATTAAACAATTCCTCGGTCGGATCCCCTTACCCAGCCTTGATGACTCCCAAAGAAGTAAACTTAGCTCTCCATTTACTTCGGAAGAACTGCTGCTCACTATCAAGCAGCTCCCTAAGAATAAAGCCCCTGGCCCAGATGGCTTTCCTGCTCTTTACTATCGTACCTTTAGTCGAATTCTAGCCCCCCACCTGCTGAAAATTTGTAATATGTCCCTAAAAGGCCACCCTTTGACCCCTGAAATGTCCAAAGCGCACATAACTATTATTCCCAAAGAAGGGAAAGATCCCTCCGTTTGCGCCAATTACCGCCCCATATCTCTCCTAAATCTGGACCTAAAGTTACTTGCGAAAATGTTAGCTAACCGCCTATCCCCTCTACTTCCCCTGCTGGTACACAGAGATCAGACTGGCTTTGTTACTGGAAGAGAGGGTAAAGATAACTCAGCTAGACTGCTAAATGCTCTGTTTTCTGCTAAAAAACACTCCACCCCTCTAGTCTTTCTCAGCACCGATGCTGAGAAAGCATTTGACCGGGTCAAATGGGATTATATGACACTCACCCTGGGAAAGTTTGGCTTACCTCCAGAGTTCGTGGACGCTATCCACTCAATGTATAATAGAGCCTCAGCAGCGGTAATAGTTAACAGCTCCCTCTCTCTTCCTTTCTCTATTCAGAATGGAACGAGACAGGGATGTCCCCTCTCTCCCTTCTTGTTTGTTCTGGTCATGGAGCCCCTCCTACAACTTATCCGTCAGGAAAGGAAGATAGAGGGTGTTAAATTAGGGGGTCAAGACCATAAAGTTGCCGCATTTGCGGATGACCTTATGATCACTACAACAAACCCGGAGATATCTCTGCCTATCATCTATAAGATATTGGAGACCTTCAGCCCGATCTCAAACTTTAAGATTAACCTAAAGAAGTCCAACGTTTTGGCTGTGGGCATGAAACCTTCAGTTAAATTAAAGCTAGCTAGAACTTCCCCCTTTAATTGGGACACGCCTTATATTACATACATTGGCATCAAAATTCCGATGATTCAGATAAGCTTTTCTCCCTTAACTATACTCCTCTCCTTAAATCAATACAGGACCAACTAGCCACGTTACACTCTCCCTTTCTATCCTGGTTTGGTCGTAAGAATATGGTGATGTCCCTGGTCCTCCCCAGACTTAATTACCTTCAACAAGTCCTCCCTATCCCTATCCCGACAAAATTTTATAATGCCCTCTCTAGGGCAATTAGACTGTTTATTTGGAATAAAAAGAGACCTAGGATTTCGTTACCAGCTCTCCAGAAACATAGATCAGAGGGTGGTATAGGCCTCCCAAACCCGCTTATGTATAATAGGGCTATTCTCTTGACGAGAGTCCTAGATTGGTTCAGGCAACCTCCTCACAAGTCTTGGGTAGGCATGGAAGTTTCCCAATCCGGTTACTCCTTTAGAGGTCTTTTAGTCGACACCACTAGCTTTCCTTTTAAGGATATAATTGCTAGCCCTTCAACTAAAGCGACTCTAGAAGCATGGAAATGGTTTCAGGCTTCCAATATGGGTATTCCCACCCCATCGCCATTGGTTCAGATAAGGGACGTTCTTGACCTAGCCTCCAAGGCATTGAAGCAACATATTCCAACAGCTCTCCGCCTTTCAACTACTCCCATCATATCTCTATATACAGAGTCTGGAGTTCTGTTGGAGGGAGATGCCTTTTGTGCGGCCTTGAATGTCCCTTATGCCAACCCTCTCATTATTTCCTTTTTAAAGAATTATATCACTAGACTTATTCCATTTCATTCTCTTCTAAGACCTATCACATGGTTAGAACATATGATCCAGACTCAATCCCCCCCTGTCAAACCTATATCACAAATATATAAAAGGCTTAACTCACCTGTCATGCCACCAAAACCGGCCTTCATAAGCCTTTGGGAGAAGGACCTTGATTGTAGTTTTTCCTCGAGGGAATTGACTCGCATGTACATGACCCCTCACTCCTCATCCCGTTGCGTAAGGATACAGGAGAACGGGTATAAAGTATTAACCAGGTGGTATAAGACCCCGGATATAACTTGCAGGTATAAAGAAGGGAACTCGGATATCTGCTGGCGATGTGGCCAAGCAAGAGGTACCTTCTACCATATTTGGTGGCTATGTCCGAATATTTATAAGTGGTGGGTTACAATTTTCAATAAATGCAATCTGATTTGTGGCTCAAAAGTTCCACTGTCCCCCCTACTTGCCCTCTTAGGTAGCCCTGAAGGTGTCAAACCAATCAAGGTTCCCTTCCTCTTCTACCAGCTAATTGTGGCTGCACGTCTGTTGGTTCCGCAGCAATGGTTGTCTCCAGACACCCCATCGGAGACTTCTTGGGTTAACAAAGTAGATGCCATATACCGCTTTGAGGAGGTAGCATCATGGGAAAACAGATCCCATGCTAGATTTAAGACAAAGTGGGCGCAATGGGAAAGGTTTAGGAAGTTCTAAATCTGTTTATTTGCCATCTTGCCATTGAAACATTGCCCGTATTGTCCTTTTATAACTTCAATATGCCTACATGTCAGTCACTTCATACATGCTTTCAATGTGTGCGATATCTACCTATAATTTGTGTTTGTGAATGTTCTGTTCGGCCTAGGTCGACAAATATTTTTTGATATGCTTATTGCTATGTATCACATCTTATTTACTCAATAAAAGTAAAAAAAAAAAAAAAAAGAAAAAAGAAATAACAGCCCCTCTGTGCCAGTAATAACAGCCCCTCTGTGCCAGTAATAACAGCCCCCTTTTCCAGTAATAACAGCCCTCCATTTGCCAGTAATAACAGCCCCCCCTTTGCCAGTAATAACAGCCCCCTTTGCCAGTAATAACAGCCCCCCCCTTTGCCAGTAATAACAGCCCCCCCTTTGCCAGTAATAACAGCCCCTCCTTTGCCAGTAATAACAGCCCCCCTTTGCCAGTAATAACAGCCCCCCCTTTGCCAGTAATAACAAACAGCCCCCCCCCTTTGCCAGTAATAACAGCCCCTGCCAGTAATAACAGCCCCCCCTTTGCCAGTAATAACAGCCCCCGCCAGTAAAAGTATTGTACATAATAAAAATAATTAAAAAAAAACATACTTACCTCCATGTCAGTGATGCGATGCAGGCCTCTTCTGGCCTGTGTCCCACGCTGTATGGCTCTGGCGGCGCGATGACGTCATCGCGCCGCCTGCGCCAGCCTCTGATAGGCTGCAGGCACTAGGCCACAGCCTATCAGAGGAAGGGAAAGTGACACGCCTCTCCCTCCCCTACCGCAGCACAGGCAGGCATCTGTATTGCTGTCCTGAGGACGGCGATACAGATGACTGTAGCGCTCATCTCCCTGTGCCCAGCCGCCGCCGCCAGCCCGCCCCGAGGGAGAACATAAGTGCCGCCTCGCCTGCCGCATATTACACTGCGAGCTGTTGGCCGCCCAGCGCCCCTGTTGCTATGGCGCCCTGTGCGGCCGCACAGCCCGCACACCCCAAAGGCCGGCCCTGGTATATACATATAGATAAAATCATACTTCTGATATATATGAATGCATAATATGTGGGAAACTACTACTGATGTTTTTAGCCATAATATATTTACATATATAATAATATATTATATATTCTAAATATATAATAATATATGTAAATATATTATGGCTAAAAACACATACAGTACAGACCAAAAGTTTGGACACACCTTCTCATTCAAAGAGTTTTCTTTATTTTGATCACTATGAAAATTGTAGATTCACACTGAAGGCATCAAAACTATGAATTAACACATGTGGAATTATATACATAACAAAAAAGTGTGAAACAACTGAAAATATGTCATATTCTAGGTTCTTCAGAGTAGCCACCTTTTGCTTTGATTACTGCTTTGCACACTCTTGGCATTCTCTTGATGAGCTTCAAGAGGTAGTCACCTGAAATGGTCTTCCAACAGTCTTGAAGGAGTTCCCAGAGATGCTTAGCACTTGTTGGCCCTTTTGCCTTCACTCTGCGGTCCAGCTCACCCCAAACCATCTCAATTGGGTTCAGGTCCGGTGACTGTGGAGGCCAGGTCATCTGGCGCAGCACCCCATCACTCTCCTTCATGGTCAAATAGCCCTTACACAGCCTGGAGGTGTGTTTGGGGTCATTGTCCTGTTGAAAAATAAATGACGGTCCAACTAAACACAAACCGGATGGAATAGCATGCCGCTGCAAGATGCTGTGGTAGCCATGCTGGTTTAGTATGCCTTCAATTTTGAATAAATCCTCAACAGTGTCACCAGCAAAGCACCCCCACACCATCACACCTCCTCCTCCATGTTTCACGGTGGGAACCAGGCATGTAGAGTCCATCCGTTCACCTTTTCTGCGTCGCACAAAGACACGGTGGTTGGAACCAAAGTTCTCAAATTTGGACTCATCAGACCAAAGCACAGATTTCCACTGGTCTAATGTCCATTCCGTGTGTTCTTTAGCCCAAAAAAGTCTCTTCTGCTTGTTGCCTGTCCTTAGCAGTGGTTTCCTAGCAGATATTCTACCATGAAGGCCTGATTCACACAGTCTCCTCTTAACAGTTGTTCTAGAGATGTATCTGCTGCTAGAACTCTGTGTGGCATTGACCTGGTCTCTAATCTGAGCTGCTGTTAACCTGCGATTTGTGAGGCTGGTGACTCGGATGAACTTATCCTCCGCAGCAGAGGTGACTCTTGGTCTTCCTTTCCTGGGGCGGTCCGCATGTGACCCAGTTTCTTTGTAGCGCTTGATGGTTTTTGTGACTGCACTTGGGGACACTTTCAAAGTTTTCCCAATTTTTCGGACTGACTGACCTTCATTTCTTAAATTAATGATGGCCACTTGTTTTTCTTTACTTAGCTGCTTTTTTCTTGCCATAATACAAATTCCTACAGTCTATTCAGTAGGACTATCAGCTGTGTATCCACCTGACTTCTCCACAACGCAACTGATGGTCCCAACCCCATTTATAAGACAAGACATCCCACTTATTAAACCTGACAGGGCCCACCTGTGAAGTGAAAACCATTTCAGATGACTACCTCTTGAAGCTCATCAAGAGAATGCCAAGAGTGTGCAAAGCAGTAATCAAAGCAAAAGGTGGCTACTTTGAAGAACCTAGAATATGACATATTTTCAGTTGTTTCACACTTTTTTGTTATGTATATAATTCCACATGTGTTAATTCATAGTTTTGATGCCTTCAGTGTGAATCTACAATTTTCATAGTCATGAAAATAAAGAAAACTCTTTGAATGAGAAGGTGTTTCCAAACTTTTGGTCTGTACTGTATATATATATATATATATATATATATATATATATATATATAAAAATATATATATACACTCACCTAAAGAATTATTAGGAACACCTGTTCTATTTCTCATTAATGCGATTATCTAGTCAACCAATCACATGGCAGTTGCTTCAATGCATGTAGGGTTGTGGTCCTGGTCAAGACAATCTCCTGAACTCCAAACTGAATGTCAGAATGGGAAAGAAAGGTGGGCTACAACAGCAGAAGACCCCACTCGGTACCACTTATCTCCACTACAAATAGAAAAATGAGGCTACAATTTGCACAAGCTCACCAAAATTGGACTGTTGAAGACTGGAAAAATGTTGCCTGGTCTGATGAGTCTCACTGGTGTGGGGGATGTTTTCTGGGCACACTTTAGGCCCCTTAGTGCCAATTGGCCATCGTTTAAATGCCACGGGCTACCTGAGCATTGTTTCTGACCATGTCCATCCCTTCATGACCACCATGTACCCATCCTCTGATGGCTACTTCCAGCAGGATAATGCACCATGTCACAAAGCTCAAATCATTTCAAATTGGTTTCTTGAATATGACAATGAGTTCACTGTACTAAAATGGCCCCCACAGTCACCAGATCTCAACCCAATAGAGCATCTTTGGGATGTGGTTGAACAGGAGATTCGTGCCCTGGATGTGCATCCCTCAAATCTCCATCAACTGCAAGATGCTATCCTATCAATATGGGCCAACATTTCTAAAGAATGCTATCAGCACCTTGTTGAATCAATGCCACGTAGAATTAAGGCAGTTCTGAAGGCTAAAGGGGGTCCAACACCGTATTAGTATGGTGTTCCTAATAATTATTTAGGTGAGTGTGTATATATATATATATATATATATATATATATATATACAAAAATTGGACTGCACTCCAAGTAATTTGTGAAGAAAATCTGTGTTTATTCACCCATCTTGTGGCAAAGCGACGTTTCGGCTCCAACTGAGCCTTTCTCAAGGCTTGAGAAAGGCTCAGTTGGAGCCGAAACGTCGCTTTGCCACAAGATGGGTGAATAAACACAGATTTTCTTCACGAATTACTTGGAGTGCAGTCCAATTTTTGTATGTTCATAACTGGGTAAGCACCTGCTGCCGTCTTTGGATTTGCACCCAGATATCAGTAGGGTGGTGCCGCCTGTGGTTTTCCTTTTGTATATATATATATATATATATATATAAAATTTAGCCTCTATTTCTGAAAAGTTTCTGCCGGGATTTGAACTCACAACCTTCTACATTAGAGGCAAAAACCTTAACCACTACACTACACAGCTACATGTTAGGCTACATGTTAGGCTACTTTCACACTCGTGTTTTGGCTTTCCCTTTGTGAGATCCGTCATGGGCTCTCACAGCGGTCCAAAATGGATCAGTTTTGCCCTAATGCATTCTGAATGGAAAAGGATCTGCTCAGAATGCATTAGTTTGCCTCTGATCATTCGCTCCTTTCCGCTCTGGAGGCAGTTTTTTGCCGTCCGCTTGATGAAACTGAGCGAAAATGATCCATCCTGGCACACAATGTAAGTCAATCAGCAGTCGATCACCAAAGTGATTGCCAAGAGACAACAGTATGTGTGCACTCATCCAACGGCACAGAAGTTGAACGTGCTCCTGTCCAAGTTGCTGTTTCTGCAGTCCCTCCCTTTCCAAATGGTGGACTCTGCACCTTTGAGAGAACTCATGGCTGAAAAAGGCAGCTTATGTAGAACAGAAGGTGGGCCAGTCCTTGAGCCTGTCGGTGTCTGCCAAAGTGCACGGCAGTGCCGAGGTGTGGAGCTGTGACTACGGTCAAGGAAAATATATATCCTTTACAGCCCGCTGGATAAATGTGGTTCCTGCCCAGCCAAACTAGCAACTTGGCCAGGTGATGCCGTTTTTGCCTCCACATTCTCACACCATTTGTCCTGCCACAATGTCCGCATCTTCCTCATCATCCTCCACCATGTCCTCAGCCTACACTTCAGGAACAATTCATAGTGCTCATCCAGCATACCACATGTGCAGGGCACGGCGGTGTCTCGCTGTTCTACACCTTGTTTGCTTGGGCGAACGGAGTCACACAGTGGAAGAACTGCTCCGTATTCTTCATGAAGAAATCGAATTCTGCCTTTCTTCATGACAACTGAAAATCGGAACCATGGTGACCGACAACGGGAAGAACATGGTGTCGACGCTGCGTCAAGGAGGGCTGAGCCATGTGCCCACGTTTTCAATCTGGTTGTAAAGCAGTTCCTGAAGTCTTCCACCCATTTTCAAGACATCCAAAATGGCCAGGAAACTTTGCATGCACTTCAGCCACTCATACACCACCAAGAACACCTTCTTTGAGCTGCAGATGCAGAACGGGGTCCCCCAACATAGGTTGATATGCTACGTTTCCACCCATTGGAATTCCACCCACCATATGTTGAACCGACGATACGAACAGAGAAAGGCCATAAATGATTTCTTGATGATCCAAGCGGACAGGAGTACTCCCCTGTGTAACTTCGATGTCAGCTAGTGGCAGCTCATGAGTGACACCTGCCGTTTGCTCAGGCCCTTTGAGGATGACACGTTATTTGTCAGTCTCCAGGACTACGGGATGAACAGTGTCATTCCACTGCTTCATATCCTGGAACAGATGCTGGTACATCTGGCTGGTCAGGGGACTGGAAACGTGGCGGATACATCTCAAGGCCATATAAGCCCTGTGGGGGCTGAACTGGAGGAGGAGGAGGACATTGGAGAACAAGCAATGTGTTACAAAATGGGTGTTTTTTTTACACAGGTGATAGGACAGGAGGAGCAGAGGCAGCCGGAGAAGCAAGAGGGCGATGAAGAAGACGAGGCAGATGACCCAGGCACACCGTGGCAGTATGCCGTGTAGATGGAGGCAGGGAGTCCCGATGCATGCTTAGTTGCTTGCGTAGTGACAGCCGAATTGTCACTATTCAGCAGTGGGATGACTTCTGGCTCTCCACCTTGTTGGACCCTCACTAACGGTCCAAAATGGGGGCCTTTTTTACACCCACTGAGAGGGAGTACAAAATGAACTACTATAGAGACATCCTATGTAGTCAGTTGGCCGCTGCCTATCTGCGCCATCACCCATCCTCTTGCAGGTCTGACCGGGGGCTCTCTGCACTCTCTTTCCACTGCCATGGCTGCTGTGGCAGGTGGGGGAAGGGGGGTTGGAGCAGTACCAGCTCCATCAGCAGCAAAGTGAGTCTAGAGTTGATGATGAGCAGCTTTCTTAACCCGCCTAGTGAAGAAACTACTCACCAGCAGCAGCAGATAGACATGGAGCATAACCTGAACCAGCAGGTGGTGACATACTTGGACAGCACCCTGCCACCCCACATTGAAGATCCGCTGGACTACTAGGCAGCCAAACTGGATTTGTGGCCGCAACTTGCCGAGTTTGCCCTGGAAAAGCTGTCCTGCCCGACCAGTAGTGTGGCATCAGAGCAGGTGTTTAGTGCAGCGGGGGCCATAGTTGCCCCAAGGAGAACTCGCCTGTCCACCCAAAATGTGGAGAGATTGACCTTTGTCAAGATGAATCAGGCATGGATCTGCCAGGATTTCCACCCACCAATGCCTGATGCATCAGATTAGTTCATACATCCTTCCTCATACAAACCTTGACAAAAGATACTGGTTTCTTCTGGCTACCTGCTTCAGCTACTATTCTGATGCTGCCACACATCGGATGCCAAGTGCTCCTTCGTACACCCACCATTGTCAGCGGGTACTGTTATTGCCACCCACCTCCCCACTCTGTCACCGGGTCACTCTGTGGTCTCCTGATGCTGCCACCTCACCACTCAGGTCTCCTCATGCTGCTGCTGCCACCGCCACACTATGTAATTGTGCCACTCTATTGCCTCCTTATGCTGCTGCTGCTTTCACCTCCACAATATATCACCTTGCCACTCTGTGGTCTCCTCATGCTGCTGCTAAATCAAGACTATGTCACTGGGCCACTCTGTAGACTCCTCATGCTGCTGCCACCTCCACACTGTCACCTTGCCACTGTGCGTCCTCCTCATTCTGCTGCCACCTCCACACTCTGTCACTTTGGCAGTCTGTTGCCTCCTCATGCTGTTGCCACCTCCACACCATGTCACCTTTCCACTGTGTGGCCTCCTTATGCTGCTGCTGCTTCCACCTCCACACTATGTCACCTTGCCACTCTGTGGTATCTTCATGCTGCTGCTAACTCAACACTTTGTCACTGGGCCACTTTGTGGCCTACACATGCTGCTGTCACCTCCACCCCATGGCACCTTACCACTCTGTGGTCTCCTCATGCTACTGATAAATCAACACTATGTCACTGGGTTACTCTATGGTCTCCTCGTGCTGCCGCCAACTCACAACTCTCTGGGCCACTCTGTGGTCTCTTCATGCAGCTGCCACCTCCACCTTCTGTTATTGTACCACTCTGTGGCCTTCTTATGCTGCTGCTGCCACCTCCGCACTATATCACCTTGCCACTCTGTGGCCTCCTCATGCTGCTGCTGCCACCTCACCACTTAGGTCTCCTTATGCTGCTGCTGCCACCTCCGTCATTGTGCCACTCTGAGACCTCCTCATGCTGCTGCTGCTGCCACTTCCACAATATGTCAACTTGCCACTCTGTGGTCTCCTCATGCTGCTGCTAAATCAGCACTATGTCACTGAGCCACTCTATGGCCTCCTCATGCTGCTGCCACCTCCACACTATGTCACCTTGCCACTCTGTGGCCTCCTCATGCTGCTGCTAACTCAACACTATGTCACTGGGCCACTCTGTGGCCTCTTAATGCTATTGCTGCTGCTTCCACCTCCACACTATGTCACCTTGCCACTCTGTGACCTCCTCATGCTGCTTCCAACTCACAAATCTTTCTCTGGGACACTCTGTAGTCTCTTCATGCAGCTGCCACCTCCACACTCTGTCATTGTGCCACTCTGTGGCCTCCTCATGCTGCTGCTGCCACCTCCACACTACGTCACCCCTGCCACTCTGTGGCCTCCTCATACTGCTGCTGCCACCTCCACATTATGTCACTTTGCCACTCTGAGGCCTCCTCATGCTGCTGCTGCCACCTCCACATTATGTCACTTTGCCAGTCTGTGGCCTCCTCATGCTGCTGCTAACTAAACACTATGTCACTGAGCCACTCTGTGGTCTCCTCATGCTGCTGCTACCTCAACACTATGTCATTGGGCCACTCTGTGGACTTCTCAAGCTGTTCTACTACCCTCATCACTCCATGACTGGGCCACTATTTTGTCTTTTTGGCCTGGTTGAAATTATCATTTATTTTACCCTTCTTCTGATCTGTCAGAAGGAAGGAAAAATGAGACACACAACGGATCCTGTCTGTGTAGCAGCTGTAAGGCCTGTATGGTCCCATCAGAATTGGCTTATGATTTGGTAGCCAAAAGCTGGAGTGGGTACAAAACACAGAAGACATGCAAATATTCCATACACGTGTCATCTCTGTTTTGGATTCACTCCAGTTTTTTGGGGGCTTTAGCAATACTGATAGATTACTGACCAAATGCTGACCGAGTGATGGTGGATGCTCAACAGACAGGATCCGTCTTTTGGGGGGTTCTGACAGATCAGAGGAAGGGCAAAATAATCAGTGATGTCAACACAAACTTACTGTTGACACCCTCTCCACTCTGTCGGGGGGGGGGGGGGGTCTACTTGTATAAGCATTTAATAGAACAGGTTCTGTATACATCTATGTGGAATCAGCTGACAACGGTATAAAAGGGGTGCGCTCTTTCACACTACAGTAGGATCTTGGGCCTCTGCGCAGTTCTTTATACAGTACCTGGCGCTAACATCGACCTGTTAGGCTGAGTTCACACTTGAGTTATTTAGTCAGTTTTGACCCCGTAATAGCCCAAATAAGTGCGTGTCCAACTGACTCACAGTATTGTTTCACTACCAAAGCAGACTCCCTATGTGTGTTACTGCAAGACACAGTGTTCTACACCACTATATAGGCTTTCTGCAGCCAGGAAATAGCTGTTTTTTAACACAATTAGCCGCAAATAAATTCAGATCGAATCAAATCTTTTCTAAAAATTTGTCGAAGCGGCCGAATCAAATTTTTTTGAAATTCGCTCATCTCTTGTATTCAACACTGGAGGGAGTGCACTGTATACAGATTTATACAGCTCGCATAGAGTTTAATATAAGCAATCCATGTAGTTATCTTCACACAAGGCCAGATTTACTGACGTATTATACACCTGTATTCGTCATACTGTATCTGTTATGGCCAGACTGAAGCAAACTTACAGCATTATAGATCCTGGACAGTTAAAGAGGTTATCACAGGCATGTCCAAACCGCTGCCCTCCAGCTGTTGCAAAACTACAACTCCCAGCATGCCTGGATAGCTTACAGATATTAGGGCATGCTGGGATTTGTAGTTTTTCAACAGCTGGAGGGCCGCAGTTTGGACATGCCTTGGTTATCCTATGACTAATGTAAAAAATTTAAATCAGACGACATATACCGTAGTACATGATAATTTCTTTCTAACAAAGGTACAACCAGCCCTGTACCTCACATGTATCCAGAGATCTCCCCATTCATTGCTCCCCTAGATTTATATCAAGCTGATAGCTCAAGGGAAGCAGAAGGCAGTTGAAGGATGAAACTAAGCATGTGCGGCCATTTCAGTGAGCAGGACAAAGAAATAAGAAAAGAAAAACCAGAAGGTGGCGCTGTTAAAGCGGCTTTTAATTAAAGCCTTTAAGATACACTCTGGTGCTCCAAATCAAAGTACCCCCAGGGGTTAATATCCACGCATGGCTGAGAGACTAGACGCTGACACATAGATGGTCAATGCAATCTCTAATTTATTACAGAAAGTAAGCGGTATACAGGGAGTGCAGAATTATTAGGCAAGTTGTATTTTTGAGGATTAATTTTATTATTGAACAACAACCATGTTCTCAATGAACCCCAAAAACTCATTAATATCAAAGCTGAATATTTTTGGAAGTAGTTTTTAGTTTGTTTTTAGTTTTAGCTATTTTAGGGGGATATCTGTGTGTGCAGGTGACTATTACTGTGCATAATTATTAGGCAACTTAACAAAAAACAAATATATACCCATTTCAATTATTTATTTTTACCAGTGAAACCAATATAACATCTCAACATTCACAAATATACATTTCTGACATTCAAAACAAAAACAAAACAAAAACAAATCAGTGACCAATATAGCCACCTTTCTTTGCAAGGACACTCAAAAGCCTGCCATCCATGGATTCTGTCAGTGTTTTGATCTGTTCACCATCAACATTGCGTGCAGCAGCAACCACAGCCTCCCAGACACTGTTCAGAGAGGTGTACTGTTTTCCCTCCTTGTAAATCTCACATTTGATGATGGACCACAGGTTCTCAATGGGGTTCAGATCAGGTGAACAAGGAGGCCATGTCATTAGATTTTCTTCTTTTATACCCTTTCTTGCTAGCCACACTGTGGAGTACTTGGACGCGTGTGATGGAGCATTGTCCTGCATGAAAATCATGTTTTTCTTGAAGGATGCAGACTTCTTCCTGTACCACTGCTTGAAGAAGGTGTCTTCCAGAAACTGGCAGTAGGACTGGGAGTTGAGCTTAACTCCATCCTCAACCCGAAAAGGCCCCACAAGCTCATCTTTGATGATACCAGCCCAAACCAGTACTCCACCTCCACCTTGCTGGCGTCTGAGTAGGACTGGGGATCTCTGCCCTTTACCAATCCAGCCACGGGCCCATCCATCTGGCCCATCAAGACTCACTCTCATTTCATTAGTCCATAAAACCTTAGAAAAATCAGTCTTGAGATATTTCTTGGCCCAGTCTTGACGTTTTAGCTTGTGTGTCTTGTTCAGTGGTGGTCGTCTTTCAGCCTTTCTTACCTTGGCCATGTCTCTGAGTATTGCACACCTTGTGCTTTTGGGCACTCCAGTGATGTTGCAGCTCTGAAATATGGCCAAACTGGTGGCAAGTGGCATCTTGGCAGCTGCACGCTTGACTTTTCTCAGTTCATGGGCAGTTATTTTGCACCTTGGTTTTTCCACACGCTTCTTGCGACCCTGTTGACTATTTTGAATGAAACGCTTGATTGTTCGATGATCACGCTTCAGAAGCTTTGCAATTTTAAGAGTGCTGCATCCCTCTGCAAGATATCTCACTATTTTTGACTTTTCTGAGCCTGTCAAGTCCTTCTTTTGACCCATTTTGCCAAAGGAAAGGAAGTTGCCTAACAATTATGCACACCTGATATAGGGTGTTAATGTCATTAGACCACACCCCTTCTCATTACAGAGATGCACATCACCTAATATGCTTAATTGGTAGTAGGCTTTTGAGCCTATACAGCTTGGAGTAAGACAACATGCATAAAGAGGATGATGTGGTCAAAATACTCATTTGCCTAATAATTCTGCACTCCCTGTATACATCTTCAGAAAAGGGCAGTACTTTCTGAGGCCCAGGCATTATTCCATTGGCTCAAAAGGAAGAAGAGATAAGAGAGAGGAGATAACACTCTAGCATCTGCGCACTGGGCACTACTTTGGAATGTGAACTAATGTAAACATCTGGTTATCCTCGCCATGTTGTAATGGCGTCTATCCTAACACTAATACTGCACACGTCATATATGACACTTCAAAGAGGTGTTCTTCTATAGGCAGTGAGTAATATGTGTGTATCATATTCATCCACCCAAGGGATTGGCTTAGCATCCTTGCACAGTGCAAACATCGTCTTCAAAGCATCTGTGGGGGAGATAGAAGACAAACGCTGCCCACAGTACTCGGCCCCCCCCCCCCCCTCCTTCTTCTCCTCATAGCATTGCATGGACAGAGCTCGACTAACAGCAGAAAGGGGAGGGGGGAGGCTCCTGAGATAAGAAGTTTGTAACAACTTAAGATTAACCGGTTACAGTCCTAGAGATACAAAACATATAGAATAAAATTCACACATCTCTAACATGCTATACAGATACATTTCATAGAATAACTCAGTGACTATGCTAATTTTTTAATTACATGCAATTACAAAAGAAGTCAGATCCAGGTGCTGGTTTGAAACTGTTGATTTTTTTTAGTGGGACAACCCTTTTAAACTCTCAGTCAGGCAGCGAGTAATATGCGTAATATGAATGCATAATACTTCCGCAGAAAACAGGGTTACAGAGTTACAATACCAGTCACAGCCCATGGACCTCATGCCCCTATTTCTAGGAGAAATCAGCCATGGTTTTCTAATCTTATAAAACCCCTTATTTTCAAATATTCTCTTTCTAAACAAGTAATCCTCCCTATTAAGATCCATTTTGTTAAAATGAAATAAAACGTTTCAATTTGCACCAGTTTAACAAAACCATCAACCAGATGGAAATTTTCTATGGGAGTTAAAATTATCCTTTAATTTAATCCGCTCTGATCCTTCCAGAAACCCTGCGATTTTGCTCTTTGTTTTGGTGAGATTATAGTGTAAGTTGTTATTTGCTGGGCTGGCAGCAAGTGTGCTGATTGCTGCTAAATGCTTAAATAAATATTCATTGGTGAAAAATGTATTCAAATGAGCAAATATTAGCCTATTAGAAGGTCGCCAAAGTATTTAATCAATGAAAAAATGTGTTCTACGCTTTTTATGTATACATAAATGAAAAGGTCACGTTGTATAACAGAACAATGCAAACTGAAAAAATTAATAATAGAGATGAGCGAATCGGACTTGATGAAGTGGAATTCGATCCAAATTTCAGGAAAAATTAGATTTGCACCAAAGCCGAATTTCCTCATGCTTCGTGGTAACAAATCAAATTTTTTCCTAAAATGCCTGCTGCACATGTTAGGACATGGAGCAAGGAACTCTGGGAATGAGGGATCACCCACAATGACATGCATGCAGCCAGCCAGCCCCTGTGATGTCACAGACCAATAAATAGCCTCAGCCATCTTGGATTCAGCCATTTTTCAGTGTGCTTAGTGCAGGGAGAGATGTGACAGGCGCTAGGGACAGTGGTACAAAAGACTTTATTGTGCTAAAAAAATGATTTATAAGTTCAGGGAGATATTATTCGTAGTGTATGGAAAGGATAGGGATGCATTATCTACACTATAAAAGGAGAACAGGAGTCCAATAAAGTAGTGTACAGCCTGGGTAATAGGAGCGATTCTATTACACCTTGCTGCACTAACTAGGGATCCAACTTGCACTAAATGATAGCTCAGTAATTCCAGCAAACTTTGCTTGTTATTGGCGTGCAGGTGCTGTGTGATACAGCCTTTTACGGGGTGTATTTATAGAAAACATATGTACGTCCTATTAGCCGTTCTGCAGAGAATTTTGATTGTCATATTTTTTTTTTGGGGGGTGTATTAATAGGAAAAAGAATACTTCTTAATTGCAGTTCTGCAGTGAAGTTACATTGTACTACAGCTTTTTTTGGGGTGCAACATTTTAATTTAATTCTTTTATTATACAGTATGTTAGACAGACAAGTGATAGGCCCTTCAAAGGGAACGGGCATTGGCCAAAATGTTTCTGTCGCAGGCAGAAGTAGCAGCAGAAGAAAGGGGGGGTGGCATCAGGAGTCGCAGCTAAGCTCCTAGTGTAATCTAGTGGTCGTGTCTTGACCAGCAACCCAGCTGCTTGAATGGTTGACTCGGACTTCGACTTCGTCGCAAGTGACATCAGACACCTCCAGCCAAGAGTCGGTGGGTTCCTCTGACATGACGCTTAGTTGGCATGGCCCTGTGCCCCCAACTGTCCTCAACCTGCCTCTGTCCTTTTCTGTTCCTTTATCCTTTATCTATAGAAGTATTCCTATATCCTTTATCTATAGAAGTATATTATGCTGTAGGCTCGGCTCCACTTTTCAGCGAGGACAAGCTTCTAGAGCAGCAACTGCCCAGCCAAATTCTGGAGGAGACATCCGCCACTTCCTCCAGTAGATGGGCAAGTAGTGATGAATTGATGAGAGTTGCAGGGGAGTGGGTGTTGCGAGCGGTCAGGCTCCTGCCCCTGAGACCATTGATGGGGACATCAGTAACTTGCAGACAGTAGCGGATGATGGTGTAGCCAATCGCATTTGTAGCATTTGAGAGTCGGGTGAAGGAGGGGCTTCATCATAATCAGAAGAGAGTGGCAGCTTGCACGTGAGTCAGTGGCTTAGCCAGCAAAGTGATAGCATGGCCGGGAGTCAGTAGGGTGGCAGCAGTGGGAGGTCAGGAGCCAAACGTGCGCAGGGTGGACCACCCACTTCGCAGGAGCCTACCGCAGTGGTGGCAGGCAGTCAGCACTGAGTGTTGGGGGGAAAAATCCTAGACTCGGTGGTGTGGCAATTTTTTGTTAAGCTCCATTAGGAGGTGAACATGGCCATTTGCTGAATCTGTGGTCAGAAGGTGGAGCGTGGCCAGGGTGCCAATGTTGCCACCACAGCCCTGCGTCAACACATGCAGTGTCAACATAAAGTGGCCTGGTAAAACCGTGGCTCCGATATTGTCGTCCAGCCTGCCGCTGTCTTTCCTTGCCATCATCTACCGGTCCTGATGCTCCTGCTCCTCGTCCTCCTATTCCTCGTCAGTCATTTCGTCAGCACTCGATCACCAAGTTCAAAGAGACAACAGTATATGTGCACTCAACCAACGTGCAGATGTTGAACGTGCTCCTGTCCAAGTTGCTGTTGCTGCAGTCCCTCCCTTTCCAAGTGGTGGACTCTGCACCTTTCAGAGAACTCATGGCTTGTGTCAAGCCGAGGTGGAGAGTCCAAAGCTGTTGTTTCTTTGGAAAAAAGCAGTGCCAGCTCTGCACACATATCTAGAACAGAAGGTGGGCCTGTCCGTGAGCTTTTTGGTGTCTGCCAAAGTGCACGGCAGTACCGACGTGTAGAGCTGTAACTACGGTCAAGGACAATATATGTCCTTTATGGCCCACTGCGTAAATATGGTTCCTGTCCAGCCACACCAGCAACTTGGCCAGGTGACTCCGCTTCTGCCTCCACATTCTCATGCCGTTGGTCCTGAGACAATGTCTGCCTCTGCCTCCTCATCCTCCACTGCAGGAACAATTCACATTGCGCTTCCAGCATACCACATGTGCAGGGCACGGCGGTGTCACGCTGTACTGAACCTAGTTTGCCAGGGCAAACAGACACAGGGGAGGAACTGCTCAGCATCCATTAATAAGAAATAGAATCCTGGCTTTCTCCTCGACAACTCAAAATCATAACCATGGTGACTGACAATTGGAGTAACATGGTGTTGGCGCTGCATCAAGGAGGGCTGAGCCATGCGCCCTGCATGGGGAACGTGGTCAATCTGGTTGTAAAGCGGTTCCTGAAGTCTTTACCCCATCTGTAAAACATCCTGAAAATGGCCAGAAAACTTTGCATGCACTTCAGCCACTCATACACAGCAAAGCACACCCTCCTTGAGCTGCAGCCACAGAACAGTGTCCCCCAGCGTAGGCTGATATGCTACGTGTCCACCCATTGTAACTCCACCCTCCATATGTTGGACCGATTATATGAACAGAGAAAGGCCATAAACGATTTCTTGATGATACAGGTGGACAGAGGTAATAGGAAAAAGAATACTTCTTAATTGCCGTTCTGCAGTGAAGTTACATTGTACTACAGCTTTTTTTGGAGTGTGTTATTTTAATTTGATTATTTTATTATACAGTATGTTAGATAAATAAGTGACAGGCCCTTCAAAGGGTACGGGCAGTGGACAAAATATTTCTGTCGCAAGCAGAAATAGCAGCAGAAGAAGGGGGGGTGGCATCAGGAATCGCAGCGAGAGGCCTGAGCAACCCAGCGGTGCTTGAATGGTTGACTCGGTCTTCGACTTTGTCGCAAGTGACATCAGAAACCCCCAGCCAAGAGTCGGTGGGTTCCTCTGACATGACGCTTAGTTGGCATGGCCCGGGAGCAGGCCCTGTGCCCCCAACTGTCCATAACCTGCCTCTGTCATTTTCTGTTCCCTCATCATGAGAAGTATTATATGCCGTAGGCTCGGCTCCACTTTTTAGCGAGGACAAGCTTCTAGAGGACAGTCAGCAGCTACTGCCTTGCTACGTTCTGGAGTAGACATCGCTGATTCCTCCAGTAGGCGAGCAAGCAGTGATGATGAGAGTCTCATGGGAACGAGTGTTGCGAGCGGTCAGGCTCCTGGCCCTGAGACCGTTGAGGGGGACATCATTGACATGCAGACAGTAGCGGATGATGATGATGTAGCCAATCGCACTTGGGAGCCGGGTGAAGGAGGGGCTTCATCATAATCAGAAGAGAGTGGCAGCTTGCACGTGAGTCAGTGGCTGAGCCAGCAAGGTGATAGCATGGCTGTGAGTCAGTAGGGTGGCAGCAGTGGGAGGTCAGAAGCCAAACGTGCGTGGGGTGGACCACCCACTCTGGAGGAGCCTACTGCAGCGGTAGCAGGCAGTCAGCACGGAGTGTTGGGGGGAGAATGCCATACTCGGCGGTGTGGGAATTTTTTGTTAAGCCGCCGGAGGAGGTGAACATGGCCATTTGTTGTATCTGTGGACAAAAGGTGAAGCGTGGGCAGGGTGCCAATGTTGCCACCACAGCCCTGCGTCAAAACATGCAGTGTCAACATAAAGTGGCCTGGTAAAACCGTGGCTCCGATGTTGTGGTCCAGCCTGCTGCAGCAACCGCTGCATCACCCGGTGTCATGCACCCGATTTCATGCAGTCAAGGCCCCACTACCTCAGCCGTAGGGAGCTGTCTGCCCTTCCCATCATCTACCGGTCCTGATGCTCCTGCTCCTCATCCTCCTACTCCTCGTCAATCATTTAGTCAGCAATCGATCACCAAAGTGATTGCCAAGAGACAACAGTATGTGTGCAATCATCCAACGGCACAGAACTTGAACGTGCTCCTGTCCAAGTTGCTGTTGCTGCAGTCCCTCCCTTTCCAAGTGGTGGACTCTGCACCTTTGAGAGAACTCATGGCTTGTGCCGAGCCGGGGTGGAGAGTCCAAAGCTGTTGTTTCTTTGTGAAAAAAACAGTACCAGCTCTGCACACATATCTAGAACAGAAGGTGGGCCAGTCCGTGAGCTTGTTGGTGTCTACCAAAGTGCATGGCAGAGCCGACTTGTGGAGCTGAAACTACGGTCAAGGACAATATATGTCCTTTATAGCCCACTGGGTAAATGTGGTTCCTGTCCAGCCACACAAGCAACTTGGCCAGGTGATGCCGCTTCCGCCTCCACATTTTCATGCCGTTCGACCTGCGACAATGTCCGCCTCTGCCTCCTTATCCTCCACTGCAGGAACAATTCACAGTGCTCCTCCAGCATACCAAATGTGCAGGGTACAGCGGTGTCACGCTGTTCTGCACGTAGTTTGCCTGGGCAAATAGACACAGGGGAGGAACTGCTCTGCGTCCTTCATCAAGAAATCGAATCCTGGCTTTCTCCTCGACAACTCAAAATCGGAACCATGGTGACAGACAATGGGAATAACATGGTGTTGGCGCTTCACCAAGCACGTGTTCAATCTGGTTGTAAAGCAGTTCCTGAAGTCTTCACCCCATCTGCAAGACATCCTGAAAATGGCCAGGAAAGTTTGCATGCACTTCATCCACTCGTACACCGCAAAGCACACCCTCCTTGAGCTGCAGCCGCAGAACGGCGTCCCCCGGGTAGGCGGATATGCAACTCTTCCACCTGTTGGAATTCCACTCTCCATATGTTGGACTGATTATATATACAGAGAAAGGCCATAAACGATTTCTTGATGATACAGGTGGACAGAGGTTATCCCCTGTGTAATTTGTATGTTAGATTCCACGTGTATATGGAGTCATTTGCTCGGGCCCTTTAAGGAGGTTACTTTATTTGTCGGGATGAGCAATGTCATTCCACAGATTCATGTTCTGGAACAGATGCTGCTAAATCTGGCTGGCCAGGGGACAGGAGACGTAGCTACTACATCTCACGGCCACTGTGGGGGCAGAACTGGAGGAGGAAGAGGACATTCGAGCACAAGCAATGCATAGAGAAATAGCAGTTTTTTCCACAGAGGTGACATGAGAGGAGAAACAGGATCAACCGGAGGAGCTACAGGGCGATGAGGAAGATGAGGCAGATGACCCAGACACACTGTGGCAGTATGCATGCTCAATTGCTTTCATAGCAACAGCCAAATTGTCACCATTTGGCAGAGGTATGACTACTGGCTCTCCACCATGTTACACCCTCGCTACCAGACCAAAATGGGGGCCTTTTTTACACCCGCTGAAAGGGAGGACAAACTGAACTACTAGTGAGACATCTTATGTAGTCAGTTGGCCGCTGCCTATCTGCACCATTGTCCATACTCTCGCAGGTCCGACAGAGGGGGCCCTCTGTGCTCACGTTCCACTGCCATGGCTGCTGGGAAGGGTGGTGGGCAGGAGCAGTACCAGCTCTATCAGCAGCAACTTAAGTCTAGAGTAGTTGATGAGCAGTTTTCTTCACCCGCCTACTGAAGAAACTACTCACCAGCAGCAGCAGCAGCTAGACATAGAGCAGAACCTGAACCAGCAGGTTGTGGCATACTTGGAGTGCACCCTGCCACCCCACGTAAAAGATCCCCTGGACTACTGGGAAGCCCTGGACAAGCTTTCCAGCTCGGCCAAAGTGTGGCATCAGAGCGAGTGTTTAGTGCAGTGGGGGCCATTATTACCCCAAGGAGAACTCGCCTGTGCAAAATGTGGAGAAACTGACCTTTGTGAAAATGAATCAGGGGTGGATCAGCCAGGATTTCCACACACCAGTGCCTGATGCATCAGACTAGATCAAAAAGTACAGGAAAAAGGTGATCAATATTAATTAAATGACAAAATGAATGATCAGAGTTGGCACCTGCAGCCGATGTCCATCAGTCTTTCACCTCACCCCCTTGCAAATCAGCCATGCAGCAGTCTCTTCTGCTTTTTGATCACTCTGCTAGCAGGCTTTCCCAGGGCCATCCACCTAGCCCTGCATCAGAAGTGGAAGAGATTGAGTGCACCGATAGCCAACCGTGCAGACCGACAAGAAGGGCAGGGGTAAAGACTGGGTGGAAGATGATGTGGAGGACAATGAGGTCCTCGACCCTACATGGAATCAAGGTCATATGAATGAACTGTGTAGTTCGGAGGAAGAGGAAGAGGTTGCACAGAGCCACCAGCACAGCAGAAGTGGGAGCAGGGTGCAAAAGCGGAGTGACCGTCCCCTAGACAGTAGACCTGCTACTGCCCACCCCAGCAAGGGACCAAGCACACCAAAGCCAGCTCCAAGGAGTTCCCTGGCGTGACAGTTCTTCAGACAATGTGTTGATGACAAGACACAAGTGGTTTGCACGCTGTGCAATCAGAGCCTGAAGCAAGGCATAAACGTTCTCAACCTGAGCACAACCTGCATGACCAGAAATTAGATACAGGTGTGAGGGGTATCTTATAAGAAGTGCATTCACAAGGAGAGCTTCACCACCAGAGGAAGGCAGCTGCCGAAACGCGCGTCGGAGTTACGTGGCTCTCCTGAGGTGTATATGCCCATATCATGGGTATGTAAAAATTTTATGCTCTGGTGAATCTTTGGGGATGTGTTATACTGGCTTTGGTACTTAGCTATACCCTCTTGGGTTTTCCATAAGTGAACGTTGCTTGTGTACCTCAGCCATATTATTATGTATATGGAGTTTTAAGCTGTCACTATATATCTATATTTCTCGGTGGTATTTGACCACTGATGTGGTGACCTCTTATGCATTTGCACTTTAACCTCTTTTGGTTGTTGTATGTTCCCATATATACATATTTACTGGAACCATTACACATCCGTATATTGCTGTGTAGTCTGTGACCATTTATTGATGTGGTGTCCCATTATATGCACTTGCACTTTAGTATCCTTTGGTGGTTTTATGCCCCTATATATACAAAGTAACTGTGGTCACAGACTTACACACAATATTCAGGCAGTCATTGTACTCTCTTTTTTTGCCTCTATTCCTGTACTCCATTCCTTCCCTTTTAGTGTTTCACCTGTGCTGATATGCCTCCTCAGATGTAGTCACTTTTTTATCAGTTGTATCACGTTCTCGTTCATATATGTTATTTATTCAATAAAGGATTTATTTTTTGATGATATACCTGTTTAATCTCAGTTCATTTTCGGTGTTGGTGTATCAATGTACATTGAGTGTGTTTTTACTTACTCTTTTGGGGTCTATTTAACATAGTACATCTATTTACCATTTATGTGTATGCCTATGTTTTGTGTAACCTATTTGTAATAAAAAGGTGGAAATACAGCGAAAATCATGGATCAATGTGAGACCAGGTGGATCTGGACCCTTGATATCATGCAACCCAAAGGCCTCAATGAGGTCCTGGGTTTCGCTCCATTTCTCTGAGTGCCACATAGTCTTGTTTATTTTTTTAAGCGTTGGCATCCTTGTCTTTTGCTTTCTATGTTATTTTATGGATACCTATATGTGTTTTTATATTTCCTAGTTTACCTGGTTTCCTCTCCATTTGTGCGCCCCTTGTTATATGGAGATCTTAGGAGATATCGGGGGGGATAAGACCCCTTTGGACGTCTATCAACATTGAGGATTCATCACCTATTCCTTACACTATATATGCTATCACGGATTTATGCATACAATAAAAATGAAAATGTCAGTCCTGTGTCCCAAAACACGGACACTTATCTGCGCTGCTGGTTCCGGTGTAGTGTGTTGGGTATTCACACTGAAAGTCAAGTAGTTAAAGGTTTGAAACCGCGCTGCTAATGGTTCAGTCAGACGCTGCACAAGTGACAGAAATAGGGTATTAGCCTTCGTCCTCCTCTCTCAAGGATTCAATCCTCCTCAGACCACCTCCTCTGTAGGATTAAATGACCAGCATATAGTGAAGTACCCTCTTAGTTGTTAATAAAAAAGGTTTTATTCTACTCACAAACAATGGTAGATCATAGGCATATCACAATTAGTGAAAACAACTTGAAGTCCTGCCCGACCCGGGTTTCGCTCTCTGGCTTCCTCAGGGCCGACAACTGTCGAAGGCTAATACCCTATTTCTGTCACTTGTGCAGCGTCTGACTGAACCATTAGCAGCGCGGTTTCAAACCTTTAACTACGGATTTATGCATATCAGTTTTTCACTTAACTGTCACATTATTCCTAATACACATAACTAATTTTTGTCTTATACTGCACTTTATTAGTAGTTCTATATATTTATTTTGTTTTCTGTCCGTTTTTGCTGTGCCTGACTGCAACTAGCACCACTTCACTATGAGGGAATGGGGGGGGGGGGGGGGGGCGCTGTCCGCTCGACGTGGCCAACTGGTATTTTGACAATGGAAAATTTGTATATAATTTTTATACACTCAACACATTTTTTATCACGTTTTTTACTTTGTCATTTTTGATTAGATTTTTTTATGTTTTATTTTTTATTTATAATTTTTTATTACTTTATTATGTATCACAGTGAATTTTGTATGTATTATATATGTATTAATCAACACAATTTTATACCCCATAAAAAGATAATGTTATATATAGAAAGACCTCTGAATTTTTTTTTGCCATTTAACTAGATTTTTTATTGCAGTATTATTATATATTAATTATACACATGTTGTCTTGCACCTCTACTGTGAAAAATTCCAATGTTGGTAGACGCATTTGCCTCATCAATAGATCGTTATACACACCTAATGACTTACTTTGGCTAAAGGACCTCCCTGCGGGAGTGGTTAACTACCTGTGAAACGTCGGGGCACGTGATTGGCCGTCACGTGTCCGACGCGTCATGTGGGCGGGAGAGGTGTGTGCGGCCTCCTGACTGGCTATCGGTCGGCTGCGCCCACTTCCCTGCCTCTTATTGGGTGCTGCCGGATGCATGATTAGCCATCGCAGCTCCGACGCGTCATGTGGGCGTGGCGAGGTGTGTGGTTGACTAACTGGCCATTGGGCGTCTGCATTACTTCGCCCACCCCCAACCTCCCCCTCCTCCCTTCCCTCTGTTTTCAATTGTAGGCATTTTAGATTAATTAAGACATTAGATACAGGTGTGAGGGGTACCTTATAAGAAGCGCATTCACAAGGAAAGCCTTACCTCCAGAGGAAGGCATCTGCCGAATTACTAGCCTTTGAAATGCTGACATTCCGTCTGGTGGAGACAGAGAGTTTTAAAAGCCTTATGGCGGTGGCTGTCCCACAGTATGTCGTGTCCAGCCGCCACTACTTTTCTAGGCGTGCCATCCCTTCCCTGCACAACCAAGTGGGGGACAAAATCCGGTGTGCACTGCGCAACGTCATCTGTGGCAAGGTCCACCTAACTACGGATACGTGGACCAATAAGCACGGTCAGGGACGTTATGTCTCCATAACAGCACACTGGGTAAATGCAGTGGCAGCTGGGCCTGAGGCGGATAGCAGTTTGGCGCATGTCCTTATACCACCGAGGATTGCAGGGCGCTTCAGTTTTTCCTCCTGTTGCTTCCTCCTCCTACTCCGCTTACTCATTTTCTACTGGCTCCTCATCTGGTCAGCGTAACACCTTCACCACCAACTTCAGCTTAGCCAGGGGTAAACGACAGAAGGCAGTTTTAAAACGTATCTGTTTGGGGGACAAACTCCACACCACGCAGGAGCTGTGGACGGGCATGGAACAACAGACCAATGAGTGGTTGGTTCCAGTGAGCCTTAAGCCCGGCATGGTGGTGTGCCATAATGGGCGAAATCTCGTAGCAGCTCTGGGCCTAGCCGGCTTGACGCACATTCCTTGCCTGGCGCATGTGCTGAATTTGGAGGTGCAGAGGTTCTTAAAAAATTACCCCGATATGTCAGAGCTGCTGCATAAAGAGAGGGCCGTCTGTGTGCGCTTTCGGCATTCTCACCCTGCTGCTGCTCGCCTGTCAGGGCTGCAGCATAACTTCGGCGTTCCCGCTCACCGCCTCATATGCGAGGTGCCCACAAGGTGGAACTCCACCTTGCACAGCCTGGCCAGACTGTGCAAGCAGCAGCAGGCGATAGTGGAGTTTCTGCTTCAGCACACACGGGTGAGTCGCTCTGGGGGACAGCACCACTTCACCACCAATGACTGGGCCTCCATTCGAGACCTGTGTTCCTTGTTGCACTGTTTCGAGTACTCCACCAACATTGTCAGTGCCGATAACGCCATTCTCAGCATTACTATCCCACTTGTATGCCTCCTTGAAAAAAATGCTTCTGGCGATGATGGAAGAGGATGTGGCACAGGAGGAGGAGGAGGAAGAGGGATCATTCACAAGTGTCTCCGAAGGTGGGTTCCTGCACCCAAAAACACCAGGTACACAATTGTCCAGCCAGGGCACACTTCTGGAGGATGATGAGGAGGAGGAGATGGAGGAGGAGGAACCATGTTCACAGCAGGGTGGCACCGAAACCAGCTCATGGCCATCACTGGTGCATGGCTCGGGGGGTTACAGAGGACACTTACGATATACCTCCCACAGAGGACAGCTTTTCGTTGTCTCTGGGCAGCCTGGCACACATGAGCGATTACATTCTGCAGTGTCTCCACAATGACCGCCGCGTTGCCCACATTCTACCTTGCGCTGATTACTGGGTGGCCACGCTGCTGGATCCCCGTTACAAGGACCACGTACCATCCTTAAATCCCTCACTGGAGCGTGATCGTAAGATGCGCAAGTACAAGCGCACGCTGGTAGACGCGCTGCTGGTGGCATTCCCACCTGACAGCGGCGGCACAGTGGAAGCACAAGGCGAAGGCAGAGGAAGAGATCGCCAACGCAGCTGTTGTACCTCCAGCACCTCAGAAGGCAGGGTTAGCATGGCCGAAATGTGGAAAAACGTTGTCATCACGCCACAACAACCAGCACCACCAGCTGATATGGAACTTCTTAGCAGGAGGCAGCATTTCACCAACATGGTGGAGCAGTATGTGTGCACACGCCTACACGTACTGAATGACGGGTCTGCCCCCTTCAACTTCTGGGTCTCGAAATTGGGCACATGGCCTGAGCTTGCCCTTTACGCCTTGGAGGTGCTGGCCTGCCCTGCAGCCAGTGTATTATCTGAACGTGTGTTTAGCACGGCAGGGGGTGTCATCACAGACAAACACAGCCACCTGTCCACAGCCAATGTGGACAAGCTCACGTTCAATAAAATGAACCAGGCATGGATCCCTCAGGACTTGTCCGTACCTTGTGCAGAATAGACATATATACCGGCACTAACCAGCCACTGTTATACTGCACGTAATTGCTCATTCTTGTATTTTGGATATTTCACACTCTTTTGGAGTGTACCCTAATTTAAAAAAATAAAATTAAAACCAAAAACCTGTGTTGCCTACCTCGTCCTCCTCCACCGCCACTTCCACCTACACCGCTACATCCACCGCTTGCTCAAACTCCTACTCCATATGGAACTCCACCTCATAAATCAATTTTTTTTTTTATTTGTACATATTTTATTTTATATCATTTCACTACTTTGTCAGTTACATTTTCTGGTGAAATTCAGCAATTTTTGGGTGTATAGTACCACTGCTATACCACGTAGACAGGTTTAAAAAAAAAAGTCATTTACATTTTCGGGTGAAATTCACCAATTTTTGGGTGTATAGTACCACTGCTATACCTAGTAGGCCGGTTAAAAAAAGAAAATTCTCATTACATTTTCGGGTGAAATTAACTAATTTTATTGTGTATAGTACTACTGCTATACCTAGTAGACCGATGGAAAAAAAAATTGAAAATTGTCAGTTACATTTTCAGGTGAAATTAACAATTTTTCGGGTGTATAGTACCACTGCTATACCTAGTAGACAGGTTAAACAAAAAAAAATTGTCAGTTATATCTTCAGCTGAAATTCGCCAAATTTTGGGTGTGATGTACCAGTGCTATAACTAGTAGGCAGGTTAAAAAAATAAATAAATTGTCAGTTACATTTTTGGGTGAAATTCACAAATTTTAGCGTGTAATATACCCCTCCTCAACCTAGTTGACAGCTTAATAAATTTCAATAATTTTTCTGTTACATTCTTGGGTTGACATTATACAATTTTAGACGTGAATACACACCTGCTTTGCATAGGTGACAGGGAATAAAATTTAACAAATTATTCAGTAATTAATGCGCGCCACATCCTTTCATTCAATGCTTAAACTTTGAAAAGTTGTCACACTTTTATGCTTTAATAATTTCTCCCATATTTCAACTCTAATTTTAAATTTGAAAAAATTAATCCTCCCTTGGATGTGGTCTCTCGATTCTTACGCTCCCTCTCTGGCATGGAACCCTGATTCCCCGCCACCCGTGATCACCATGGTAGGCGCATAAAAGAACATCGAAAGTTGATAGAGCAGATATCAAATTGGATCGTGAACATCACGGGGACGTGCGACATGGTGGGGCAGTAACTGTGCACACGCCTACACGAACTAACTGACAGGGGTCAGCCCCTGCAACTTCTGGGTCTCCAAATTGGGCACATGGCCTGAGCTTGCCCTTTACCCCTTGGAGGTGCTGGCCTGCCCTGCAGCCAGTGTATTGTCTGAACGTGTGTTTAGCATGACTGGAAAGGGTTATTACAGGTTATATTTCCCAATGTTTTGGGGTGTACCCTAATTTAAAAAATAAAATGTAAAACCAAAAAGCAGTGTAGGCTACCTCCTCCTCTACCGCCGTTTCCACCTACACCGCCACATCCACCGGCCTCCTCAACCTTCTACTCCATATGGACCTCGTCCTCCTAGTTTAAGATTATTATTTTTATTTTTACCTATTTTATGTTATTTAAAGTCATTTCCCTAGCCACATTTGTTTGCAGAGCACTTACCATGCTCTTAACCACATTTTGATGCCATTTGCAGCCCTCTAGCCCTTTCTATGACATTCTTACAGCCATTTTAGTGCTCGAAAGTTCGGGTCCCCATTGACTTCAATGGGGTTCGGGGTCAAGTTCGGGTCCCGTACTCGAACTTTTTTCTCAAGTTCGGCCGAACCCGTCGAATCCAAACATCCAGGTGTCCGCTCAACTCTATTCCTGAGCTTTCTATGGTCGGATGAGGGAGATACAGATACAGAGCCAGTAAAATACAGAATGAAAGTGCACTTGTTTGGAGCAGCATCGTCTCCAGGTTGCGCAAATTATGGTATGAAGTACCTGGCCAATCAGAATGAGAAGGATTGCCCATCAGCAGCAAATTGTCTGAAGAAAAACTTTTATGTAGATGATGGTCTCAAAAGTCTAGAGTCCATAGAATCTGCAATCAAACTAGTGAAAGAAAGCCAAGAGGAAACCTGCGACATCTTAAATTAATCTCAAACAACAGAGAGGTACTGGAATCCATCAGTGACTCTGAACGTCCATCAACAATGAAGAATGTAACATAGTAACATAGTAACTAGTGTTGAGCGAACTTGTGTTTTAAGTTCGGCGTCTAAAGTTCGGTTTCGGGTTATCAAAGTATCCCGTTATGGATTCTAAATTCCGTTATGGTCCGTGGTAGCGGAATCCATAACGGGATACTTCGATAACCCGAACCCGAACTTTAGACGCCGAACTTAAAACACAAGTTCGCTCAACACTAATAGTAACATAGCACATAAGGCCGAAAAAAGACATCTGTCCAACCAGTTCGGCCTGTTATCCTGCAAGTTGATCCAGAGGAAGGCAAAAAAAAAACACTGTGAGGTAGAAGACAATTTTCCCCACTTTAGGGGAAAAAAAATTCCTTCCCGACTCCAATCAGGCAATCAGAATAACTCCCTGGATCAAAAACCCCTCTCCAGTAGCTATAGTCTGTAATATTATTATGCTCCAAAAATACATCCAGGCCCCTCTTGAATTCCTTTATTGTACTCCCCGTCACCACCTCCTCAGGCAGAGAGTTCCATAGTCTCACTGCTCTTACCATAAAGAATCCTTTTCTACGTTTGTGTACAAACCTTCTTTCCTCCAGACGCAGAGGATGTCCCCTCGTCACAATCACAGTCCTGGGAATAAATAGATGATGGGATAGATATCTGTACTGACCCCTGATATATTTATACATATTAATTAGATCTCCCCTCAGTCGTCTTTTTTCTAAAGTGAATAACCCTAATTTTTATAATCTTTCAGGGTACTTTAGTTGCCCCATTCCATTTATTACTTTAGTTGCCCTCCTCTGGACCTTCTCCAGCTCTGCTATGTCTGCCTTGTATACAGGAGCCCAGAACTGTACACAGTACTCCATGTGTGGTCTGACTAGCGATTTGTAAAGTGGTAGGTGTATGTTCTTATCACGGGCATCTATGCCCCTTCTTATGTAACCCATTATCTTATTGGCCTTGGCAGAAGCTGCCTGACACTGGTTTTTGCAGCTTAGTTAGCTGTTTATTAAAATTCCTAGATCCTTTTCCATGTTAGTGATGAGCGACAGGGGTCATATTCGAATTAGCGATATTTTGCGAATATTTTTTAGAATATTCGTCGAATATTCGAAAATTCGCAATTTTTTTTCTTGAAAATTCGGCAAAGCAATGATTGTGTAATGTGTGAATTTTCATAATTCGCATTTTTATTGCGGATTTTCAACTTACAACTATTAGACAAAGAAGATTATAGCACTATATTAGCTAAATTGTTCTATATTCGTATTTTTTTCGAATATTCACTAAATTGCTATAACTTCGTTTTTCGAATATTCGTAATATTCTCAAACAAGAATATATAGCAATACAGCGAATATTTGAAAAAAAACGAATATAGAGCAATTTAGCTAATATAGTGCTATAATCTTCTTTGTCTAATAGTTGTAATTTTTTTCTCATCTGATGTTCAGATTGGAAAAAAATTACAACTATATAAAAAAAGATCTTATTGGCCCACAAGCTAGAAGCAGGGAGGTATCATGTGTACTGATAAAAAATAAAATAAAAAAAATCGAATAAAAAAAAAAACGAATATTCGAAATCACGAATATATATTCTACAACAACTATATTCTAAATTTTCGCGAATTTTCAAAGTACCTATATTCGCAATAAAAATGCAAAATTAGAATATTCGTTATCAACACTATTCCATGTCAGTGTTACCGAGTGTTTTATCATTTAGTATGTACGGGTGACTTGCATTATTCCTTCCCATGTGCATAACTTTACATTTGTCAGTGTTAAATCTCATCTGCCACTTATCTGCCCAAGCCTCCAATCTATCCAGATCCCTCTGTAGTAGTATACTGTCCTCTTCAGTGTAAATTACACAGTTTAGTGTCATCTGCGAAAATTGATACTTTACTATGCAAGCCTTCTACAAGATCATTAATAAATATATTGAAGAGAATAGGACCCAATACTGACCCCTGAGGTACCCCACTAATGACAGTGTAGATCTAAATTATGATCATCTTCCAATCCAGAACGTAGTTGGATTGGGATGGAATGTTGAGAATGACAAGTTCTTCTTTGAAGTATCTATTGAAGAGAAAATTGCAACTAGACATACCATTCTTTCCGCAGTGGCTTCTATAGTAGATCCATTGGGATTCTTGGTCCCAGTAATACTCAGAGCAAAAAAAATACCACAAGAATTATACAGACAGAAGTTGGGATGGAAAGAGACCATAGCTGACAATTTGAGGCCAAGCTGGAAGAGTCTGATAAAAGACCTACAAAACTTGAGAGAGCTTCGGATACCCAGATGTTTTGTACCTCATGATTTCGGAAAGTACAAGAAAATAGAACTTCATCACTTTTCAGATGCCAGTAGTTATGGTCAGTGCTCCTACATCAGAGTGATAGGAGAAGAAAGTATACACTGTTCCCTGGTTATGGAAAAGGCCAGAGTTGCTCCTACCAGTATTCAGACAATACCAAGATATGAACTGACAGCAGCCGTAGTTTCAGCATCAGTAAGCAAGTTTCTGAGAGAAGAATTGGAATATAAAATAGATGAAGAATATTTTTGGACAGACTCACAAGTTGTGCTTGGATACATAAACAACGAAGCTCGAAGATTCCATATCTTTGTCGTCAACAGAGTTGAGAAAATTCAGGAAATAACAAATCCGGAACATTGGCATCACATTGACAAAAAGCATAACCCAGCAGATCATGCTTCAAGAGGCCTGAATGTAACAGAATTGAAAACTTCAAATTGGTTCACAGGCCCAGAGTTCCTTTGGGAAAAGGAAATCACGCCCAGTAAAGGTTACACAGAAATGTCTATGGGTGATCCAGAAGTAAAAGTTGTACAAACATTGAGCACTGCTGCCAAGTGTCAAGATACTTGAAAGACTAGCCAGATGTTCAAAATGGAATACGGTCATTTGGCAAAGGAAATCAGAAAGAAGGAATTGTTGAATGTAGAAGAAAGAATGAACGCTGAAGAAACAGTCATGAGACCCATTCAACAGAGATTCTACAGTGAAGAGTTGAAGAGACTTAGTCAAGAACCTAAAAGGCTTCCAAACAACACTGATTGTAGAAGCTTAATCTTATTCTGCAGGATGATATACTGAAGGTGGGAGGGAGACTGGAAAATGCATTGTTACCTAGCAGAGTGAAGCATCCAGTAATTCTACCCAAAACCTCAACAAGAAGCTTTACCCAAAGCTGTTTGGGGGATGGTGGTTACTGGATAGTGAAAGGAAGCAAATTTATAGCAAAGTATATAGGTAAATATGTAGTCTGCTGAAAGGCACATAGACCTACCACAAAACAAAGAATGGCAGGTTTACCGGCAGATCGTGTAAGCCCATCACCACCATTTCTTTATAGCGGAATGGATTGTTTTGGCCCATTCATCACCAAACAGAACTGCAAGGAGTACAAACGATATGGACTTATATTTATATGTCTAAGCTCTGGAGAAATTCACCTGAAAATGTTAGAAGATATGTCAACTGACGTATTCATCAATGCCTTGAGATGTTTCATAGCCATTGGAGGTATTGTCTTAGATCTGACCAAGGAACTAATTTTGTCGGAGCAAAGAACGAATTGAAGAAAGCTCTAAAAGTGATAGATAAAGAAAAAATAATGGAGAATTTGTTAGTGAGACAGTGTTATTTTCATAGGAATGCTCCACATGCAAGCCATACAGGAGTAGTTTGGGAAAGACAAATCAGAACTGTAAGAAATGTGTTAAATTCTGTGTTAAAAATGAACGCCGGAAGTAGATTATGCTTTACTTAGGACCCTATTCTATGAAGTAATGTCTATTGTTAACAGTCGTCCACTTACAGTTAATAACATCAACGATCCAACAAGTTTGGACCCTTTAACTCCCAACCAACCTTAAGTCTGATTACATACAGCCTCCACCTGGCAAATTTACCAAAGAGGATTTATATGTTAAATGGAGATGGCGAAGAGTTCAATATCTATCAGAACAGTTTTGGAATAGATGGAATAGCCAATCTGATGCTAAGAAGTAAATGGCAAACACCCAGAAAAAATGTCCAAGTTGGTGACATAGTGTTAGTGAAAGAAGAAGATTTACCTAGAAGTCAATGAAAATTGGCCAAAGTTCTACAAGTTCAATAGGATGAAGATAGATGAGTGAGAAGAGTGTTGTTACAAATAGGAGACTCAACACTTGACAAAAAAGGAAACCGTCTCACTACTCCACTCAAGTTGGAACGTCTTATACAGAAGTTAGTTGTTCTACTTGAAAGTGATAAAAAACACTTGGAAGTTGAAAACTTGATGGAAAATTCCTCAAATTCATGTTCCTACCACTAAGAATAGAGAATTATAGCTGAATAAGACCTGTCCTAGGTTGCTACAATAGCTTATATGTTTATACAGCTAAACCTGCCAATAACTTTAATACAGTTCCTATGTTTGTGTGTTAAAGACAAAAGCAGAGTTATTTACAGTGAATTCATGTTTGGATGTCATAAAACTGTTATATTTTGTGTTCACAGAAGCAGAAAATAGAATATGCCTCATTCATTATATAATGTAAGGTAAGCTCAATGACACAGCAGAAACAACAGAAAGCATAGAGTTAAACTGTTGTTGCTGGGCAGGACCAATCACAGCCAGCCTCACACACAGCAAGAGTTTTGACCAATCACAGACAGCCTAAAACACAGCCAGTGTGGGAAATTCCCCTAGCAGGAGCTGTTAGAATCAATACAGCAGAGGAGAGAAGCTGAACAGACATTCACTCCACTAAGAGCTGTGTTTTGTGGAAGCAGAGATGCCAAAATAGGAATTTAAAACAGTTATATAATGTTACTACTGTTAATATATTGATTAGAACTGTATACTGAACCAGTTATATGTCTGTTTACTTACAGTTCAACTGATTGAAAACTATAAAGTTAACAATCCAAATTCAAATTTCATATTGCAATCCAAATTGCATACAACCATACCAGATCATACTCAACCAATCTGAAAATAGTTACTGCTAGCTGCATACTGCAAATTGCAACTAAATTCAGCAAGTGAACTATTAGTTAGACCTCAGATATATCTCTCAGAGATATAATAAAGTGCTTAAATAACTTCAAGTGAAAGTATAGATACTCAAAAGAGAAATATATCCACCATTTTATGTTGAATGACATTGACGTTGAACCACCATCTTATGCATACCACCATTTTGTGATATCTTTTCAACACATGTTATGTACATGGACTATCTGCTGCGGAGGCGGCAGTGTTATATATGAAGAAAAGTTTAAGTTAATAAATAAGTTATTTCAAGCATTTGGTGTGCTCTTTAAACCTACTGTTTCCATAGAACGGCGCTAGAGTAATTACAGAGTAATAGACACGGTGGTTAGACTTAAAATCAGAGGTATCAAAATTCTTGTAATGCACACAGCGCAAAAGGCACTTCATAGTGCTGCGCCTGCCACAATTAGCCCTCCATGGGAATTTATTCAGCATTGCGACTTCCTCATCTTCAAGCTCCTGCTCCTTGACAGCTTGATCAATGACACAATGCAATGCACACTCCAGAAAGAAGGCGTAAGGTACGATGTCACTTATGGCGCCCTGGCTGCGACTGACCAGTTTGGCGATCTCATTAAATGGCCGTAGAAGTCTGCATGCGTCGCGCAAGAGCAGCCACTGGTGCAGTGAAAAGAAACCAAGCTTCCCAGAACCTATCCTGCTGCAGAGTTCATACAGGTAGTCGTTAACGGCATGCTGTCAGGCTGTCACAAATCAGATGTCTGACGGGCAGGTGGTGTCGCTGCTGAACGTCAGCAAGGCGAGCAATGGCCATGTAAGATCTTCTAAAGATCTTCTAAAATGGCCAGAGATTTTCCTGGCCTGCCGCAAGACATCCTGGACCACGGGGTATTTGGCAACGAATCACTGCACAACTAAGTTCAGGGCGTGTGCCATGCACGGCACGTGTGTCATTTTGCCCTGTTTCAGCGTGCTCAGCAGATTGTAAAGTGTTGTGCGACAACGGTGGGAAACTGTCAAATTGAGCGGGGTTAGCCACTGATTGGCCTGTGACCGCAGAGCTGAAAGCCGTGCAGGACCAGTATGGCTCTTGGCTTCCAGGCACAACAGCCGCAGCACAGCATTGCAACGTCTCACCTGGCATGTCAAATAGGTTCTGGGGAGCTTGGGGGTGCAGCGGAAGAGGCGGTAGCAGTGGAAAAGGAGGAGTCAGCCGAAGAAACGGAGGATGGAGTAGGAGGAGGAGGAGGAGGAAAAGAAGAGGCAGACCTGCATACAATCCGTGGCGGTAGCACCAAATCCACACGGGTGCCAGTGGGCAATAAAAGTTATGTACCTTCCCTGCCCGTGTTTGCTAGACCACGTGTCTGTGGTGAGATGTATCTTGGCACCGACACTGTGTGCCAGATATATACACTTTCTGCTGAATGTGGTCATATAGCTCTGGAATGCCCTTATGGGAGAAATATTTCCTTCTGGGAACTTTCCATTGCAGTGTGCCAATGGCCACACATTTTCTAAAGGCCATCAGTTTATATGGCAGTAGTTGGAACAAATCATTTCTACTGGTGTGATATACAAGTTGCCCCACAAAAAAAGTGATTGAAGCAGGGGTGTTATATACCAATTATATACTTTTATATAGTGCATATGGGTAGTGCAGCATTTGTTTGTGTTTTTTTTCCGTTACCTCAGCTACAAATAGTGACGAACGCCATTGGTACAAATAATTTCGACTGGTGTGATATACCAGTTGCCCCACAAAAAAACTGATTGAAGCAGGGGTGTTATATACCAATTATATACGTTCTATTAATGTTCTTTTAAACATATGTATTTGACCTGTAATTATACTGGCCTTTAGTAAAATTGATATCCATAGACCTCCAGCCACATACTTACTTGTTCTTTTATGTACGCTGAATGCATAATTTTTTGGGCCTGTAGTACACTGGCCTGCTGTAAAATTGATATCCAATGACTGTGTAATCTACCTCCAGCCACAAACTTACTTGTTCTTTTATGTACGCTGAATGAATAATTGTTGTGACCTCAGAGAAATTCAACACCAGTGACGAGTCAACCACGTGTTATCGAATTTCAACTATTATCATTAGGGTTTTATTCAAGAGGGGGGATTTTGTTTGCCATGTTTTTAATCCAATGTAATAATTTTAGTTCTTTTAAACATATGTATTTGACCTGTATTTGTACTGGGCTGCGGTAAAATTGATATCCATTGACCGTGTAATATACATCCGGCCACATAATCAGTTGATCTTTTCTGTCCGGTGAATGCCTAATGTTTGGGACCTATAGTCCAGTTGCCTACAGTAAAAATTTTATCCATTGATCGCATAATGTACCTCGAGCCACATAATCCGCATTTCTTTAATGTCAATTGAATGCCTAATTTTTAAGGCCCGTAGTCCCGTGGCCTAAAATAAAAATCTTCTAGGCTCCAACAGTGCACATTTCAGATAATTTCCCTTTAAGATGCATAAAAATGTCCCCTGATTAAGATACATATTTTTTGGTTGGAATTTTTGTCATTGATCCCCCTCTAGTATGTCACTGTCCATGTTGTGGGACTATTTGTACACTTCTACTAAGTATTTGGTGGTTGCAAATATGAGCTGAAGGTTTTTCAGGTTCGCCTGCCATTAAAGTTAATGGGGCCCGCCGCAAACTTGCGGTTCACGAACATTTGGTCATCACTAAGGAGGAGAGAGGAGAAGAGGCAGGACGTGGCGCGCCAGAAGTGTGTCTTTGTGGGTTCTGACGGTGTTGCTCCCACTGGGCTCTGTGATGGCAGGCCAGGTACCTTCTCAAGGCGATCGTCCCTAGGTGAGTGTTGGGTTAACCACAACTTATGCGTTGACAGCACAGGCTGCAGATGGCAACACTATTATCAGCAGCTGACACGTTAAAAAAAGCCCACACTGCGAGCCATGTGCCGGCATCCTGGGAGCGCAAGATGTGACCATGCATGGTGGATGGCTCGCTCCAGATACATTTGCAGTCTGCTTTTTGCCTCTGGTGCACTGCGAGTTCTGTCTGCTTCTCCTCCTTATATGCTGCTCCGTCTCTCCCTCTGAACTCCCCTCCTCTTCCTCTCTTGTGGGCACCCACGTGATGTTCATCGACATATCTGTCACGGCTGAGGATGGGGGAAACCCTCAGCCGTGTGATGCTAAGAGATGTCCGGACGCTACTCGGCCAGGGCAACAGAATTAGGGAGCAAGTCACCTCCTATTGCATCCCTAACGCTGACCCTGTCTCCTGTCTGTATGAGCCGACCCTGGTGGTAAGAGGGCTCATACGCTGGAACCTAATAGTCCCTACAAGCCCTCAGGACGGCCCTGAACTAAGGAGCAGGGTAAGACAACCTACTCCTCCTAGGCACGGAGGAGCAGGAGTCTCACTGGCCAAGCAGCATGAAAGAAGGGAAACATAAACAGGACTATGGACATGACAGGTGAACCCAAACAGTTCCACAACAAAACCTGCCACAGCCTTGCTGACTGGAACCCGTGCTCTGAAAACGCTGTCCACACAGTCAAAGGTAAACAGCACACACATAAAGACACACAGGGACCAGGACATCCATAGCTGCACTAAAAACCAAAGAGATAGGACAACAACAAAACATCAAGGTAATGGGTTTATGACCGGAAGGGTGGCCCTTACTAGAAGGACGGTTACAGGGTAACAGGAGGACGACTCCAGCAACATGCCTGGAGTACCCCACCAGAGAACTGATCTGGACTGAGACTTTATAGCCCATGTAACCACACCCCACAGTCAGACACACCCAGTGACTCACACACAGACTGGGAAGGGAGTTAACCCTTCCAGCACCAGGGAAGGGAAACACCAACTTAAAGGGAAAGTGTCCAACACTAGAACACACTGTGGCTGTTGCCGCTGGCAATGACATGGGTGGCAACCGTGTCCTGGGAGTCAGCCCGAAGGCCGGGACACTGCCACAACATGTACACACAACCAAACGTTGCCACGGGCAACCACAGTGCAGGAAAGGTGTCAGTGCACACCACACAAAACACAGAGTGCACACAGACAAACAACAGTGCATACAAACACGCACAGAACTCCAAGGGAACCGCACACATAGCTGTTGTCCGCGGCAACCGCACTTGAGGCTAACCACAATATGCCTCCAGCTGCGGTTGACACAACAACCCAAAACCGCGGGCAACTGTATGCGGCTCCCAAGGAGTCACGGCCATAACATGGTTGTGACACTCCCACCCCTCAAAGCCCCCCCACCACAAAAAAAAAACTTGTGAGGGACTCAGACAAGGGGATGGGAGAAGGGAACGTCCACTCTCAGGACATGGTTCCCGGAAGTCGCTGCCAGCTGCATCCTCTCCCAGCACACACTCAGCCAGTCCAGCGAGGCCTGCAGCCCGACACAGCGACACAGGGGAGAGAACCACTGAGAATGGACGAGGGGACTCTCCACTCACGTCCCCACTCCAGTCGCTGCCAGCAGACACTCCTAACCAGCACGCAGCCGGACCACTTACGGAGTGCTGCCAGCAAACGACCAGAGATGGGAACATGGAGAGGGACGAGGGATCACCAACACGGACACGGAAGGTAAGGTGGCGGGGAATAAGCCACCAACCGTGCCGTTAACGGTGATCCCCCCGGAACGCTCTCCCTCCGGAGAACGCGCATGCAGGCCACAAGAGGATGGCACTGCATGCTGCACCCTCTTTCGAAGGTGTGCAAACCGCACACCAAACAAACACCACAAGTGCAATAAAAATCAGGGGGACACCAAGACAGAGCGCGGTGAAGGGATGGCGGGGAAAAGCCACTCACGTCGCCGTCAGCGGCGAAACCCCCACAACGCTCTCCTTTCGAAGAGCGCGCATGCACCCCATCAACCTATGGCGATGCATGCTTTACCCTCTTTCGAGGGAACACAACTCCAAGCAAGGAGCCATTCCGGTCATACTGTCACGGCTGAGGATGGGGGAAACCCTCAGCCGTGTGATGCTAAGAGATGTCCGGACGCTACTCGGCCTGGGCAACAGAATTAGGGAGCAGGTCACCTCCTATTGCGTCCCTAACGCTGACCCTGTCTCCTGTCTGTATGAGCTGACGTTGGTGGTAGGAGGGCTCATACGCTTGAACCTAATAGTCCCTACAAGCCCTCAGGACGGCCCTGAACTAAGGAGCAGGGTAAGACAACCTACTCCTCCTAGGCACGGAGGAGCAGGAGTCTCACTGGCCAAGCAGCAGGAAAGAAGGGAAACATAAACAGGACTATGGACATGACAGGTGAACCCAAACAGTTCCACAACAAAACCTGCCACAGCCTTGCTGACCGGAACCTGTGCTCTGAAAACGCTGTCCACACAGTCAAAGGTAAACAGCACACACATAAAGACACACAGGGACCAGGACATCCATAGCTGCACTAAAAACCAAAGAGATAGGACAACAACAAAACATCAAGGTAATGGGTTTATGACCGGAAGGGTGGCCCTTACTAGGACGGTTACAGGGTAACAGGAGGACGACTCCAGCAACATGCCTGGAGTACCCCACCAGAGAACTGATCTGGACTGAGACTTTATAGCCCATGAAACCACACCCCACAGTCAGACACACCTAGTGACTCACACACAGACTGGGAAGGGAGTTAACCCTTCCAGCACCAGGGAAGGGAAACACCAACTTAAAGGGAAAGTGTCCAACACTAGAACACACTGTGGCTGTTGCCGCTGGCAACAACATGGGTGGCAACTGTGTCCTGGGAGTCAGCCCGAAGGCCGGGACACTGCCACAACATGTACACACAACCAAACGTTGCCACGGGCAACCACAGTGCAGGAAAGGTGCAGTGTGTCAGACAAACAACAGTGCATACAAACACGCACAGAACTCCAAGGGAACCGCACACATAGCTGTTGTCCACGGCAACCGCACTTGAGGCTAACCACAATATGCCTCCAGTTGCGGTTGACACAACAACCCAAAACCGCGGGCAACTGTATGCGGCTCCCAAGGAGTCACGGCCATAACATGGTCGTGACAATATCATCATCGTCACCTTCACCACCACTGTTACTACAGATTTCAGAGTAGGCAGCAACAGCAGGAACCACCATCCTTGGGCTGATCTGGGCACTGCTGGGTGGCGGCCATTGCTACCTCCTCTACCTCATCCGATGCCAAGAATGGCTGCGCATCGGTAAGGTCTGGGAATGGATGGGAAAATAATTCCTCTGACTCGAGTGGAGGAGCTATGGTGGTGGTGGTGGTGTCTTTGGGGGTGCAAACAGCAGAGAAGGTGCAGATACAGAGGATGAGGAGGGAGCAGAAGCGGAAAGCTGAATGAGCCGCTCAACCAACTCTAGTGTGTCCTTTGACATAATCACATGCACCTTCTCCAACTTCCCACTTAGGCTCCTGCCTGGTGCACCTGCCCGACCCCTACCACCCCTGCGGAATGGCCTGCCTCTCCCTCTGCCTGTCATTTTCAAAATTACCTTGTGCCAAAGTCCCTAGAGAAGAGCAGTATTTGTGGAAGCAGGTATATCGCAGTAAATTACATATACGAAAAGAGTGACTTTTTAAAATTACCTTTAATATTTAAGCGGCTATAGGTATGTATAAACCAACAGTGAAAAAACTACAATTACTGAAATTATTAAGTGGGGGAGTAGTAACCCCCAAGATGAAAAACCATGGTGACGGGGTAAACACTCGATTGCGGGTGATGAGAAGAAGACATTTTTTTTTCCCTTTTCCTCAAAACCTGAAGAGATTACAGGCTTGAAGAACATAAACAAACTTCCCCTGGAGGCCCTATAGATCTGCTATGCCCAGGGCGGCCCCCTTGTGGTGGAGGTTCCCTGTCCCCGAACCTAGTGCTACCCGGTCCCTAGAAATCCCTACACAGGAAGATACTCAAAAAATGATGATATGGTGGAGAGTAAGTTGTGATCCTAATGGATAAATAACACCGTTACTCTCTCAAACCCAAAAAGATTTTTTAATTATAAACGCGAGTCCTCGACGCGTTTCGCCTGACATTTATCAGGCTCATCAGGGGGTAAGGTAATAAATGAGTAATGTGTCATACAATTGTAATACTTAGCTTTGCGGTCAGATGTCAAAACCAAGAAATACGTTTTGCAGGTCACCAAGAGAAAGATAAAGGGTCTCTGTCCCGCTCAAAGTGCAGATGGGTGATGTATCAATTATCCACCACAAAATCGGGTTTTAGGGGCCCAAAGCCAGGTATATCACAGGCCTCAATCAGTATTTGGTGGAAGCATGGTATATCAAACCCCTTAATCAGTATTTTGTGGAACCAGGTGTATCGCAGACCTCAATCAATATTTGGTGTAAGCAGGTATATCAATCCCCTTAATCAGTATTTTGTGGAAGCAGGTGTATAGCAGGCCTCCATCAATATTTGGTGGAAGCAGGTTTATCAATCCCCTTAAACAGTATTTTGTGGAAGCAGGTGTATCGCAGGCCTCAATCAATATTTGGTGGAAGCAAATATATAGAACCATTTCAATCAATATTTTGTGGAAGCAGTATATTGCACCCCTCAATCAGTATTTTGTGGAAGCAGGTATATCGCACCCCTCAATCAGTATTTTGTGGAAGCAGGTATATCACAGGCCTCAATGAATATTTGGTGGAAGCAGGTATATCAATCCCCTTAATCAGTATTTTGTGGAAGCAGGTATATCGCACCCCTCAATCAGTATTTTATGGAAACGCGTATATAGAACCCCTTGATCAATATTTGGTGGAAGCAGGTATATCGCACCCCTCAATCAGTTCTTTGTGGAAGCAGGTATATTGCACGCCTCAATCAGTGTTTTGTGGAAGTGGGTATATAAAAACCCCTTAATCAGTATTTTGTGGAAGCAGTTATATCGCACCCCCAATCAGTATTTTGTGGAAGCAGGTATATTGCAGGCCTCAATCCAAGTTTGGTGGAAGCAGGTATATTGCACCCCTCAATTAGTTTTTGGGGGGCAACAGGTATATCACACCCATTGCAAATAGTTGTTCCAATAGTGCTTGTCCCTCTATATACCTGCGGTATCGCAGCAGAACTGCACAAAACTGTTGCACAATACAAATGCACTACATACTTTCTATGTTAGAAAGTATATTATAGGTATATCACACCCCTCAATCAGTATTTTAGGGGCAACAGGTATATCACACCAGTTGCAATTAGTTGTTCCAAAAGCGTTTGTCCCTCTATATAGCTGCGATATCACAGCAGAACAGCACACAACTGCTGCACAATACAAATGCACTATAATATACTTTCTATGATAGAAAGTATATTATAAGCATATGACACCCCCCAGTATATCACACCTATCGATAGCACACCTATACCAGTCCTTTAAAGGACTTTTGTGGCCCTATTAGCTAGCGTTTGGTGTCCCTATCAGTCTGTCCCTGCTTCACAAAGCAACCTCTCCCTCCACTGGCAAAACACAGAATGTAAAATAGTTGCCAGATCAGGTTCTGTTATAGGGTGGGGGTGTTTACATGTGCTAAAACTTCTCAATTGGCTGTCCTGTCCCACCCGATGGATGTGTGTGTCATTGGTCAAAGTTTGGCGCAATGCAAAAGAATATGGCGCATGCGAACATCGCCATAGCAAAGTTTGCTGCAAAACGACTGCCGGGCGAACTGCAATGCCATCTCTACTGTTAGATGCTGTGGCAGTTACAGGGAGAGAGCTTCAGTAGAAAGGACCCCCCTCCACACCGAGCTGCTAGGCTCCCAGGCTGGAGATAAACTAGCAGAGCAATTTGAGCAGTGAGTGTGGAGATCTCTTGACCATGTGAGGTACAGGGCTGGTTCTAGCTTTGTTAGAAAGGTATTTTCATGTACTATATGATGTCTAATTTTAACTTTTTACATCAATCATGGCATAACCCCTTTAGCTAACATATTCCATAATTTTATCACAAGACACGGAGGCTCCTATTGCATTAACTCTCTTTACTGTTACCATAGCAGCAAAGAATGAACATGTCAATCAAAAGAAAAAACC
This sequence comes from Bufo gargarizans, assembly GCF_014858855.1. Lineage (NCBI taxonomy): Eukaryota > Metazoa > Chordata > Amphibia > Anura > Bufonidae > Bufo > Bufo gargarizans. The sequence continues at coordinate 497,076,358 of NC_058081.1, forward strand.
ATAACAACTGACTCCTCCCCAATATCCCAGTATATATTGGCTCCACACTCTGGGATCATCCTCTTTCTTTGCTGCTGCCATGGCAGATAAGTATTCTTTGTTTCTGTGTTATAACTGTCGATTTTATTGGGTTTATTTTAGATGTTTTCCCATTTTTCTTGCTAGCCCAGGTTTCTCTCCTGGTCACTCTATGTGACCAGGATCCCTGCTAGTCCTGCGGATATATATAATTTCCCTCTCTTTGTCCACTTTATGGTGTGTGAGGCTCCAGGGACTCATGCTGTCCCATACTTTCCCACCCATTATTCTTGGGTTTTTCTTTCTCTTATTTCCTACCTGCTCCGATCTCCTGGCGCTTATTTTTAGCGCTCTCCGCTCCGACCGAAGTCTCGCGATCTGCGAGATTTCGGCCGCCATCTTAGTTCTTACCTCATCTACTGTTCGGCCGAAGTCTCGCGATCCGCGAGAATTCGGCCGCCATCTTCGCCGGGGATATTCGCATCGCGGGTTTTTCTTGTCACTTCCCGCCCTGTGCTACGTCCGCCCGAGATCTCGCGGGATCTCAGCGTTTGTTCCGGATATCCGCGCTTTCTCCACGCTCACTCCGGCTCCCCAGTGACATTTACCTCAACTTGCCTGCTCCCCTTAGGTAAAGTTTTACTCCCTTATCAACGCCTTTTCCCTTTTCCAAACACAGCCCCTCATTAGTGTTTCTTCTTTCTTTATAGGTCTGTCCTTTTTGGTGGTCTGGGGTGACTAACTCCTACCACTTTAGTGATGTCTCGCCGCAGTACCTCTTCCAGACAGGATGTCCCTGATACTCCTCCTGTCCCCTCCAGTGCCCCCATCTGCAATGCAGACCCGCAAGGGGTAGAAAATTCTGCGCTACAGCAGTCTATTTCGGATGCGATCATGGCTGCTATGGGCTCTATGTCCTCAGAACTTTCGCAATCAATTTCTCAGGCCTTATGTGCGCAGCCCACCGGGTCCATACAGGACCAGGCTCTAGATATCGCTAGGCCATCTGCCTCCAGAACTGTTAGAACCGATGGTAATCCATCACGTGACCACGCGGTTGTCCCGCGGAAAAGAGCCTGCGCACGACAGGCAGAAGGCTCGCGTGCATGGAAAACGGCCAGGACTATGCCTGAGCCACTGTCTGATTCTGAGAAGGAATCGAACAAGGAGGCGCAGAACGAGTCCCTATATGACTCTTTAGATGAACTTGAGGATGTGGAGGTTGATCCTCTTGATTTATTCCCTGCTCCCGGTCCGTCCACATCAGCGGTTACCGCGCAGGAGAACCAGCCTCTCCCAGGCGACCTCATGCTTGACTCCCTGGGCGCCCCTCTTTTCAACCCTGACGAGCTTCATCATCCCCGCTCCGCGGAATGGCTCCCCGCCACTCAGGTGGCACAGTATTTAGAGGCAAAAATCCGTACTCCTCTGAGTAAGGAGTCCCGCAACAAGTTGCGTGCGGAATGCCCCCGGCCTTTAATTCCGAATAAGATGTGTGAGACGCCTACGGTAGACCCGAAGATGGTCCAGTTCCTCACTAAAACTCGATTCAACCCAAAGAAGGGGCTGGATTCCGCTCTGCGGGCCGTTCAGGATAAGCTTCTGGACATCACGGGTCCCCTCGCCAGAATCTTCGACATGGCGGAGTCCGCCAAGGCGGAAGGCAGACCGGTCGACCCGGTAGAATTGGGAGGATGGGTCCAGAGGGCCATCTGCATCGCGGGCAATGTGAACACCTCCCTGGCCATAGAACGGCGGAAAGCCATCCTGATGAAGGTGGAACCAAAGCTCTCCAATCTGGCTTTGTCTGAGGCGGGCAAGAATGCCCAGGGTCTCTTATTTGGAGACTCATTTATTAAAGAACTGGGCAGATACGTCGGGGCCTTTACGGCTTTAGACAAGGCCCAAACGTCAATGAAACGCGTGTTTAATACCCGTTTTTCCAGTAGGGCCGGCAGCTCTAGGGGCCGTCTGTCCGGCCGGTCTGATTTCCACTCCCGCGGGACGGGACGAGGCTCCTTCAATTATCGATCCTCCCTCCAGGACCCAAGACATCAGCCGTCTTTCTTCCCGTCCAGGGGCGCTTCGGGACGGTCCAGAAATTACCGCGGAGCTCCCTCCTATCGCCGCCCTGTTGGTGAGTGCCCAACCCGTTCGTCATTTGTTTTCTTCAACAGGTTGTGTCGGGGGCAGACTCCGTTTCTGTTTCAATGCCTGGTCCGAGATCACCTCAGACCAGTGGGTGCTCCAAACCATCAGGGGTTTCACTATAGACTTGGTGGCCTCACCGAGCCAACTACCCGCTCCTCGTCCCATTCACTTAACCGGGTCGCTTCTGCGACTCTTGCACAGAGAGCTGGCGGAGTTAGTCCGCAAGAGGGCAATAGAACACACCTCGCCTCACTCCGCCAGGGTGATCAGCGGCATGTTCCTTGTCCAGAAAAAGGGCGGCCAGATGCGCCCAGTTATCAACCTAAAAGCTCTCAACTCACTGGTTCAGTACCGTCATTTCAAGATGGAGGGAATCCATCTTTTGAGGGATATGCTACTCCCGGGCGATTGGATGGTCAAGCTGGACCTCCAAGATGCATATCTCACGGTCCCGGTAGCTCCGGCTTCCAGAGACCTGCTTTGTTTTCTTTGGGGAGACCAGGTTTGGCGGTTCACTTGCCTGCCGTTCGGTCTTTCTTCCGCCCCTTGGTGCTTCACCAAGGTGATGAAGCCGGTGGTGTCTTGGCCTTGCAGCAGAGGGGTGCGCATGATAATTTATCTCGACAATATTCTTATCATGGCGCAGAGTCCATCCCTTCTCCGGTTTCATCTTTCCATGACCACCAGTCTCCTTTCCCGCTTGGGTTTTATCATAAACCACGAGAAGTCGTGCCTCACTCCGGCTACCTCCATGGAGTTCCTGGGGTTCAGGGTAGATTCTTCGTCCCTATCCCTTCACCTCCCTCTGTCCAAGGTCCGTTCCATTCGCAAAGAACTGCGCCACGCTCTTCTTCGGCCACAGTTGTCGTTACGACACTTGGCGCGTCTGATTGGCCTACTGGCATCCTCGATCCAGGCCATTTTTCCGGCACCCTTGCACTATCGAGCCCTCCAGAGGCTCAAGATTGCCCATCTTCAGGCGGGATCCACATACTCGGACTTGATCACGCTGGACGCGGAGACGAGGGACGAGCTGCAGTGGTGGATCCAGAATCTGTCGGTCTGGAATGGCAAAGCTTTACTGGGTCCTTTACCAGACCTGATTATCAAATCCGACGCCAGCTTACACGGCTGGGGCGCTCACTGCAACAAGATTTCGACCGGGGGCCCTTGGTCTCCGGAGGAGTCTCGACTCCATATCAATGGCCTGGAGTTTCTGGCGGAGTCTCTGGCGATTCGCAGTTTTGCGAATGGCACAGTCACGACCTGTATCAGACTGCGGATGGACAATGTGTCCGCGGTCCGATACGTCAACGGGATGGGCGGAACGCGCTCCTCGGTGCTGACGTACTTGGCACAAGACTTTTGGGAGTTCTGCCTCACCAGGGGTATCATGGTGATTGCGGAACACCTCCCCGGACTCCGCAATGTAGTGGCAGATTGGAATTCTCGTTACTTTTCAGATTCCAGCGACTGGAAGTTAGACGAGGAGGTATTCCTAGCTTTGTCATCCCGTTGGGGTCCTCCCTCGGTGGATCTATTCGCGAACCGCTTGAACGCCCAGACACCCAGGTTCTTCAGCTGGCGGCCGGACCCGTTGGCGGAGGCGGTAGACGCGTTCCTTCAACAGTGGGGAGATACGCTGATGTACGCGTTCCCTCCATTTGCATTGATTCCCCGGGTTCTCCTTCAGGTTCAACGCCAGCAGGCGGAGTTGATCTTGGTCATACCTCTGTGGCGGTCTCAACCCTGGTTCCCGACGGTCCTGGACCTGTTGGTGGACTCTCCGCTCCTCCTTCCGGATCTTCCGCATCTCTTGAGGGACCCCGTGGGGGAGTCCCACCCCCTCATTCAGTCACACCTACTTCGTCTGCTCGCTTGCAGGATCTCGGGTGTGCTGGCGCGCTGCCGGGAGTTTCGGACACGACTGTTTTCCTTTTGGAAAACGCATGGGCTCCAGGCACCAGACGTGCTTACCGAGCCGCCTGGGACTCTTGGACTCGCTGGTGCGGAGATCGGGATCTGGATCCCCTTCGAGCACCTGTAATGTCGGTTCTGTCGTTCTTGTCCTCCTTGTATAATGCGGGCAAGGCTTACCGTACAATTAATCTGTACAGGTCGGCCATATCGTCGCGACACGAGGGTTTTGAGGGTTGTCCTGCGGGACAGCATCCTCTTGTGTGCCGCTTGTTGAAGGGCTCTCGTTTGTCTCGTCCCCCCAGACCTCGTTTTTCTGCCACTTGGGATGTGGGGGTAGTTTTGACCTTTTTGCTTTCTTGGTCTTCTAATGACCAGCTGTCACTGCGGCATTTATCTGCTAAACTGGTTACACTTTTGTGCCTCATTTCTTGTAAGCGGGTGTCTGACGTCCGGGCTCTGGATTTCGACGCGCAATCCTTTACACCGGATGGGGTCTTATTTAACATTTCTAGACGCACGAAAACTAGCATTCGCTCGGTTTCTTACCCTGCATTCCGGCAGTCTCCTCTATTATGTCCGGTGGCATGCCTTCAGGAGTATGAGTCTCGGACCGCGGCCTTACGTGTTCCTACGTTTCCTAATTTATTTATTTCCTTTAGGAGACCCTATGGTCCCGTTTCTAGTGTCACCCTGTCTTGCTGGGTCAAGGAGATTCTAGGTCTGGCGGGTATTGACACCTCTATCTTCACGGCTCATTCTGTGCGCAGTGCTTCTGCTACGTCCATGTCGGTCTCCGGGGCCCGTCTGGAGGACGTTATGCGATTGGCGGATTGGTCCAGGGTGTCCACCTTTCGTGAATTTTACTTTCGTCCCGAGTCACATGCTTTTCATTCTGTCATTTCTCAGCTTTAAACTTGCAATAGGAGCCTCCGTGTCTTGTGATAAAATTTCATGATTTTCCTATTCCATGATGTAAAGTCATGATTTTATTAAAGACACGGAGGCGAGTATTGCCCGCCCTCCCTCCCCGTTTGGTTGTTATCGTCAACTGTATGGTATATGTCTTGTTTAAGCATTGTTGTCTTTCTGGATATGATTATTTCCAGGATGCGCTTTTCTTTGCTTTTCGTGCCATGGTCATGTGATTTTACCTCGTGTTTGTTTTCTCCTACAGGTTGATTGGTCACCTTGTCGATGGTTCTGGTTCAGTTGGCGCTGTTGCCGTTTACGTTTTCGGTGACGTTCGCGTTCCCGGTCGGTTCCCGAGTCGCTTGCGAGTCAAGAAGGCCGATTTTCGTATCAGAGGGTCCAATTTTCGTTGATCTTTGCAGTTGGAGTAGCTGTTCAAAGAAAGAGGATGATCCCAGAGTGTGGAGCCAATATATACTGGGATAGTGGGGAGGAGTCAGTTGTTATGGTTTTTTCTTTTGATTGACATGTTCATTCTTTGCTGCTATGGTAACAGTAAAGAGAGTTAATGCAATACTCGCCTCCGTGTCTTTAATAAAATCATGACTTTACGTCATGGAATAGGAAAATCATGAAATTTTCAGGCGCGAGAAAGTGTTCAAATCAGTAAGTTTGTAAAATTTGAGTCAGTGCAGTGAATAAATCTCCTGTTATATCCCTGCTATAGTTCCCTTCAGTTTGGCAGTAAGTGTTTTGTATTTGAAGCTCCTTACGATGCAGGTTATGTACTTAATGCACCTTTTAAGGTCTCCGTGCTCCATAATTGATGTGCATGTAATGGATTGTAAATATTTAATACCCTTGTTATCCTCTATATTCCCGCAGGGGACTGAGTCAGCCGGTTTGTCAACAGTGCAGAGTTTGTATCCTTTTAAACATGGATAGATTTAAGTTATCTGGCAAATTCAGACCCTAAGCTCCTAATTAATGCTAATAGTATTGATATCTCCCTTTAGAAGATGACACCAGATCATTCATGTACTTGTCCACACTTATTAATTCAGGCATTAAATGGAAAAAAAACTAAAAAATTTTATTCATGCCCAGAAGGTACCATACTAGGTTTCTTATTACTTCTAGATTTAGATTACAGAATGTTTAGTAAAGTTTAGACCCTTGTACAAATGCACATTATGGGTCACCCCCACAGACTATGAGACACACCTAGCTTATGAACGCAAAAACACAAATGCAATCGCACACTGCAACCAGCACTCTGCCCTGCATTTATGCTGGATGTTGAATAAGGCATTAGTGTACATTTTGGCCAAAGCGTAATAAGCCCCTCACCACGTCAAGATCGCCTTCATGAGTGGTCCCTAATAGAGTTGAGCGAACACCTGGATGTTCGGGTTCGAGAAGTTCGGCCGAACTTCCCGAAAATGTTCGGGTTCGGGATCCGAACACGATCCGAACTTCGTCCCGAACCCGAACCCCATTGAAGTCAATGGCGACCCGAACTTTTCGGCACTAAAACGGCTGTAAAACAACCCAGGAAAGGGCTAGAGGGCTGCAAAAGGCAGCAACATGTAGGTAAATCCCCTGCAAACAAATGTGGATAGGGAAATGAATAAAAATAAAAATTAAATAAATAAAAATTAACCAAAATCAATTGGAGAGAGGTCCCATAGCAGAGAATCTGGCTTCCCGTCACCCACCACTGGAACAGTCCATTCTCAGATATTTAGGCCCCGGCACCCAGGCAGAGGAGAGAGGTCCCGTAACAGACAATCTGGCTTCATGTCAGCAGAGAATCAGTCTTCATATCATAGCAGAGAATCAGGCTTCACGTCACCCACCACTGCAACAGTCCATTTTCATAAATTTAGGCCCAGCACCCAGGCAAAGGAGAGAGGTCCCGTAACAGAGGATCTGGCTTCATGTCAGCAGAGAATCAGTCTGCATGTCATAGCAGAGAATCAGGCTTCACGTCAGCCACCACTGCAACAGTCCATTGTCATAAATTTAGGCCCAGCACCCAGGCAGAGGAGAGAGGTCCCGTAACAGACAATCTGGCTTCATGTCAGCAGAGAATTAGTCTGCATGTCATAGCAGAGAATCAGTCTTGATGTCATAGCAGAGAATCAGGCTTCACGTCACCCACCACTGTAAGAGTCCATTTTCATAAATTTAGGCCCAGCACCCAGGCAGAGGAGAGAGGTCCCGTAACAGACAATCTGGCTTCATGTCAGCAGAGAATTAGTCTGCATGTCATAGCAGAGAATGAGGCTTCACGTCAGCCACCACTGCAACAGTCCATTGGCATATATTTAGGCCCAGCACCCAGGCAGAGGAGAGAGGTCCCGTAACAGAAATTCTGGCTTCATGTCAGCAGAGAATCAGTCTTCATGTCATAGCAGAGAATCAGGCTTCACGTCACCCACCACTGTAAGAGTCCATTTTCATAAATTTAGGCCCAGCACCCAGGCAGAGGAGAGAGGTCCCGTAACAGACAATCTGGCTTCATGTCAGCAGAGAATTAGTCTGCATGTCATAGCAGAGAATGAGGCTTCACGTCAGCCACCACTGCAACAGTCCATTGGCATATATTTAGGCCCAGCACCCAGGCAGAGGAGAGAGGTCCCGTAACAGACAATCTGGCTTCATGTCAGCAGAGAATTAGTCTGCATGTCATAGCAGAGAATGAGGCTTCACGTCAGCCACCACTGCAACAGTCCATTGGCATATATTTAGGCCCAGCACCCAGGCAGAGGAGAGAGGTCCCGTAACAGACAATCTGGCTTCATGTCAGCAGAGAATCAGTCTTGATGTCATAGCAGAGAATCAGGCTTCACGTCACCCACCACTGTAAGAGTCCATTTTCATAAATTTAGGCCCAGCACCCAGGCAGAGGAGAGAGGTCCCGTAACAGACAATCTGGCTTCATGTCAGCAGAGAATTAGTCTGCATGTCATAGCAGAGAATGAGGCTTCACGTCAGCCACCACTGCAACAGTTCATTGGCATATATTTAGACCCAGCACCCAGGTAGAGGAGAGAGGTCCCGTAACAGACAATCTGGCTTCATGTCAGCAGAGAATTAGTCTGCATGTCATAGCAGAGAATCAGGCTTCACGTCAGCCACCAATGCAACAGTCCATTGTCAGATATTTCGGCCCAGCACCCAGGCAGAGGAGAGAGGTCCCGTAACAGAGGATCTGGCTTCATGTCAGCAGAGAATCAGTCTTCATATCATAGCAGAGAATCAGGCTTCACGTCACCCACCACTGCAACAGTCCATTTTCATAAATTTAGGCCCAGCACCCAGGCAGAGGAGAGAGGTCCCGTAACAGAGGATCTAGCTTCATGTCAGCAGAGAATCAGTCTGCATGTCATAGCAGAGAATCAGGCTTCACGTCAGCCACCAATGCAACAGTCCATTGTCAGATATTTAGGCCCAGCACCCAGGCAGAGGAGAGAGGTCCCGTAACAGAGGATCTGGCTTCATGTCAGCAGAGAATCAGTCTTCATATCATAGCAGAGAATCAGGCTTCACGTCACCCACCACTGCAACAGTCCATTTTCATAAATTTAGGCCCAGCACCCAGGCAGAGGAGAGAGGTCCCGTAACAGAGGATCTGGCTTCATGTCAGCAGAGAATCAGTCTGCATGTCATAGCAGAGAATCAGGCTTCACGTCAGCCACCAATGCAACAGTCGTTTTGTCAGATATTTAGGCCCAGCACCCAGGCAGAGGAGAGAGGTCCCGTAACAGAGGATCTGGCTTCATGTCAGCAGAGAATCAGTCTTCATATCATAGCAGAGAATCAGGCTTCACGTCACCCACCACTGCAACAGTCCATTTTCATAAATTTAGGCCCAGCACCCAGGCAGAGGAGAGAGGTCCCGTAACAGAGGATCTGGCTTCATGTCAGCAGAGAATCAGTCTTCATATCATAGCAGAGAATCAGGCTTCACGTCACCCACCACTGCAACAGTCCATTTTCATAAATTTAGGCCCAGCACCCAGGCAGAGGAGAGAGGTCCCGTAACAGAGGATCTGGCTTCATGTCAGCAGAGAATCAGTCTTCATATCATAGCAGAGAATCAGGCTTCACGTCACCCACCACTGCAACAGTCCATTTTCATAAATTTAGGCCCAGAACCCAGGCAGAGGAGAGAGGTCCCGTAACAGAGGATCTGGCTTCATGTCAGCAGAGAATCAGTCTGCATGTCATAGCAGAGAATCAGGCTTCACGTCAGACACCAATGCAACAGTCCATTGTCAGATATTTAGGCTCAGCACCCAGGCAGAGGAGAGAGGTCCCGTAACAGAGGATCTGGCTTCATGTCAGCAGAGAATCAGTCTTCATATCATAGCAGAGAATCAGGCTTCACGTCACCCACCACTGCAACAGTCCATTTTCATAAATTTAGGCCCAGCACCCAGGCAGAGGAGAGAGGTCCCGTAACAGAGGATCTGGCTTCATGTCAGCAGAGAATCAGTCTTCATATCATAGCAGAGAATCAGGCTTCACGTCACCCACCACTGCAACAGTCCATTTTCATAAATTTAGGCCCAGCACCCAGGCAGAGGAGAGAGGTCCCGTAACAGAGGATCTGGCTTCATGTCAGCAGAGAATCAGTCTTCATATCATAGCAGAGAATCAGGCTTCACGTCACCCACCACTGCAACAGTCCATTTTCATAAATTTAGGCCCAGCACCCAGGCAGAGGAGAGAGGTCCCGTAACAGACAATCTGGCTTCATGTCAGCAGAGAATTAGTCTGCATGTCATAGCAGAGAATGAGGCTTCACGTCAGCCACCACTGCAACAGTCCATTGGCATATATTTAGGCCCAGCACACAGGCAGAGGAGACTGGTCCCGTAACAGAGGATCTGGCTTCATGTCAGCAGAGAATCAGTCTGCATGTCATAGCAGAAAATCAGGCTTCACGTCAGCCACCACTGCAACAGTCCATTGTCAGATATTTAGGCCCAGCACCCAGGCAGAGGAGAGAGGTCCCGTAACAGAGAATCTGTCTTCATGTCAGCAGAGAATTAGTCTGCATGTCATAGCAGAGAATCAGGCTTCACGTCACCCAACATTGGAACAGTCCATTGGCATATATTTAGGCCCCGGCACCCAGACAGAGGAGAGGTTCATTCAACTTTGGGTAGCCTCGCAATATAATGGTAAAATGAAAATAAAAATAGGATTGAATGAGGAAGTGCCCTGGAGTCCAGTAATATATGGTTAAGGGGAGGTAGTTAATGTCTAATCTGGACAAGGGACGGACAGGTCCTGTGGGATCCATGCCTGGTTCATTTTTATGAACGTCAGCTTGTCCACATTGGCTGTAGACAGGCGGCTGCGTTTGTCTGTAATGACGCCCCCTGCCGTGCTGAATACACGTTCAGACAAAACGCTGGCCGCCGGGCAGGCCAGCACCTCCAAGGCATAAAAGGCTAGCTCTGGCCACGTGGACAATTTAGAGACCCAGAAGTTGAATGGGGCCGAACCATCAGTCAGTACGTGGAGGGGTGTGCACACGTACTGTTCCACCATGTTAGTGAAATGTTGCCTCCTGCTAACACGTTGCGTATCAGGTGGTGGTTCAGTTAGCTGTGGCGTGTTGACAAAAGTTTTCCACATCTCTGCCATGCTAACCCTGCCCTCAGAGGAGCTGGCCGTGACACAGCTGCCTTGGCGACCTCTTGCTCCTCCTCTGCCTTGGCCTTGGGCTTCCACTTGTTCCCCTGTGACATTTGGGAATGCTCTCAGTAGCGCGTCTACCAACGTGCGCTTGTACTCGCGCATCTTCCTATCACGCTCCAGTGCAGGAAGTAAGGTGGGCACATTGTCTTTGTAGCGTGGATCCAGCAGGGTGGCAACCCAGTAGTCCGCACAGGTTAAAATGTGGGCAACTCTGCTGTCGTTGCGCAGGCACTGCAGCATGTAGTCGCTCATGTGTGCCAGGCTGCCCAGGGGTAAGGACAAGCTGTCCTCTGTGGGAGGCGTATCGTCATTGTCCTGCCTTTCCCCCCAGCCACGCACCAGTGATGGACCCGAGCTGCGTTGGGTGCCACCCCGCTGTGACCATGCTTCATCCTCATCCTCCTCCACCTCCTCCTCATCCTCATCCTCCTCGTCCTCCAGTAGTGGGCCCTGGCTGGCCACATTTGTACCTGGCCTCTGCTGTTGCCAAAAACCTCCCTCTGAGTCACTTCGAAGAGACTGGCCTGAAAGTGCTAAAAATGACCCCTCTTCCTCCTCCTCCTCCTCCTCCTCCTCCTCCTGGGCCACCTCCTCTTCCATCATCGCCCTAAGTGTTTTCTCAAGGAGACATAGAAGTGGTATTGTAACGCTGATAACGGCGTCATCGCCACTGGCCATGTTGGTGGAGTACTCGAAACAGCGCAACAGGGCACACAGGTCTCGCATGGAGGCCCAGTCATTGGTGGTGAAGTGGTGCTGTTCTGTAGTGCGACTGACCCGTGCGTGCTGCAGCTGAAACTCCACTATGGCCTGCTGCTGCTCGCACAGTCTGTCCAGCATGTGCAAGGTGGAGTTCCACCTGGTGGGCACGTCGCATATGAGGCGGTGAGCGGGAAGGCCGAAGTTACGCTGTAGCGCAGACAGGCGAGCAGCAGCAGGATGTGAACGCCGGAAGCGCGAACAGACGGCCCGCACTTTATGCAGCAGCTCTGACATGTCGGGGTAGTTGTGAATGAACTTCTGCACCACCAAATTCAGCACATGCGCCAAGCAAGGGATGTGCGTCAAATTGGCTAGTCCCAGAGCTGCAACGAGATTTCGCCCATTATCACACACCACCAGGCCGGGCTTGAGGCTCACCGGCAGCAACCACTCGTCGGTCTGTTGTTCTATACCACGCCACAACTCCTGTGCGGTGTGGGGCCTGTCCCCCAAACATATGAGTTTCAGAATGGCCTGCTGACGTTTACCCCGGGCTGTGCTGAAGTTGGTGGTGAAGGTGTGTGGCTGACTGGATGAGCAGGTGGAAGAAGAGGAGGAGGAAGCCGAGAAGGAGGAGGTGGCAACAGGAGGCAAAGAATGTTGCCCTGCGATCCTTGGCGGCGGAAGCACGTGCGCTAAACAGCTCTCCGCCAGGGGCCCAGCTGCCACTACATTTACCCAGTGTGCAGTTAGGGAGATATAGCGTCCCTGGCCGTGCTTACTGGTCCACGTATCTGTGGTTAGGTGGACCTTGCTACAGATGGCGTTGCGCAGTGCACACTTTATTTTATCGGATACTTGGTTGTGCAGGGAAGGCACGGCTCTCTTGGAGAAGTAGTGGCGGCTGGGAACAACATACTGTGGGACAGCAAGCGACATGAGCTGTTTGAAGCTGTCTGTGTCCACCAGCCTAAATGACAGCATTTCATAGGCCAGTAGTTTAGAAATGCTGGCATTCAGGGCCAGGGATCGAGGGTGGCTAGATGGGAATTTACGCTTTCTCTCAAATGTTTGTGAGATGGAGAGCTGAACGCTGCCGTGTGACATGGTTGAGACGCTTGGTGACGGAGGTGGTGGTGGTGTTGGTGGTACATCCCCTGTTTGCTGGGCGGCAGGTGCCAACGTTCCTCCAGAGGCAGAGGAAGAGGCCGAGGCGGCAGCAGCAGAAGAGGTAGCAGGGTGAGCCTGAGTGACTTCCTTGGTTTTAAGGTGTTTACTCCACTGCAGTTCATGCTTTGCATGCAGGTGCCTGGTCATGCAGGTTGTGCTCAGGTTCAGAACGTTAATGCCTCGCTTCAGGCTCTGATGGCACAGCGTGCAAACCACTCGGGTCTTGTCGTCAGCACATTGTTTGAAGAAGTGCCATGCCAGGGAACTCCTTGAAGGTGCCTTTGGGGTGCTCGGTCCCAGATGGCGGCGGTCAGTAGCAGGCGGAGTCTCTTGGCGGCGGGTGTTCTGCTTTTGCCCACTGCTCCCTCTTTTGCTACGCTGTTGGCTCGGTCTCACCACTGCCTCTTCCTTCGAACTGTGAAAGTCAGTGGCACGACCTTCATTCCATGTGGGGTCTAGGACCTCATCGTCCCCTGCATCGTCTTCCACCCAGTCTTGATCCCTGACCTCCTGTTCAGTCTGCACACTGCAGAAAGATGCAGCAGTTGGCACCTGTGTTTCGTCATCATCAGAGACATGCTAAGGTGGTATTCCCATGTCCTCATCATCAGGAAACATAAGTGGTTGTGCGTCAGTGCATTCTATGTCTTTCACCGCTGGGGAAGGGCTAGGTGGATGCCCTTGGGAAACCCTGCCAGCGGAGTCTTCAAACAGCATAAGAGACTGCTGCATAACTTGAGGCTGAGACAGTTTCCCTGGTATGCATGGGGGTGATGTGACAGACTGATGGGGTTGGTTTTCAGGCGCCATCTGTGCGCTTTCTGCAGAAGACTGGGTGGGAGATAATGTGAACGTGCTGAATCCACTGTCGGCCACCCAATTGACTAATGCCTGTACCTGCTCAGGCCTTACCATCCTTAGAACGGCATTGGGCCCCACCATATATCGCTGTAAATTCTGGCGGCTACTGGGACCTGAGGTAGTTGGTACACTAGGACGTGTGGATGTGGCAGAACGGCCACGTCCTCTCCCAGCACCAGAGGGTCCACTAACACCACCACGACCTTGTCCACGTCCGTGTCCCTTACTAGATGTTTTCCTCATTGTTATGGTTCACCACAACAACAAAAATATTATTTGGCCCAATGTATTGTATTCAAATTCAGCGGGATATAAATTTGAGGCCTAGTATTTAGGCGCTGGGTGACTGGTATGGATTTAGTGACAGAATTAGACTTGGAAATGCACAGTAGCGTGTGTGTGAAGTTATTCTGAATGACCCTATGTGCACCTTGAATATTATATACCCTTTTAGGGATAGATTTCAAATAGCTCTGATATAGCAGAAACCACTAAATTATGAAATTGCTAAATTGGGAATTGTATTTCAACCCAGAACAAAAAATGTGCTTTGACGGACACTAAATAACTTGCCCATCCACAACAGGACAGCGGTAACGAGAGATTTAGCGGGATATAAATTTGAGGCCTAGTATTTAGGCGCTGGGTGACCGGTATGGATTTAGTGACAGAATTAGACTTGGAAATGCACAGTAGCGTGTGTGTGAAGTTATTCTGAATGACCCTATGTGCACCTTGAATATTATATACCCTTTTAGGGATAGATTTCAAATAGCTCTGATATATCAGAAACCACTAAATTATGAAATTGCTAAATTGGGAATTGTATTTCAACCCAGAACAAAAAATGTGCTTTGGCGGACACTAAATAACTTGCCCATCCACAACAGGACAGCGGTAACGACAGATTTAGCGGGATATAAATTTGAGGCCTAGTATTTAGGCGCTGGGTGACCGGTATGGATTTAGTGACAGAATTAGACTTGGAAATGCACAGTAGCGTGTGTGTGAAGTTATTCTGAATGACCCTATGTGCACCTTGAATATTATATACCCTTTTAGGGATAGATTTCAAATAGCTCTGATATAGCAGAAACCACTAAATTATGAAATTGCTAAATTGGGAATTGTATTTCAACCCAGAACAAAAAATGTGCTTTGGCGGACACTAAATAACTTGCCCATCCACAACAGGACAGCGGTAACGACAGATTTAGCGGGATATAAATTTGAGGCCTACTATTTAGGCGCTGGGTGACCGGTATGGATTTAGTGACAGAATTAGACTTGGAAATGCACAGTAGCGTGTGTGTGAAGTTATTCTGAATGACCCTATGTGCACCTTGAATATTATATACCCTTTTAGGGATAGATTTCAAATAGCTCTGATATAGCAGAAACCACTAAATTATGAAATTGCTAAATTGGGAATTGTATTTCAACCCAGAACAAAAAATGTGCTTTGACGGACACTAAATAACTTGCCCATCCACAACAGGACAGCGGTAACGACAGATTTAGCGGGATATAAATTTGAGGCCTAGTATTTAGGCGCTGGGTGACCGGTATGGATTTAGTGACAGAATTAGACTTGGAAATGCACAGTAGCGTGTGTGTGAAGTTATTCTGAATGACCCTATGTGCACCTTGAATATTATATACCCTTTTAGGGATAGATTTCAAATAGCTCTGATATAGCAGAAACCACTAAATTATGAAATTGCTAAATTGGGAATTGTATTTCAACCCAGAACAAAAAATGTGCTTTGACGGACACTAAATAACTTGCCCATCCACAACAGGACAGCGGTAACGACAGATTTAGCGGGATATAAATTTGAGGCCTAGTATTTAGGCGCTGGGTGACCGGTATGGATTTAGTGACAGAATTAGACTGGGATATGGCCAAAAAATAACCACACTATTGCTGGTTAAATGCACTTGGTGTGACAGCTTGACCAACCACACTACTGAGGGTTAAATGGTGACGGGCGCAGCTTGCCCCTGATTTAGTATATGGCCAAAAAATGAACAGACTATTGCTGGTTAAATGCACTTGGTGTGACAGCTTCACCCTGATGTAGGCTTTAGCCAAAAAACAACCACACCATTGAGGGTTAAATGCACTTGGTGACAGGCGCAGCTTGCCCCTGATTTAGTATATGGCCAAAAAATGAACAGACTATTGCTGGTTAAATGCACTTGGTGTGACAGCTTGACCAACCACACTACTGAGGGTTAAATGCACTTGGTGACGGGCGCAGCTTGCCCCTGATGTAGTATATGGCCAAAAAATGAACAGAGTATTGCTGGTTAAATGCACTTGGTGACGGGCGCAGCTTGCCCCTGATTTAGTATATGGCCAAAAAATTAACAGACTATTGCTGGTTAAATGCACTTGGTGTGACAGCTTCACCCTGATGTAGGCTTTAGCCAAAAAACAACCACACCATTGAGGGTTAAATGCACTTGGTGACAGGCGCAGCTTGCCCCTGATGTAGTATATGGCCAAAAAATAAACAGACTATTGCTGGTTAAATGCACTTGGTGTGACAGCTTCACCCTGATGTAGGCTTTAGCCAAAAAACAACCACACCATTGAGGGTTAAATGCACTTGGTCGCAGCTTGGATGCACTTGGTCGCAGCACCGCACAAGACACAAAATGGCCGCCGATCACCCCAGAAAAAAGTGACTGACAAACAGTCTGGGCAGCCTAAAAACAGTGAGCATTTGAATTTCAGCAGCTCAATGACCCACAGCTGCAGATCGATCGATTAATCAAGTCCTTTGGAGGAGTTAATCTGCCTAATCTCGCCCTACTGTCGCAGCCGCAACCTCTCCCTATGCTGATCAGAGCAGAGTGACGGGCGGCGCTATGTGACTCCAGCTTAAATAGAGGCTGGGTCACATGGTGCTCTGGCCAATCACAGCCATGCCAATAGTAGGCATGGCTGTGACGGCCTCTTGGGGCAAGTAGTATGACGCTTGTTGATTGGCTGCTTTGCAGCCTTTCAAAAAGCGCCAAGAAAGCGTCACAAAAGCGCCAAGAAAGCGACGAACACCGAACCCGAACCCGGACTTTTACGAAAATGTCCGGGTTCGGGTCCGTGTCACGGACACCCCAAAATTCGGTACGAACCCGAACTATACAGTTCGAGTTCGCTCATCCCTAGTCCCTAACACTAGTTCCTACCTGTTATGGGCCATGACAGCCACACAAAGTCCAGAGAGCGCAGGTACAGCATGCACGCCAAACACACACTGCTTTTAACCCCGTCCGGTGCCATAAGAGCTTCCATTGGATCCAGGGATGCAAGTACCAACATGCATGCTGAGCCCACACCTAGCTTATGGTTATATAATATTGAGACACTCTATCTATCCATCTCATATCTACCTACCTCATATCTATCTATATATATATATATATATATATATATATATATATATATACTGTATCTATCTATATTATCTAACTAGGTCTATTACAGATTTACAGATGTTTGAATAATGTACTGTATATCACTTTTTTCACTAAAAGGCTCCTTACATAGGCTGCAAATTCCGCAGATAATCGATAACGAGTAGAGTTGAGCGAACACCTGGATGTTCGGGTTCGAGAAGTTCGGCCGAACATCCCGGAAATGTTCGGGTTCGGGATCCGAACCCGATCCGAACTTCGTCCCGAACCCGAACCCCATTGAAGTCAATGGGGACCCGAACTTTTCGGCACTAAAAAGGCTGTAAAACAGCCCAGGAAAGAGCTAGAGGGCTGCAAAAGGCAGCAACATGTAGGTAAATCCCCTGCAAACAAATGTGGATAGGGAAATGAATTAAATTAAAAATTAAATAAATAAAAATTAACCAAAATCAATTGGAGAGAGGTTCCATAGCAGAGAATCTGGCTTCCCGTCACCCACCACTGGAACAGTCCATTCTCAGATATTTAGGCCCCGGCACCCAGGCAGAGGAGAGAGGTCCCGTAACAGAGAATCTGTCTTCATGTCAGCAGAGAATTAGTCTGCATGTCATAGCAGAGAATGAGGCTTCACGTCAGCCACCACTGCAACAGTCCATTGGCATATATTTAGGCCCAGCACCCAGGCAGAGGAGGGAGGTCCCGTAACAGAGAATCTGTCTTCATGTCAGCAGAGAATTAGTCTGCATGTCATAGCAGAGAATGAGGCTTCACGTCAGCCACCACTGCAACAGTCCATTGGCATATATTTAGGCCCAGCACACACACAGGCAGAGGAGAGAGGTCCCGTAACAGAGAATCTGGCTTCATGTCAGCAGAGAATCAGTCTGCATGTCATAGCAGAGAATGAGGCTTCACGTCAGCCACCACTGCAACAGTCCATTGGCATATATTTAGGCCCAGCACACACACAGGCAGAGGAGAGAGGTCCCGTAACAGAGGATCTGGCTTCATGTCAGCAGAGAATCAGTCTGCATGTCATAGCAGAGAATCAGGCTTCACGTCAGCCACCACTGCAACAGTCCATTGTCATAAATTTAGGCCCAGCACCCAGGCAGAGGAGAGAGGTCCCGTAACAGACAATCTGGCTTCATGTCAGCAGAGAATTAGTCTGCATGTCATAGCAGAGAATGAGGCTTCACGTCAGCCACCACTGCAACAGTCCATTGGCATATATTTAGGCCTAGCACACAGGCAGAGGAGAGAGGTCCCGTAACAGACAATCTGGCTTCATGTCAGCAGAGAATCAGTCTGCATGTCATAGCAGAGAATGAGGCTTCACGTCACCCACCACTGCAACAGTCCATTGGCATATATTTAGGCCTAGCACACAGGCAGAGCAGAGAGGTCCCGTAACAGACAATCTGGCTTCATGACAGCAGAGAATCAGTCTGCATGTCATAGCAGAGAATGAGGCTTCACGTCACCCACCACTGCAACAGTCCATTGGCATATATTTAGGCCTAGCACACAGGCAGAGCAGAGAGGTCCCGTAACAGACAATCTGGCTTCATGACAGCAGAGAATCAGTCTGCATGTCATAGCAGAGAATGAGGCTTCACGTCACCCACCACTGCAACAGTCCATTGGCATATATTTAGGCCTAGCACACAGGCAGAGCAGAGAGGTCCCGTAACAGACGATCTGGCTTCATGTCAGCAGAGAATCAGTCTGCATGTCATAGCAGAGAATGAGGCTTCACGTCAGCCACCACTGCAACAGTCCATTGGCATATATTTAGGCCCAGCACCCAGGCAGAGGAGGGAGGTCCCGTAACAGAGAATCTGTCTTCATGTCAGCAGAGAATTAGTCTGCATGTCATAGCAGAGAATGAGGCTTCACGTCAGCCACCACTGCAACAGTCCATTGGCATATATTTAGGCCCAGCACACACACAGGCAGAGGAGAGAGGTCCCGTAACAGAGAATCTGTCTTCATGTCAGCAGAGAATTAGTCTGCATGTCATAGCAGAGAATCAGGCTTCACGTCACCCACCACTGCAACAGTCCATTGGCATATATTTAGGCCCAGCACCCAGGCAGAGGAGGGAGGTCCCGTAACAGAGAATCTGTCTTCATGTCAGCAGAGAATTAGTCTGCATGTCATAGCAGAGAATGAGGCTTCACGTCAGCCACCACTGCAACAGTCCATTGGCATATATTTAGGCCCAGCACACACACAGGCAGAGGAGAGAGGTCCCGTAACAGAGAATCTGTCTTCATGTCAGCAGAGAATTAGTCTGCATGTCATAGCAGAGAATGAGGCTTCACGTCAGCCACCACTGCAACAGTCCATTGGCATATATTTAGGCCCAGCACACACACAGGCAGAGGAGAGAGGTCCCGTAACAGACAATCTGGCTTCATGTCAGCAGAGAATTAGTCTGCATGTCATAGCAGAGAATGAGGCTTCACGTCAGCCACCACTGCAACAGTCCATTGGCATATATTTAGGCCTAGCACACAGGCAGAGGAGAGAGGTCCCGTAACAGACAATCTGGCTTCATGTCAGCAGAGAATCAGTCTGCATGTCATAGCAGAGAATGAGGCTTCACGTCACCCACCACTGCAACAGTCCATTGGCATATATTTAGGCCTAGCACACAGGCAGAGCAGAGAGGTCCCGTAACAGACAATCTGGCTTCATGACAGCAGAGAATCAGTCTGCATGTCATAGCAGAGAATGAGGCTTCACGTCACCCACCACTGCAACAGTCCATTGGCATATATTTAGGCCTAGCACACAGGCAGAGCAGAGAGGTCCCGTAACAGAGAATCTGTCTTCATGTCAGCAGAGAATTAGTCTGCATGTCATAGCAGAGAATGAGGCTTCACGTCAGCCACCACTGCAACAGTCCATTGGCATATATTTAGGCCCAGCACACACACAGGCAGAGGAGAGAGGTCCCGTAACAGACAATCTGGCTTCATGTCAGCAGAGAATTAGTCTGCATGTCATAGCAGAGAATGAGGCTTCACGTCACCCACCACTGCAACAGTCCATTGGCATATATTTAGGCCCAGCACCCAGGCAGAGGAGGGAGGTCCCGTAACAGAGAATCTGTCTTCATGTCAGCAGAGAATTAGTCTGCATGTCATAGCAGAGAATGAGGCTTCACGTCAGCCACCACTGCAACAGTCCATTGGCATATATTTAGGCCCAGCACACACACAGGCAGAGGAGAGAGGTCCCGTAACAGAGGATCTGTCTTCATGTCAGCAGAGAATTAGTCTGCATGTCATAGCAGAGAATCAGGCTTCACGTCACCCACCACTGCAACAGTCCATTGGCATATATTTAGGCCCAGCACCCAGGCAGAGGAGGGAGGTCCCGTAACAGAGAATCTGTCTTCATGTCAGCAGAGAATTAGTCTGCATGTCATAGCAGAGAATGAGGCTTCACGTCAGCCACCACTGCAACAGTCCATTGGCATATATTTAGGCCCAGCACACACACAGGCAGAGGAGAGAGGTCCCGTAACAGAGAATCTGTCTTCATGTCAGCAGAGAATTAGTCTGCATGTCATAGCAGAGAATGAGGCTTCACGTCAGCCACCACTGCAACAGTCCATTGGCATATATTTAGGCCCAGCACACACACAGGCAGAGGAGAGAGGTCCCGTAACAGACAATCTGGCTTCATGTCAGCAGAGAATTAGTCTGCATGTCATAGCAGAGAATGAGGCTTCACGTCACCCACCACTGCAACAGTCCATTGGCATATATTTAGGCCCAGCACCCAGGCAGAGGAGGGAGGTCCCGTAACAGAGAATCTGTCTTCATGTCAGCAGAGAATTAGTCTGCATGTCATAGCAGAGAATGAGGCTTCACGTCAGCCACCACTGCAACAGTCCATTGGCATATATTTAGGCCCAGCACACACACAGGCAGAGGAGAGAGGTCCCGTAACAGAGGATCTGGCTTCATGTCAGCAGACAATCAGTCTGCATGTCATAGCAGAGAATCAGGCTTCACGTCAGCCACCACTGCAACAGTCCATTGGCATATATTTAGGCCTAGCACACAGGCAGAGGAGAGAGGTCCCGTAACAGACAATCTGGCTTCATGTCAGCAGAGAATCAGTCTGCATGTCATAGCAGAGAATGAGGCTTCACGTCAGCCACCACTGCAACAGTCCATTGTCATAAATTTAGGCCCAGCACCCAGGCAGAGGAGAGAGGTCCCGTAACAGACAATCTGGCTTCATGTCAGCAGAGAATTAGTCTGCATGTCATAGCAGAGAATCAGGCTTCATGTCAGCCACCACTGCAACAGTCCATTGGCATATATTTAGGCCTAGCACACAGGCAGAGGAGAGGTTCATTCAACTTTGGGTAGCATCGCAATATAATGGTAAAATGAAAATAAAAATAGGATTGAATGAGGAAGTGCCCTGGAGTCCAATAATATATGGTTATGGGGAGGTAGTTAATGTCTAATCTGGACAAGGGACGGACAGGTCCTGTGGGATCCATGCCTGGTTCATTTTTATGAACGTCAGCTTGTCCACATTGGCTGTAGACAGGCGGCTGCGTTTGTCTGTAATGACGCCCCCTGCCGTGCTGAATACACGTTCAGACAAAACGCTGGCTGCCGGGCAGGCCAGCACCTCCAAGGCATAAAAGGCTAGCTCTGGCCACGTGGACAATTTAGAGACCCAGAAGTTGAATGGGGCCGAACCATCAGTCAGTACGTGGAGGGGTGTGCACACGTACTGTTCCACCATGTTAGTGAAATGTTGCCTCCTGCTAACACGTTGCGTATCAGGTGGTGGTGCAGTTAGCTGTGGCGTGTTGACAAAAGTTTTCCACATCTCTGCCATGCTAACCCTGCCCTCAGAGGAGCTGGCCGTGACACAGCTGCCTTGGCGACCTCTTGCTCCTCCTCTGCCTTGGCCTTGGGCTTCCACTTGTTCCCCTGTGACATTTGGGAATGCTCTCAGTAGCGCGTCTACCAACGTGCGCTTGTACTCGCGCATCTTCCTATCACGCTCCAGTGCAGGAAGTAAGGTGGGCACATTGTCTTTGTAGCGTGGATCCAGCAGGGTGGCAACCCAGTAGTCCGCACAGGTTAAAATGTGGGCAACTCTGCTGTCGTTGCGCAGGCACTGCAGCATGTAGTCGCTCATGTGTGCCAGGCTGCCCAGGGATAAGGACAAGCTGTCCTCTGTGGGAGGCGTATCGTCATCGTCCTGCCTTTCCCCCCAGCCACGCACCAGTGATGGACCCGAGCTGCGTTGGGTGCCACCCCGCTGTGACCATGCTTCATCCTCATCCTCCTCCACCTCCTCCTCATCCTCGTCCTCCTCGTCCTCCAGTAGTGGGCCCTGGCTGGCCACATTTGTACCTGGCCTCTGCTGTTGCCAAAAACCTCCCTCTGAGTCACTTCGAAGAGACTGGCCTGAAAGTGCTAAAAATGACCCCTCTTCCTCCTCCTCCTCCTCCTCCTCCTGGGCCACCTCCTCTTCCATCATCGCCCTAAGTGTTTTCTCAAGGAGACATAGAAGTGGTATTGTAACGCTGATAACGGTGTCATCGCCACTGGCCATGTTGGTGGAGTACTCGAAACAGCGCAACAGGGCACACAGGTCTCGCATGGAGGCCCAGTCATTGGTGGTGAAGTGGTGCTGTTCTGTAGTGCGACTGACCCGTGCGTGCTGCAGCTGAAACTCCACTATGGCCTGCTGCTGCTCGCACAGTCTGTCCAGCATGTGCAAGGTGGTGTTCCACCTGGTGGGCACGTCGCATATGAGGCGGTGAGCGGGAAGGCCGAAGTTACGCTGTAGCGCAGACAGGCGAGCAGCAGCAGGATGTGAACGCCGGAAGCGCGAACAGATGGCCCGCACTTTATGCAGCAGCTCTGACATGTCGGGGTAGTTGTGAATGAACTTCTGCACCACCAAATTCAGCACATGCGCCAAGCAAGGGATGTGCGTCAAATTGGCTAGTCCCAGAGCTGCAACGAGATTTCGCCCATTATCACACACCACCAGGCCGGGCTTGAGGCTCACCGGCAGCAACCACTCGTCGGTCTGTTGTTCTATACCCCGCCACAACTCCTGTGCGGTGTGGGGCCTGTCCCCCAAACATATGAGTTTCAGAATGGCCTGCTGACGTTTACCCCGGGCTGTGCTGAAGTTGGTGGTGAAGGTGTGTGGCTGACTGGATGAGCAGGTGGAAGAAGAGGAGGAGGAAGCCGAGAAGGAGGAGGTGGCAACAGGAGGCAAAGAATGTTGCCCTGCGATCCTTGGCGGCGGAAGGACGTGCGCTAAACAGCTCTCCGCCAGGGGCCCAGCTGCCACTACATTTACCCAGTGTGCAGTTAGGGAGATATAGCGTCCCTGGCCGTGCTTACTGGTCCACGTATCTGTGGTTAGGTGGACCTTGCTACAGATGGCGTTGCGCAGTGCACACTTGATTTTATCGGATACTTGGTTGTGCAGGGAAGGCACGGCTCTCTTGGAGAAGTAGTGGCGGCTGGGAACAACATACTGTGGGACAGCAAGCGACATGAGCTGTTTGAAGCTGTCTGTGTCCACCAGCCTAAATGACAGCATTTCATAGGCCAGTAGTTTAGAAATGCTGGCATTCAGGGCCAGGGATCGAGGGTGGCTAGGTGGGAATTTACGCTTTCTATCAAATGTTTGTGAGATGGAGAGCTGAACGCTGGCGTGTGACATGGTTGAGACGCTTGGTGACGGAGGTGGTGGTGGTGGTGTTGGTGGTACATCCCCTGTTTGCTGGGCGGCAGGTGCCAACGTTCCTCCAGAGGCGGAGGAAGAGGCCGAGGCGGCAGCAGCAGAATAGGCCGAGGCGGCAGCAGCAGAAGAGGTAGCAGGGGGAGCCTGAGTGACTTCCTTGGTTTTAAGGTGTTTACTCCACTGCAGTTCATGCTTTGCATGCAGGTGCCTGGTCATGCAGGTTGTGCTCAGGTTCAGAACGTTAATGCCTCGCTTCAGGCTCTGATGGCACAGCGTGCAAACCACTCGGGTCTTGTCGTCAGCACATTGTTTGAAGAAGTGCCATGCCAGGGAACTCCTTGAAGCTGCCTTTGGGGTGCTCGGTCCCAGATGGCGGCGGTCAGTAGCAGGCGGAGTCTCTTGGCGGCGGGTGTTCTGCTTTTGCCCACTGCTCCCTCTTTTGCTACGCTGTTGGCTCGGTCTCACCACTGCCTCTTCCTCCGAACTGTGAAAGTCAGTGGCACGACCTTCATTCCATGTGGGGTCTAGGACCTCATCGTCCCCTGCATCGTCTTCCACCCAGTCTTGATCCCTGACCTCCTGTTCAGTCTGCACACTGCAGAAAGACGCAGCAGTTGGCACCTGTGTTTCGTCATCATCAGAGACATGCTGAGGTGGTATTCCCATGTCCTCATCATCAGGAAACATAAGTGGTTGTGCGTCAGTGCATTCTATGTCTTTCACCGCTGGGGAAGGGCTAGGTGGATGCCCTTGGGAAACCCTGCCAGCGGAGTCTTCAAACAGCATAAGAGACTGCTGCATAACTTGAGGCTGAGACAGTTTCCCTGGTATGCATGGGGGTGATGTGACAGACTGATGGGGTTGGTTTTCAGGCGCCATCTGTGCGCTTTCTGCAGAAGACTGGGTGGGAGATAATGTGAACGTGCTGGATCCACTGTCGGCCACCCAATTGACTAATGCCTGTACCTGCTCAGGCCTTACCATCCTTAGAACGGCATTGGGCCCCACCATATATCGCTGTAAATTCTGGCGGATACTGGGACCTGAGGTAGTTGGTACACTAGGACGTGTGGATGTGGCAGAACGGCCACGTCCTCTCCCAGCACCAGAGGGTCCACTAACACCACCACGACCATGTCCACGTCCGCGTCCCTTACTAGATGTTTTTCTCATTGTTATGGTTCACCACAACAACAAATATATTATTTGGCCCAATGTATTGTATTCAAATTCAGCGGGATATAAATTTGAGGCCTAGTATTTAGGCGCTGGGTGACCGGTATGGATTTAGTGACAGAATTAGACTTGGAAATGCACAGAAGCGTGTGTGTGAAGTTATTCTGAATGACCCTATGTGCACCTTCAATATGATCTACCCTTTTAGGGATAGATTTCAAATAGCTCTGATATAGCAGAAACGACTAAATTATGAAATTGCTAAATTGGGAATTGTATTTCAACCCAGAACAAAAAATGTGCTTTGACGGACACTAAATAACTTTCCCAGCCACAACAGGACAGCGGTAACGAGAGATTTAGCGGGATATAAATTTGAGGCCTAGTATTTAGGCGCTGGGTGACAGGTATGGGTTTAGTGACAGAATTAGATTTGGAAATGCACAGTAGCGGGTGTGAAGTTATTCTGAATGACCCTATGTGCACCTTGAATATTATATACCCTTTTAGGGATAGATTTCAAATAGCTCTGATATAGCAGAAACCACTAAATTATGAAATTGCTAAATTGGGAATTGTATTTCAACCCAGAACAAGAAATGTGCTTGAACGGACACTAAATAACTCGCCCAGCTACAGCACTAGGGACAGATTTAGCTGGATATAAATTTGAGGCCTAGTATTTAGGCGCTGGGTGACCGGTATGGATTTAGTGACAGAATTAGACTTGGAAATGCACAGAAGCGTGTGTGTGAAGTTATTCTGAATGACCCTATGTGCACCTTGAATATTATATACCCTTTTAGGGATAGATTTCAAATAGCTCTGATATAGCAGAAACCACTAAATTATGAAATTGCTAAATTGGGAATTGTATTTCAACCCAGAACAAGAAATGTGCTTGAACGGACACTAAATAACTCGCCCAGCTACAGCACTAAGGACAGATTTAGCGGGATATAAATTTGAGGCCTAGTATTTAGGCGCTGGGTGACAGGTATGGGTTTAGTGCCAGAATTAGACTTGGAAATACACAGTAGCGGGTGTGTGTGAAGTTATTCTGAATGACCCAATGTGCACCTTGAATATTATATACCCTTTTAGGGATAGATTTCAAATAGCTCTGATATAGCAGAAACCACTAAATTATGAAATTGCTAAATTGGGAATTGTATTTCAACCCAGAACAAGAAATGTGCTTGAACGGACACTAAATAACTCGCCCAGCTACAGCACTAAGGACAGATTTAGCGGGATATAAATTTGAGACCTAGTATTTAGGCGCTGGGTGACAGGTATGGGTTTAGTGCCAGAATTAGACTTGGAAATACACAGTAGCGGGTGTGTGTGAAGTTATTCTGAATGACCCAATGTGCACCTTGAATATTATATACCCTTTTAGGGATAGATTTCAAATAGCTCTGATATAGCAGAAACCACTAAATTATGAAATTGCTAAATTGGGAATTGTATTTCAACCCAGAACAAGAAATGTGCTTGAACGGACACTAAATAACTCGCCCAGCTACAGCACTAAGGACAGATTTAGCGGGATATAAATTTGAGGCCTAGTATTTAGGCGCTGGGTGACAGGTATGGGTTTAGTGCCAGAATTAGACTTGGAAATACACAGTAGCGGGTGTGTGTGAAGTTATTCTGAATGACCCAATGTGCACCTTGAATATTATATACCCTTTTAGGGATAGATTTCAAATAGCTCTGATATAGCAGAAACCACTAAATTATGAAATTGCTAAATTGGGAATTGTATTTCAACCCAGAACAAGAAATGTGCTTGAACGGACACTAAATAACTCGCCCAGCTACAGCACTAGGGACAGATTTAGCTGGATATAAATTTGAGGCCTAGTATTTAGGCGCTGGGTGACCGGTATGGATTTAGTGACAGAATTAGACTGGGATATGGCCAAAAAATAAACAGACTATTGCTGGTTAAATGCACTTGGTGTGACAGCTTCACCCTGATGTAGGCTTTAGCCAAAAAACAACCACACCATTGAGGGTTAAATGCACTTGGTCGCAGCTTGTGCTGGCGTACCACAAGACACAAAATGGCCGCCGATCACCCCAGAAAAATGTGACTGACAAACGGTCTGTGCAGCCTAAAAACAGTGAGCAATTGAGGATCAGCAGCTCAATGATCCACAGCTGCAGATCGATCAGTTAATCAAGTCCTTTGGAGGAGTTAATCTGCCTAATCTCGCCCTACTGTCGCAGCCGCAACCTCTCCCTACGCTAATCAGAGCAGAGTGACGGGCGGCGCTATGTGACTCCAGCTTAAATAGAGGCTGGGTCACATGGTGCTCTGGCCAATCACAGCCATGCCAATAGTAGGCATGGCTGTGATGGCCTCTTGGGGCAAGTAGTATGACGCTTGTTGATTGGCTGCTTTGCAGCCTTTCAAAAAGCGCCAAGAAAGCGTCACAAAAGCGCGAAGAAAGCGACGAACACCGAACCCGAACCCGGACTTTTACGAAAATGTCCGGGTTCGGGTCCGTGTCACGGACACCCCAAAATTCGGTACGAACCCGAACTATACAGTTCGAGTTCGCTCATCCCTAATAACGAGCATTCATAGGAATGCTCGTTAGAGAGTATCTAGTGGTTTAATGGTGCCATTGATTACCTGATGAACTAGTGAAATGCTCGTTCATTGGGTAATAGCTCATTCACTCCGTCACAAAAATTATCATTTGCCAGCGGCAAACAACATTCTGTGTAAACAACCTCTGCTGCCGGCAAACAATGATTCAGTATAGGGACGAGCGATGGCATTAGCGATCCCTCCTCCCCATCTTTGGAGGTTATAGCTGCATGCAGCACTCTCTCCTCCGCTGACGAGCAGTCGATTTTCAGTTTAGTTTTAGACTGTTCAGTCAATTTCAGATTACACCTGTATAAGTGTGGTCATCAACACCTGATCCTTAGATTTCCATACTATTATATTTTCTAAAAGCAGAAATGCAGGAAAAACATAAATCAGCGCACCGTGTGCTGTCGACATCGGCACTAACGTTCCGTGGCCCCGCAAAATAATAGAGCATGTCCTATTCTTTTCCGCAGCCACGGACAAGAATAGGCACTTCTATCATAGTGTCGGCCATGTGTGGTCTGCAAAATGCACATGGCCGGTGTTCGTGTTTTGCAGATCCGCAATTTGCAGACCTCAAAACAATTGCGGACGTGTGAATACACCCTAAAAGACCTTTGATAAACACACACACAAGTCCAGCTCATGTTGTTTTTGCCTAAATGGCTTTCTCAAGGGCTCGTGGTTCAGAATTCCTACCCATATTTTGTATGTTAAATATATATCTCAATTCCAATCTAAATTCATACTTAAAAATGAAGCAGCTTATTTCCAACTTTAAGTTTGAACCAATGGGTACAATCTCCCATCTCTCCAGGTGGACTTCTACTGATAGATCCTCATCAAGTTTTACTCTTTCAGGTTCTGTTTGTGTTTATACCTAAAGTGTGCAACAAAATATGCGATAATAGCTTGTTTATTCTATTTCTAAAGTGCTCACCCAAACAGGTTTTTAGTTTCATCCCCGTTCTCTCTAAATACTGATCCCTACAAGACCATTTTACCAAATATACCATATTCCTAGAATTATTTAATACAGGAAAATGTCACACTAGAATGGGGGGGGGGGGGAATCTCGCAGAGGTGCTCCCACTGGCAGACAACACCCAGTCTGACAAAATGTGAGTATAATAAATAAATAAATAGTAGTGGGGCACTCTCTATAGTAAAGGGATCTTATTGAACAAGATAAAATTAGCAATAAAATATCACAGATATAGCAGAAATGTCAGCAATAATTGGTAGAATATTTAACTAGATAATGTCATAAAACCTAAAAACGGTAAAGTCATACAAACATATACAGATCCCAATAATCAAATAAAATCTAAAAAGCAATAATGTGAGGTCTCCGATCATAGAGGCAATTATATTCGTAAAAGGTAGTCGATCATAAATATTCGGTGATAATATTCAATGGTAATATTCGATATAAGTTCTTCGATGAAAAATAGAATTATAATTAATATTCTGCTCAACTTTATATTCTACTTCTGGTTGAGGTTTTGACCTAAAATATAATTGGTTCTTCAGGCCCATATGTTTTACATACCTTACAATTCCAGCATGGGAAAAAAACTTTCAAAAACTTTTATGAGTAGCTTCTTTTTTATTGCTTATATGGCAGTGCTCTATGCGGTCTTTAATATTCTTAGCCCATCTGAACACTTTAAAGCGTTTCTGTCACCAGAATTAACCCTATTAAACTAGCTGACATTAGCGATGTGCTAATGTCAGCTGAAGCTAACTAGTAGAGTTAAGCGGGCACCTGGATGTTCGGGTTCGACGGGTTCGGCCGAACTTGAGAAAAAAGTTTGCGTTCGGGACCCAGACTTGACCCAAAGTCAATAACTTTTGAGCACTAAAATGGCTGTAAAAATGTCATGGGAAGGGCTAGAGGGCTGCAAATGGCATCAACATGTGGTTAAGAGCATGGCAAGTGCTCTGCAAACAAATCTGTATAGGGAAATTACTTTAAATAACATAAAATAGGTAAAAATAAAAATAATAATCTTGATCTAGGAGGACGAGGTCCATATGGAGTAGGAGGTTGAGGAGGCGGTGGATGTGGCGGTGTAGGTGGAAACGGCGGTGGAGGAGTAGGTAGCCTACACTGCTTTTTGGTTTTACATTTTATTTTTAAAATTAGGGTACACCCCAAAGCATTGGGAAAAATAACCTGTGATAACTCTTTCTAAGTCATGCTAAACACACGTTCAGACAATACACTGGCTGCAAGGCAGGCTAGCACCTCCAAGGGGTAAAGGGCAAGCTCAGGCCATGTGCCCAATTTGGAGACCCAGAAGTTGCAGTGGCTGACCCCTGTCAGTCAGTTCGTGTAGGCGTGTGCATACTTACTGCCCCACCATGTCGCATGTCCCCGTGATGTTCACGATCCAATTTGATATCTGCTCTATCAACTTTCGATGTTCTTTTATGCGCCTACCATGGTGATCACGGGTGGAGGGGAATCAGGGTTCCAGGCCAGAAAGGGAGCGTGAGAAAGAGAGACCACAGCCAAGGGAGGATTATTTTTTTTCAAATTTAAAATTATAGAGATAGATTATAGAAATATGGGAGAAATTATTAAAGCATAAAAGTGTGACAACTTTTCAAAGTTTAAGCATTGAATGAAAGGATGTGGCGCGCATTAATTACTGAATAATTTATAAAATTTGATTCTCTGTCACCTATGCATAGCAGGTGTTTATTCACATCTAAAATTGTATAATGTCAACCCAAGAATGTAACAGAAAAATTATTGAAATGTATTAAGCTGTCAACTAGGTATAGCACCCAAAAATTGGTGAATTTCACCGAAAAATGTAAATCAAATTTTTTTTTTAACTGTCCTACTAGTTATAGCAGTGGCACTATACACACCAAAATTGGTGAATTTCACCCGAAGATGTAAATGACAATTTTTTTTGTTTAACCTGTCTACTAGGTATAGCAGTGGTACTATACACATCAAAATTAGTAAATTTCACCAAAGATGTAACTGGAAATTTATTTTTTTTATTTTTACCGGCCTACTAAGTATAGCAGTGGTACTATACACACCAAAATTGGTTAATTTCACCCAAAAATGTAACTGACAATTTTTGTTTTTTTACCAGCCTACTAGGTATAGCAGTGGTACTATACACCCAAAAAATTGGTTAATTTCGCCCAAAAATGTAAATGACAATTTTTATATTTTTTTAACCAGTCTACTAGGTATAGCATAGCAGTGGTACTATACACCCCAAAATTGGTTCATTTCACCCGAAAATGTAAATGACAATTTTTTTTTTTAACCAGCCAACTAGGTATAGCAGTGGTACTATACACCCAAAAATTGGTTAATTTCACCTGAAAATGTAAATGACAATTTTTATTTTGTTTTTAACCAGCCTACTAGGTATAGCAGTGGTACTATACACCAAAAAATTGGTTAATTTCACCCAAAAATGTAAATAACTATTATTCCTTTTTTAACCGGCCTACTAGGTATAGTAGTCATTTACATTTTTGGGTGAAATTCACCAATTTTTGGATGTATAGTACCACGGGTGAATTTCATTTTTTTAAACCTGTCTACTTAGTATAGCAGTGGTACTATACACCCAAAATTTGCTGAATTTCACCCAAAAAAGTAACTGACAAAGTAGTGAAATGATATAAAATAAAATACGTACAAATAAAAAAAATTGGATTTATGAGGTGGAGTTCCATATGGAGTAGGAGTTTGAGGAGGCGGTGGACGTTGCGGTGTAGGTGGAAGCGGCAGTGGAGGAGGACGAGGTAAGCAACACAGGTTTTTGGTTTTTCTTTTATTTTTTAAAATTAGGGTACACTCTAAAAGAGTAAAATATCCAGAATACAAGAATGAGCAATTGCGCTGCAGTATAACAATGGCTGGTTAGTGCCGGTATACATATCTATTCTGTACAAGGTACGGGCAAGTCCTGAGGGATCCATGCCTGGTTCATTTTAATGAACGCGAGCTTGTCCACATTGGCTGTGGACAGGCGGCTGCACTTGTCTGTGATGATGCCCCCTGCCGTGCTAAACACACGTTCAGATAATATACTGGCTACAGGGCAGGCCAGCACCTCCAAGGCGTAAAGGACAAGCTCAGGCCATGTGCCCAATTGCGAGACCCAGAAGTTGAAGGGGGAAGACCCCTCATTCAGTATGTGTAGGCGTGTGCACACACACTGCTCCACCATGTTGAGGAAATGCTGCCTCCTGCTAAGACATTCCATATCAGCGGGTTGTGCTGGTTGTTGTGTCGTGCTGACAAAGCTTTTCTACATTTCGGCCATGCTAACCCTGCCTTCTGAGGTGCTGGCGGTGCCCCAGCTGCATTGGCGACCTCTTCCTCATCCTCTGCCTTCGCCTTGTTCTTCTACTGTGCCCCCGCTGTCAGGTGGGAATGCCACCATCAGTGCGTCTACCAGCGTGCGCTTGTACTCGCGCATCTTACGATCACGCTCCAGTGAGGGAATTAAGGACGTTACGTTGTCCTTGTAACGGGGATCCAGCAGCGTGGCCACCAAGTAATCAGCACAAGTTAGAATGTGGGCAACTCGGCGGTCGTTGCGGAGACACTGCAGCATGTAATCGCTTATGTGTGCCAGGCTGCCCAGAGGCAACGAAAAGCTGTCCTCTGTGGGAAGTGTATCGTCTGTGTCCTCTGTATCCCCCCATTCACGCACCAGTGATGGCCATGAGTTGGTCTGCGTGCCACCCTGCTGTGAACATGGTTCCTCCTCCTCCTCCATCTCCTCATCCTCCACCTCGTCATCCTCCAGAACTGTACCCTGGCTGGACAATTGTGCACTTTGGGTTTGTGGGTGCAGGAACCCACCCTCGGAGCCACTTGTGAATGACTGACCGGAAACCCTACGAAATGATCTCTCTTCCTCCTCCTCCTCCTCCTCCTGTGCCACATCCTCTGCCATCAACGCCAGGAGCGTTTTTTTTCAAGGAGGCATAGAAGTGGGGTAGTAACGCTGAGAATGGTGTTATCGACACTGGCCCTGTTGGTGGAGTACTCGAAACAGAGCAACAAGGAACACAGGTCTCGCATGGAGGCCCAGTCATTGGTGGTGAAGTGGTGCTGTTCCGCCGAGCGACTCACCCGTGTGTGCTGCAGCTGAAACTCCACTATACCCTGCTGCTGCTCGCAAAGTCTGGCCAGGAGTTCCACCTTGTGGGCACGTCGCATATGAGTCGGTGAGCGGGAAGGCCGAAGTTACGCTGCAACGCTGACAGGAAAGCAGCAGCAGGGTGAGAACACCGAAAGCACGCACATATTGGGGTAATTTTTAACGAATCTCTGCACCACCAAATTCAGCACATGCGCCAGGCAAGGGATGTGCGTCAAACCGGCTAGTCCCAGAGCTGCTACGAGATTTCGCCCATTATCGCACACCACCAGGCCGGGCTTGAGGCTGACTGGCACAAAAACCACTCATCGGTCTATTGTTCAAGATATAACGTCTCTGACCGTGCTTACTGGTCCACGTATCTGTAGTCAGGTGCACCTTGCCACAGATGGCGTTGCGCAGTGCACACCTGATTTTGTCCCCTACTTGGTTGTGTAGGGAAGGGATGGCTCACCTTGAAAAGTAGTAGCGGCTGGGCACGACGTACTGTAGGACAGCTACCGCCAGCTACCACCTTTAAAACTATACGTCTCCACCAGACGGAATGACAGCATTTCAAAGGCCAGTAATTTAGAAATGCTGGCATTCAGGGCTAGGGATCGCGGGTGGGTAGGGGGGTACTTCCTCTTCCTCTGAAGCGTTTGGGAGATGGAGAGCTGAACGCTTCCGTGGGACATTGTGGAGATGCTTGGTGACCCAGGTGTTGGTGTTGCTGGCATATCCTCTGTTTGCGGGGTGGCAGGTGCCACTGTCACTCCAGAGGCCGCGACTGCAGCAGAAGAGGAAGCAGGAGGAGCCAGAGACCTTTCTTGGTTTTTGAGGTGTCTACTCCACTGCAGCTCGTGCTTTGCACTTAAATGCCTGGCCATGCAGGTTGTGCTCAGGTTGAGAACGTTTATGCCTCGCTTCAGGCTCTGATTGCACAGCATGCAAACCACTCGTGTCTTGTCGTCAACACATTGTCTGAAGAACTGTCACGCCAGGGAACTCCTTGGAGCTGGCTTTGGTGTGCTCGGTCGCTTGCTGCGGTGGGCAGTAGCAGGTGTACTGTCTAGAGGACGGCCACTCCACTTTTGCACACTGCTCCCTCTTCTGCTGTGCTGGTGGCTCTGTGCAACAAGCACCTCCTCCTCCGAACTACATAGGTCACTCGCATGACCTTGATTCCATGTGGGGTCGAGGACCTTATTGTCCTCCACATCATCTTCCACCCAGTCTTCACCCCTGCCTTCCTTGACGGTCTGCACACTTTCGAAAGCCCCAGCAGTTGGCACCTGTGTTTCGTCATCATCTGAGACGTGCTGCGATGGTCCTCCAATGTACTCATTTTGAAAGATAAGTGGTTGGGCATCGGTGCACTCAATCTATTCCACTTCTGGGGCAGGGCTAGGTGGATGGCCCTGGGAAAACCTGCTAACAGAGTCATCAAAAAGCAGAAGAGACTGCTGCATGACTTGGGGCTCAGACTGCTTGGCTGATTTGCAAGGGGGTGAGGTGAAAGACTGATGGACATCGGCTGCAGGTGACAACTGTGGTCTTTCAGCAGGAGACTGGGTGGGAGAGAATGTGAATGAACTGGATACACTGTCAGCAACCCAATCTACTATCGCCTGTACTTGTTCAGGCCTCACCATTCGTAGAGCCACATTAGGCCCAACCAAATACCGCTGCAGGTTCTGTCGCCTACTTGCACCTGAGGAAGGGTTTTCACTTGTGCGTGTAGCTGGCACAGATCGACCACGTCCTCTCCCTGCAACAGGAGCTCCACCAGCAGCACCACGACCTGGGCCACGTCCCTTATTTGACGCTCTCCTCATATTTCTCAAATTTAGGATCTTGCCCTAAATGGGTGTCTAATTAATAGCAGAATAGAATGACAGTATGTAAGGATGTATCTCACACGTACAGATGCAGACTAGGCCTGAATTAAAGATTTCTTTGCCCAAATTAGCTGTATTTCAAATGCCTGAATCAAACCCCTGTATGTTAAGGGTGTATCTCACACGGCCTGAACCAGTGTAGGCCTGAATTAAAGATTTCTTTGCCCGAAATGGCTGTATTTCAAATGCCTGAATCAAGCCCCTGTATGTAAAGGGTGTATCTCACACGGCCTGAACTAGTGTACGCCTGAATTAAAGATTTCTTTGCCCAAAATGGCTGTATTTCAAATGCCTAAACCAAACGCCTGTATGTTAAGGGTGTATATTACACGGCCTTAACCATTTTAGGCCTGAATTTAAGATTTCTTTGCCCAAAATAGCTGTATTTCAAATGTCTGAATCAAGCCCCTGTATGTAAAGGATGTATCTCACACGTACTGAACCAGTGTAGGCCTGAATTAAAGATTTATTTGCCCAAAATGGCTGTATTTCAAATGCCTGAATCAAGCCCCTGTATGCAAAGGGTGTATCTCACACGGCCTGAACCAGTGTAGGCCTGAATTAAAGATTTATTTGCCCAAAATGGCTGTATTTCAAATGCCTGAATCAAGCCCTGTATGTAAAGGGTGTATCTAACACGGCCTGAACCAGTGTAGGCCTGAATTCAATATTGGTGCACCAAATGGCGGTATTTCAAATCTCTGAATCTAACCCAAATGTATTAAGGGTGTATCTCACACAGACATATGCAGCAAAGGCTGCCAAACAAACTTTGTTTGCCCAAACAGGTGTTTGTTTAATAACTCAATATGGCAGAAGTATATAACTCAGGAATTTCAAATGTGCTTATGCTGCAAGGCCTGAAATATTGTGTATTTTGCCAAAAAAAGGGTGTTTTATTAATAAAAGAATATAAGCCCTGTATATACAGGGTGTATCTCACATGGCCTGACCCACTGTAGGCCTGAATTCAATATTGGTGCACCAAATGGCAGTATTTCAAATCTCTGAATCTAACCCAAATGTATTAAGGGTGTATCTCACAATTACATATGCAGCAAAGGTTCCCAAATAAACTTTTTTTGCCCAAACGTGTGTTTGTTTAATAACTCAATATTGCAGCAGTATATAACCCAGGAATTTCAAACGTGCTTATGCTGCAATGCCAAAAATATTGTGCATTTTTCCCCAAAAAGGGTATTTTATTAATGAAATAATATACGCCCTGTATATACAGGGTGTATCTCACATGGCCTGACCCACAGTAGGCCTGAATTAAAGATTTCTTTGCCCAAAATGGCTGTATTTCAAATGCCTGAATCAAATCCCTTTATGTAAAGGGTGTATCTCACACGGCCTGACACACTGTAGGCCTGAATTCAATATTGGTGCACCAAATTGCGGTATTTCAAATCTCTGAATCTAATTCAAATGTATTAAGGGTGTATCTCACAATGACATCTGCATCAAAGGTTGCCAACTAAATTTTTTTTTCCCAAACGAGTGTTTGTTTAACAACTGAATTTGACAGCAGTATATAAGCCTGTAATTTCACACGTGCTGATGCTGCAAGTCCTGAAAATACAGTTTTTGGGCAAAAGAGTGTGTTTTTTAAACCCCAGAAAATGATGGGTGTATTTCTACCTTAAATTGCACACTGACTAATCCAGATGCTGTATATTGCCAAAAAAGAGTTTTTTTGGTAACAGAATATGAAAACTGTATATATTAAACTTGAATTTAACACTTGCAGAT
This sequence comes from Bufo gargarizans, assembly GCF_014858855.1. Classification (NCBI taxonomy): domain Eukaryota; kingdom Metazoa; phylum Chordata; class Amphibia; order Anura; family Bufonidae; genus Bufo; species Bufo gargarizans. The sequence goes on from NC_058081.1 coordinate 497,112,564, forward strand.
CAGGAAAATTCAGTTATTGGGCAAAAAAAAAGTGTGTTTTTAAAACCCCAGAAAATGATGGGTGTATTTCTAGCTTAAATTGCACACTGACTAATCCAGATGTTGTATATTGCCAAAAAAGTGTTTTTTTGGTAACAGAATATGAAAGCTGTATATATTAATCTTGAATTTAACACTTGCAGATCAGGAAAATAGTGGTTTTTTGTCAAAAAAGTGTGTTTTTAAAACCCCAGACAATGATGGGTGTATTTCTAGCTTAAATTGCACATTGACTAATCCAAATGTTGTATATTGCCAAAAAAGTGTTTTTTTGGTAACAGAATATGAAAGCTGTATATATTAACCCCTTCACGATCGCAATCTGTATATATGCGTGATAGCTGCACATACCCCGTGCAGCTACCACGTGTATAGACGTCATGGCAGCTCTTTAATCCATCACGGACAGCATACAGTTCAGTAATGCCGGCAAGGGACCAATCAGTGGCCCCTTGCCGGCAATCGATCCGATTGGTTAGTCTGTGCAGACTAACCATTCCAGAGCCTGAAATCAGGTAGTGTCCTCGTGACCCCCCGATCTGTGCCCCTCATCTGTGCCCCTCCCTCCATGCCCCCCCTTGTGTCCGCCTGCGGCTGAAGCTTATCTCCTGCCTCCTTCCCTGATGCGGTCCGCCCGCTCCCGCCCCATATATTCCTCGTGCCCCCATTTCGTGATGCATCACCTCCCTCAATGCTGGCCGCCCCCCCATTCCAGCGCTGCCCCCGATGCCGTGCGGTCCCCCTGCTGTGTGTGATGGCGGCGGCTCCATTCCTGAGCCACCGCCATCAGCAGAGAGTGTCAGCTCTATGCTGACACTCTGCTGTAACCCCATAGATGCCGCGGCGACGGCATCCATGGGGTTAATAGAGGGAGGGCGCTCCCTCTCTCCACCTTCGGGGCTGCCGCTGTTGCCACCTACAGGGCATCTGATTGTATTATACTTTGCAATGCAAGAGCATTGCAAAGTATAGTACAGCCATCAGCCCCACTGGATCTTTAAGATCCAAGAGGGACTTGTTAAAAAAAAAAAAGTGAAAATAATAGAAGTTAAAATAAATAAATAAAAATGTAAAATTAAAAAAATAAATAGCCTTTTCCTATAAAAAAAAAACTACACATATTAGGTATCACCGCGTCCGTAACGACTGTCTCTATAAATATATCACATGATAGACCCCGTCCGATAAACTCCATTAAAGAAAACTGTGTAAAAAAAGCCATTTTTGTCACCTTACATCACAAAAAGTGCAACAACAAGTGATCAAAAAGGCTTATGACCCCAAAATAGTACCAATCAAACCGTTACATCATCCCGCAAAAAAATGATACCCTATTTAAAATCGCCCAAAAAATAAAAAAGCTATGGCTCTCAGACTATGGAGACACTAAAACATCATTTTTTTGGTTTCAGAAATGCTATTATTGTGTAAAACTTAAATAAATAAGAAAAAGTATACATATTAGGTATTGCCACGTCCGTAACGATCTGCTCTATAAAACTGTCACCTTGCCCCATAAAGTGTAATAATGAATGATCAAAAAATCCTATGTACCCAAAAATGGTACCAATAAAAACCTCAACTCTTTCTGCAAAAAACGAGGCCCTGCACAAGACGATCAGCAGAAAAATAAAAAACATAAGGCATTCAGAAAATGGACACACAAAAACATAATTTATTTTTCAAAATTGCTTTATTATGTAAATCAAACAAAGAAAGTAGACATATTTGATATCATTGCGCCTGTAACAACCTGCTCTATAAAAATAGCACATGATCTACCCTGTCAGATGAATCTTGTAAAAAAAAAAAAAAAAAATTAATATAGAGCAAAAAAAAAATCATATGTACCCCAAAATAGTACCAATAAAACTGGCACCTTATCCCCTAGTTTCCAAAATAGGGTCACTTTTTGGGAGTTTCTACTGTATGGGTGCATCAGAGGGGCTTTAAATGGGACATGGCATCTAAAACCAGTTTAGCAAAATCTGCCTTCCAAAAACCATACAGCGTTCGACCACATGTTGGGTGTTTCTCTAAACCGCTGAATCATGGTAATAAATGTTGAGTTTTGTTTGGCTGTTAACCCTCAATGTGTTAAAGAAAAAAATGTAATAAAATGGAAAATCTGCCAAAAAAGTGACATTTAGAAATTTAATCTCCATTTTCCATGAATTCTTGTGGAACACCTAAAGGGTTAACAAAGTTTGTAAAATCAGTTTTGAGTAACTTGAGGGGTTTAGTTTCTATAATGGGGGTCATTTATTGGGGGTTTCCACTATGTAAGCCCCACAAAGAGACTTCAGACCTGAACTGGTCCTTAAAAAGTGGATTTTGGAAAAATTTAAAGAATTGCTTCTAAACTTCTAAGCCTTCTAACGTCCTAAAAAAATAAAATGACATTTCCGAAATTATGCCAACATAAATTAGACATATGGGGAATGTTAAGTAGTAAATATTTTAATAGGTATGACTTTGTGTTTTAGAAGCAGACAAATAGAAATTTTGAAAATTGTGAATTTTTCAAAATTTTTGATAAATTTTTGATTTTTTCATAAATAAAGGTGAAATATATTGACTCAAATATATGACTATCATGAAGTACAATGTGTCACGAGAAAACAATCTCAGAATGGCTTGGATAAATAAAAGTGTTCCAAAGCAATTACCACATAAAGTGACGCATGTCAGATTTGTAAATTTTGACCTGGACACTGGGGCATCAATGACCCTTGGTCATGAAAGGGTTAAACTTGAATTTGACACTTGCAGATCAGGAAAATTCAGTTTTTGGGCAAAAAAAGTGTGTTTTTAAAACCCCAGAAAATGATGGCTGTATTTCTAGCTTAAATTGCACACTGACTAATCCAGATGTTGCATATTGCCCAAAAAAATGGTGATTTTGGTAAGCACCCGACTGTATAAGGAGGGTGATTACGGACTGATGATCCCCCCTCCCCTTTCCCCCCTTAGGGCGTTTGGGAGCTGGCCACATTACATTAGTGCTTAAGAAGGTGGTTGTCTAGGGTCATTAAGGGTTAATGCACTGGGGAGCCTTCTTAGACAGGATGTGGACGGTTCAGGGGATCCTGGAGATACATATACTCCCTCCTGGTGCTGGCACTTCCTCTTGCTAGTGAAAGCTGATTGGTATGTACATACCCCTTTGTTCTGTCCACACCAAGAGTCCACAGGTGGTTCTGCCCTTTTGGCTGCTTCCTGGCGAGTTACATGAGGAGGGGAGGGTTCGCTGTGCTCTGTTAGAGAAGCTTGAGCTCTACCCTGCCATCCTCATCCCCTGTGCCTGCTTCTAGGGCTTTGTGGAGCTGCTGCTGCGATTTGCATGCAGCTCCAGTGCTTCAGCAAAGGTCCGGCGGTCTGCTCGTCATTCCTCCTAACCCCCCGACTCTTATTATCCCCCAACTGCCCGTATGTGTGTGCTGTGCGGGCCATCCTAGAGATGTCTTTGGCACTGTGCTGTGGCTCTGCCCCCCTCTTCCCAGCTTCTGTTCCATGACGTTAGGGCTAAGCATGTCGGGCGGGATGGTTGGTCTCCCCGGTAATGTAGGGCAATATGGGTTCCTCACCCCTCCCCCTGATGCTTTGGACGGGCTCCTTTAGCTCCCATTGCGCTTGCTAGGTCGCTTCACCTAGCCCCGTCCCCTTCCCCTGCAGCGTTTACCGGGTCCCGTACCGGGCACTGCTGGGCAGGCGAGTTTTTATATGTGGTGCTTGTTGTAGCTCCCCCAGTCTCCTGTCCAGTATTATAGATTAACCCCTTGTGCTTGCCATGTCTGATTGCACCTGTGCCTATGGGCTTCTGAGGAGTTTTCCTACTGTCCTGGCTTTGAGTACATTGAGACTCTCTGGGTCTTATTTGTAGTCCATTATGGCGACAGCTCCACCCCCCCTCCCCCTTCCTCCCCTTCATGCAGGCACAGGTGCGTTCTTTTTCTTCCCTTAGGTTGCCAGGAGGCATGGCCGTAATGGATTCCGCGTAAGGTGTTTACCACTCAAAAAAAACAGATAAGATTAGAGTAGTATTTGATTGCTCAGCAAAGTACACTGGTGTTACATTGAATTATCATCTACTATAAGGACCAGATCTTACAAACACTCTGCCTGGAATACTCTGTAGATTCAGAAAGTATCCCATAGCGGTCATGTGTGACGTTGAAAAGATGTTCCACCAGTTTCATGTGAAAAATGAAGATAGAGACTTCCTGAGCTTTCTATGGTGGGAGGACGGAGATACAGATTCAGAGCCAGCAGAATACAGAATGAAAGTACACTTGTTTGGAGCAGAATCGTCTCCAGGTTGCGCCAATTATGGTATCAAGTACCTGGCCAATCATATTGAAAAGGATTGCCCATCAGCAGCAAATTTTCTGAGGAAAAACTTTTACTTAGATGATGGTCTTATAAGTCTAGAGTCCACAGAATTTGCAATCAAACTAGTGAAAGAAAGCCAAGAGGAAACCTGTGACTTCTTAAATTAATCTCAAACAACAGAGAGGTACTGGAATCCATCAGTGACTCTGAACGTGCATCAACAATGAAGAATGTAGATCTCAATTATGATCATCTTCCAGTTCAAAACTTACTTGGATTAGGATAGAATGTAGAGAATGTAGAGTTCTTCTTTGAAGTCTCTATTGAAGAGAAAGTTGCAACTAGACGTACCATTCTTTCTGCAGTGGCTTCTATATTTGATCCATTGGGATTCTTGGCCCCAGTAATCATCAGAGCAAAATAAATACTACAAGAATTATACAGACAGAAGTTGGGAGGATGGGATGAGCTTATACCTGAAAATTTGAGGCCAAGGTGGGAGAGTTGGATAAGAGACTTGCAAAACTTGAAAGAAGTTTGGATACCCAGATGTTTTGTACTTCATGATTTCGGAAAGTACAAGAAAATAGAACTTCATCATTTTTCAGATGCCAGTAGTTATGGTTATGGTCAGTGCTTCTACATCAGGGTAATAGGAGAAGAAAATATACACTGCGCCCTGGTTATAGGGAAGGCCAGAGTTGCACCCAAGACTTGAACTGACAGCAGCCATAGTTTCAGCATCAGTAAGTTTCTGAGAAAAGAATTGGAATTGAAAATAGATGAATATTTTTGGACAGACTCACAAGTTGTCCTAGGATACATAAACAACGAAGCTCGAAGATTCCATATCTTTGTAGCCAACAGAGTTAAGAAAATTCAAGAAATAGCAAATCCGGAACATTGGTATCACATTGACACAAAGCATAACCCAGTAGATCATGCTTCAAGATTCCTGATTGTAACAGAATTGAAAAGGAATTCATACCCAGTAAAGGTTACCCAGAATTGTCTATGGGTGATCCAGAAGTAAAAGCTGTACAAACATTGAGCACTGCTGCCAAGTGTCAAGATGAAATACTCGAAAGACTAGCCAGATATTCAAAATGGAATACAGTCATAAATGTAGTAGCTTGAATTCAACGTTTGGCAAAGGGAATCAGAAAGAAGGAATTTTTGAATGTAGAAGAAAGAAAAGAAGCTGACAAACCAGTCATAAGACTCATTCAACAGAGATTCTACAGGGAAGAGTTAAAGAGACATAATCAAGAACCTAAAAGGTTTCCAAACAACCACCCATTGTACAAGCTTAAGGCTACTTTCATACTAGTGTTGTTTGAATTCGGCGTTCAATTCCGTCAATGGAACTGCCCGCCGGATCCGGAAAAACGTGTGAAAACTGATTACATTTGAATCCTGATCAGGATTTCGATCACAATGAAAAAATGCATTGGAAAAAACGGATCCGCCATTTATGGACTTTAACTTTTTTTTAACATTTTTCGGGTTTAACATGCAAAAGCCGGATCTGTTTTGACGGAACACACGGCGCCGGATCCGGCGTTAATGCAAGTCAATGGGAAAAAGGCCGGATCCGGCGTTCAGTCAAAGTGTTCCGGATTTTTGGCCGGAGGTAAAAATACAACATGCTCCGGTTTTCTGAAAAGCCTGATCAATCAAAAAGACTGAACTGAAGACATCCTGATGCATCCTGAACGGATTTCTCTCCATTCAGAATGCATTAGGATAAAACTGATCAGTTATTTTCTGGATTTTAGGGCTCTTTCACACTTCCGCTTTTCTTTTCCGGCATAGAGTTCCATCGTCGGGGCCATACCGGATCCGTGCGACGGATCCGGAAAAAAAACGTGGATGTTGGCTTCAGGATTTCCGGATCAGTATGCTACCAAAAAAAGTCAGAAAGACGCACCTGGAAAGAAAACATTATGCGTTCTTAAGCGTTTTTCCAGATCCGGCGTGTAATTCCGGCAAATGGAGTACACGACGGATCCGGACAACGCAAGTGTGAAAGAGCCCTAAGCCCCTAGGACCGAACTCAGCGCCAGAAAAGAAAAACGCTAGTGTGAAAGTACCCTAATCTTGTTCTGCAAGATGGTATACTGAAGGTGGGAGGGAGACTGGAAATGCATTGTTACCTAGCAGAGTGAAGCATCTAGCAATTCTACCCAAAAACTCTACCTTCACAAGATTGATTATTCATCACTACTACAACAAATCCTTGCATCAAGGAAAAAGCTTTACCCAAAGCTGTTTGAGAGAAGGTGGTTACTGGATTGTGAAAGGAAGCAAAGTTATAGCAAAGTATATAAGTAAATGTGTGGTCTACAGCAAGGCGCGTAGACCTACCGAAGAACAAAGAATGGCAGATTTACCGACAGATCGTGCAAACCCATCTCCACCATTTCTTTATAGCGAAATATATTGTTTTGGCCCATTCATCACCAAACAGAACCGCAAGGAGTACAAGAGATATGGACTAATATTTACATGTCTGAGCTCCAGAGCAATTCACTAAAAATGTTAGAGGATATGTCAACTGACGTATTCATCAACGACTTGAGATGTTTCATAGCCATTAGAGGTACTGTCAGAGAGCTTATATCTGACCTAATTTTGTTGGAGCAAAGAATGAATTGAAGAAAGCTCTAAAAGAAATCAATAAAGAAAAAGTAACTGAGTATTTGTTAGAGCAACAGTGTGATTTTCATATGAATGCTCCACATGTAAGCCATATAGAAGGAGATTGGGAAAGACAAATCAGAACTAGAAGAAATGTGTTAAGTTCAGTGTTGAAAAAGAACGCTGGAAGAATAGATGATGCTTCACTTAGGACCCTATTCTATGAAGTAATGTCTATTTTTAAGAGTCGTCCACTTACAGTTGATAATATCAACCATCCAACAAGTTTGGACCCTATAATTCCCAACAATCTACTTCACCTTAAGGGTCCATTCACACATTTGTGTGTGTTTTGCGGATCCACGGATCCGCGAATCTGCAAAACACGGACACCGGCAGTGGGCATTCCGCATTTTGCGGACCGCACATTGCCGGCACTATAATAGAATATGCCTAATCTTGTCCGCAATTGTGGACAAGAATAGGACATGTTATATTTTTTTCGGGAACGGAAATGCAAACGCATTTCCGAATCCGGGCCGCACTTCGTGCGGACCCATGGTAATGATTGGGTCCACAATTCTGTTCCACAAAATCCGGAACAGAATTGCGGACGTGTGAATGGACCCTAAGTCTGATTACATACAGCCACCACCTGGCAAGTTCACCAAAGAGTATTTATATGCTAAAAGGAGATGGTGAAGAGTTCAATATCTATCAGAACAGTTTTGGAATAGATGGAGAAAAGAGTACTTAGCTAGAGTTAAGCGGACACCTGGATGTTCGGGTTCAGCAGGTTCGGCCAAACTTGAAAAAAAAGTTCGGGTTCGGGAAACCAACTTGACCCCGAACCCGAACCTCATTGAAGTCAATGGGGACCCGAACTTTTGGGCACTAAAATGGCTCTAAAATAGTCCTGGAAAGGGCTAGAGGGCAGCAAAATGCATCAAAATGTGCTTAAGAGCATGACAACTGTTCTGCAAACGAATGTGGATAGGGAAATGACTTAAAATAACATAAAATACAGAAAATTTTTAAATAACAATCTGGATCTAGGAGTAGGAAGTTGAGGAGGCGGTGAATGGGTGGATGTGGCGGTGTAGGTGGAAGCGGCGGTGGAATAGGTAGCCAACACTGATTTGTATTATTTTTTATTTTTAAATTGGGGTATCCCCAAAATATTGGGACATATAACAAAATAAAACAAAGAATAAGTGCACTTGCGTACAAGGATGGATGATTGAGGCTGGTATAAATGTCTATTCTGCACAAGGTACGGACAAGTCCTGTGGGATCCATGCCTGGTTCATTTTAATAAATGTAATAAGCTTGTCCACATTGGCTGCGGCCTGTGATAATGCTCTCTGCCGTGCTAAATACACGTTCACACTATACACTGGCTGCAGGGCAGGTCAGCACCTCCAAGGCTGACAAAGCTTTTCCACATTTTGTGGCCATGCTAATCCTGCCTTCTCAGGTGCTGGCGGTGCCTTAGCTGCGTTGGCGACCTCCTCCTCTGCCTCACCTTGCGCTTCCACTGTGCCCCCGCTGTCAGGTGGGAATGCTATCATCAGCGTGCGCTTGTAGTCGCGCATCTTCCAATCAGTAGCAAATGTTTTCACTAAATTTAGTTCCCTGTCAGCAATGCAGAGCAGGGGTTCATTCACGGCAAAAGGGGGTTCTTGTCACCCAGCAATACAACAGAGGATTTGGAGATATTTAGGCCCCTGTCAGCAATGCAGAGCAGGGGTTCATTCACGGCAAAGGGGGGTACATGTCACCCAGCAATAGAACAGAGGATTTTAAAAGATTTAGGCCCCTGTCACCCAGGCACAGCAGGGGTTCATTCATGGCAAAAGGGGGTTCATGTCACCCAGCAATAGAACAGAGGATTTTGAGAGATTTAGGCCCATGTTATCCAGGCACAGCAGGGGTTCATTCACGGCAAAGGGGGGTACATGTCACCCAGCAATAGAACAGAGGATTTTAAAAGATTTAGGCCCCTGTCACCCAGGCACAGCAGGGGTTCATTCACGGGAAAAGGGGGTTCTTGTCACCCAGCAATACAACAGAGGATTTGGAGATATTTAGGCCCCTGTCAGCAATGCAGAGCAGGGGTTCATTCACGGCAAAAGGGGGTTCTTGTCACCCAGCAATACAACAGAGGATTTGGAGAGATTTAGGCCCTGTCAGCAATGCAGAGCAGGGGTTCATTCACGGCAAAAGGGGGTTCTTGTCACCCAGCAATAGAACAGAGGATTTGGAAAGATTTATGCCCCTGTCAGCAATGCAGAGCAGGGGTTCATTCACAGCAAAAGGGGGTTCTTGTCACCCAGCAATACAACAGAGGATTTTGAGAGATTTAGGCCCCTGTCACCCAGGTACAGCAGAGGTTCATTCACAGCAAAAGGGGGTTCTTGTCACCCATCAATACAACAGAGGATTTGGAGAGATTTAGGCCCCTGTCAGCAATGCAGAGCAGGGGTTCATTCACGGCAAAAGCGGGTTCTTGTCACCCAGCAATAGAACAGAGGATTTTGAGAGATTTAGGCCCCTGTCATCCAGTTGCAGCAGGGGTTTATCCACGGCAAAAGGGGATTCATGTCACCCAGCAATATAACAGAGGATTTTGATATATTTAGGCCCTTGTCAGCAATGCAGAGCAGGGGTTCAATCATGGCAAAAGGGGGTTCATGTCACCCAGCAATGCAACAGAGGATTTTGAGATATTTAGGCCCCTGTCACCCGGGCACAGCAGGGGTTTGTATACGCCAAAAATGGTAAAATGTCACCCGACAATTGAAAATAAGATTTTTTTCATTTTAGGGCACTAAAATTTAAATGGCTCTAAAATAGTCCTTGAAAAGGCTAGAGGAATGTAAAAGGCAGTAAAATGCGCTTAAGAGCATGGCAACTGCTCTGCAAACAAATGTGGATAGGGAAATAACTTAAAATGAAATTAAATAACTAAAAATTGCTAATTATTAACCTGCAACTCAGAGAAGGAGGTGGATATGGAGTCGGAGGTTGAGGAGGCAGTGAATGTGGTGTTGTAGGTGGAGGCAGCAATGGACGAGGAGGAGGTAGCCAACAATGTTTTTTATTTATTTATTGGGGTAGGTAGCCCCCAAAATATTGGGACAAATAATAAAAAAAAGAAAACAAAGAATCATTGCACTTGACTTGAGTACAAGAATGTATGTTTGATGGTGGTATAAATGTCGCCTCCTGCCGTGCTAAATACACGTTCAGAAAGTACACTGGCTGCAGGGCAGGCCAGCATCTCCAAGGCATACAGGGCAAGCTCTGGCCATGTGGACAATTTGGAGACCCAGAAGTTGAATGGGGCAGAACCATCAGTCAGTACGTGTAGTCGTGTGCACAGGTACTGTTCCACCAGGTTGTTCAAATGCTGCCTCCTGCTAACACGCTCCATATCAGCAGTTGGGGCCGAGGTAACAAAGCTTTTCCACATGTCGGCCATGCTAACCCTGCCTTCTGAGGTGCTGGCGCTGACACAGCTGTGTTGGAGACCTCTTCCTCCTCCCCTGCCTTCGCCTTGTGCTTTCACTTGACCCCCGGCGTCAGTTGGGAATGCTCTCTGGAGCGCGTCTACCAGCGATCACGCTCCAGTCAGGGAATTAAGGACGGCACATTGTCTTTGTAACGGGGATCCAGCAGGGTGGCCGCCCAGTAGTCAGCACACGTTAAAATGTGGGCAACTCTGCAGTCGTTGCGCAGGCACTGCAGCATGTAGTCGCTCATGTGTGCCAGGCTGCCCAGAGGCAAAGACAAGCTGTCCTCTGTGGGAGGCGTATCGTCTGCGTCCTCCATATCCCCCCAGACACACATCAGTGATTGGCCTGAGCTGCGTTGGATGCCATCCCGCTGTGAACATGTTTTATCCCCATCCTTCTCCTCATCCTCGTCCTCTAGTAGTGGGCCCTGGCTGGCCAAATTTGTACCTGGCCTCTGCTGTTGCAAAAATCCTCTTTCTGAGACACTTCTAAAAGACTGGCCTGAAAGTGTTAGAGATGACCTCTCTTCCTCCTCCTCGTCCTGGGCCACATCCTCTTCCATCATCGCCCTAAGTGTTTTCTCAAGGAGACATAGAAGTGGTATTATAACGCTGATAATGGCATCATCGCCACTGGCCATGATGGTGGAGTACTCGAAACAGCACAACAGGGCACACAGGTCTTGTATGGAGGCCCAGTCATTAGTGGTGAAGTGGTGCTGTTCCGCAGTGCGACTCACCCGCGCGTGCTGCAGCTTAAACTCCACTATGGCCTGCTGCTGCTCGCACAGTCTCTCCAGCATATGCAAGGTGGAGTTCCACCTGGTGGGCACGTTGCATATGAGGCGGTGAGCGGGAAGGCCGAAGTTACGCTGTAGAGCAGACAGCCGAGCAGCGGCAGGATGAGAATGCCGGAAGCACGCACAGACAGCCCGCACTTTATGCAGCAGCTCAGACATGTCGGGGTAGTTGTGAATGAATTTCTGCACCACCAAATTCAGCACATGCGCCAGGCAAGGGATGTGCGTCAAACCGGCTAGTCCCAGAGCTGCAACGAGATTTCGCCCATTATCGCACACCACCAGGCCGGGCTTGAGGCCCACTGGCAGCAACCACTCGGCGGTCTGTTGTTCTATACCCCGCCACAACTCCTGCGCGGTGTGGGGCCTGTCCCCCAAACACATCAGTTTCAGAACGGCCTGCTGACGTTTACCCCTGGCTGTGCTCAAGTTGGTGGTGAAGGTCTGTCGCTGAATGGAGGAGGAGGTGGTAGAAGAGGAGGAGGAAGCCTAGTAGGAAGAGGAGTCAACAGGAGGCAAAGAATGGTGCCCTGCGATCCTTGGCGGCGGAAGGACGTGCACCAAACAGCTCTCCGCCTGGGGCACAGCCGCCACTACATTTACCCAGTGTGCAGTTAGGGAGATATAGCGTCCCTGGCCCTGCTTACAGGCCCACGTATCTGTGGTTAGGTGGACCTTGCCACAGATGGCGATGCGCAGTGCACACTTGATTTTATCCGATACTTGGTTGTGCAAGGAGGGCACGGCTCTCCTGGAGAAGTAGTAGCGGCTGGGAACAACATACTGTGGGACAGCAAGCGACATGAGCTGTTTGAAGCTGTCCATCTCCTCCAACCTGAATGACAGCATTTCAAAGGCCAGCAGTTTAGAAATGCTGGCATTCAGGGCCAGGGATCGAGGGTGTCTAGGTGGGAATTTACGCTTTCTCTCAAAGGTTTGAGAGATGGAGAGCTGAATGCTTCCGTGTGACATGGTGGAGATGCTTGGTGATGGAGGTGGTGTTGTTGGTGGCACATGCTCTGTTTGCTGGGCGGCAGGTGCCAACGTTCCTCCAGAGGCGGAGGAAGAGGCCGAGGCGGCAGCAGCAGAAGAGGGAGCAGGAGGGGCCTGAGCCCTTTATTGGTTTTGAAGGTGCTTACTCCACTGCAGCCCGTGTCTCGCATGTAGATGCCTGGTCATGCAGGTTGTGCTAAGGTTCAGAACGTTAATGCCTCGCTTCAGGCTCTGATGGCACAGCGTGCAAACCACTCGGGTCTTGTCGTCAGCACATTGTGTGAAGAAGTGCCATGCCAGGGAACTCCTTGAAGCTGCCTTTGGTATGTTCAGTCCCTGGTGACGGTGGCCAGTAGCAGGCGAACTGTTTTGGCAACGGGTGCTCTGCTTTTGCACCCTGCTCCCGCTTTTGCTACGCTGTTGGCTCAGTCTCACCACTGCCTCTTCCTCTGAACTCTGTAAGTCAGTGGCACGACCTTCATTCTATGTAGGGTCTAGGACCTCATCGTCCCCTGCTTCATCTTCAACCGAGTCTTCCTGCCTGACCTCCTTTTCGGTCTGCACACTGCAGAAAGACACAGCAGTTGGCACCTGTGTTTCGTCATCATCAGAGACGTGCTGAGGTGGTATTCACATGTCCTCATCAGGAAACATAAGTGGTTGTGCGTCAGTGCATTCTATGTCTTTCACCGCTGGGGAAGGGCTAGGTGGATGCCCTTGGGAAACCCTGCCAGCAGAGTATTCAAACAGCATAAGAGACTGCTGCATGACTTGAGGCTCAGACAGGTTCCCCGATATGCACGGGGGTGATGTGACAGACTGAGGGGCATGGGTTTCAGGCGCCACCTGTGCGCTTTCTGCAGAAGACTGGGTGGGAGATCGTGCTGGATCCACTGTCGGCCACCCAATTGACTAGCGCCTGTACTTGCTCAGGCCTTACAATCCTTAAAATGGCATTAGGCCCGACTAAATATCGCTGTAGATTCTGGCGGCTACTGGGACCTGAGGTAGTAGGTTCAGTAGGACGTGTAACTGTGGCAGAACAGCCACGTCCTCTCCCTGCACCAGAGGCTCCACCAACACCACCACCACGACCATGGCCGCGTCCCTTATTAGATGTTTGGGCGTTGCTAGGTTAAAACATTCGGAACATTTGGAGCATTTGTTCCAGGCCCCGAATGTCCTGTCTGCAAGATAGATCCAACTGTATTGCCATCCTCAGGACGGCAATACAATTGAATCTAGTGACCTGCAAGAGCTGAAGGACCTGTGATGACATCACAGTCCATGTGATCAGTTGTAAATGCAGTAGCTGAAAAGGACCTGCGATGATGTCAACACCTTCATGTGACCAGTGCAGGAGAGGACGGCTCAGCAGTGAAGAGAATTCCATGGGAAGAAGCTGAGGTGAGGTCTGCTACATGAGGAGAGGTAAGTGAATGGAGAGGCAGAGCAATGTTGGGAGTTGTAGTTATTTAGCTGGGACTGTATGTTAGGGCTCAAGGGAGGGAAGTTATTTACATGGACATGAATGTTGGAGGTGGCTGGGGCAGGGTGATGTTATTTACATGGGATTATATGTTGAAGGTGTCTGGGGGAGGGAGTGATATTATTTACATGAGACTGAATGTTGAGGGGTAATGCTATTTAAATAGGACTGCTTGTTGAAGGTGGCTGGGGATGGGGTGATTTTATTTACATAGGATCGTATGATGAAGGTGTCTGGGGGAGGGAGTGATGTTATTTACATGGGACTGAATATAGAGGGGGTCATGTTATTTACATAGGACTGTATGTTGAAGGCGGCTGGGGAGGAGGTGATGTTATTTACATGGGACTATATTTTGGAGGGGGCTGGAGAAATAGTGTGATGTTATGCACATGGAACTGTATTTTGGAGGGGGCTAGAGAGATGGTGTGATGGTATTCACCTGGGACTCTATGGTGGAGGAGGGAAATAAGGTTATTTACATGGGACTGTATGGTGGAGTGGCTGAGGAATTATAATTTCTGAGGACAGTAAACGGAGGAATATGCATTGGGGCTTGGGCCCCAGATCTTTTGAGACCCTAGCAACGCCCCTGATGGGAGAGATCTCTGTACTGTCCCCTAATATATTTATACATAGTAATTAGATCTCCCCTCAGTCGTCTTTTTTCTGAAGTGAATAACCCTAATTTTGATAATATTTCAGGGTACTGTAGTTGCCCCATTCCAGTTATTACTTTAGTTGCCCTCCTCTGAACCCTCTCCAGCCCTGCTATGTCTGCCTTGTTTACAGGAGCCCAGAACTGTACACAGTACTCCATGTGTGGTCTGACTTGTGTTTTGTAAAGTGGTAGGACTATGTTCTCATTACGGGCATCTATGCCCCTTTTGATGCAACCCATTATCTTATTGGCCTTGGCAGCAGCTGGCGGTCACTGGTTTTTACTGCTTAGTTTGCTGTTTATTAAAATTCCTAGGTCCTTTTCCATGTCAGTGTTACCGAGTGTTTTACCATTTAGTATTTATGGGTGATTTGCATTATTCCTTCCCATGTGCATAACCTTACATTTGTCAGTGTTAAACCTCATCTGCCACTTCTCTGCCCAAGGCTCTAATCTATCCATATTCATCTGTAGGAGTATATTGTCCTCTTAAGTGTTAATTACTTTACACAGTTTAGTGTCATCTGCAAAAAAATTATATTTTACTGTGCAAGCCTTCTACAAGATCATTAATAAATATATTGAAGAGAATAGGGCCCAATACTGACCCCTGAGGTACTCCACTAGTGACAGTGACCCAATCTGAGTGTGTACCATTAATAACCACCCTCTGTTTTCTATCACTCAGCCAGTTACTTACCCACATACAGACGTTTTCTCCCAGTCCAAGCATTCTCATTTTATATACTAACCTTTTATGTGGTACAGTGTCAAATGCTTTGGAGAAGTCCAGCTATACAACTTAACACTGATTTAACACTGTCAAGCCTTGAACTTACCGCCTCATAGAAATTGATTAGGTTAGTTTGACATGACCGATCCCTCATTAAGCCATGCTAATATGATGTTATTTGCTTGTTATCATTGAGATCCTCCAAGATAGCATCTCTTAGAAAACATTCAAACAGTTTACCCACAACAGATGTTAAACTTACCGGCCAATAGTTTCCAGGCTCTGTTTTTGCACCCTTTTTGAATATTGGCACCACATTTGCTATGCGCAAATCCTCTGTTTGTGGTTGGCAGGTGCCACTGTCACTCCAGTGGGGGAGTAAGAGGCTGAGACTGGAGCAGAAGAGGGACCAGGAGGAGCATGAGATCTTTTGTGGTTTTTGAGGTGTTTACTGCAGCTCGTGCTTTGCATTTATATGCCTGTTAATGCAGGTGGTGCTCAGGTTTAAAACATTTATGCCTTGCTTCAGGCTCTGATTGCACAGCATGCAAACCACTCGTGTTTTATTGTCAGCACATTGCCTGAAGAACCTCCATGCCAGGGAACTCCTTGGAGCTGGCTTTGGTATGCTCAGTCCCTGGGTGCAGTGGGCAGTAGCAGGCGTACTGGCTAGTGGACAGCCACTCTGGTTTTGCACACTGCTACCTCTTTTGCTGTGCGGCTGGTGCTGTGTGACCACCACCTCTTCCTCCGAACTGCACACGTCACTCACATGACCTTGATTCCATGTGGGGTCTAGGACCTGATCATCCTCCACATCATCTTCCTTCCACTCTTCACCCCTGCCCTCCTTGCCAGTCTGCACACTGCAGAAAGCCGCAGCAGTTGGCACCTGTGTTTCGTCATCATCAGAGATGTGCTGTGGTGGTCATTGTGGCAGGTGCAGCACCATGAATTACCTTTTGCTCTGTTGCATTAGAAGAATTTTGATATCTCCATTTTTTAACCACACTGTCTATTTCTCTGTAATTCCTCTAGGGCATTCTATGGAAACAGTAGGTTTAAAGAGCACACCAAATGCTTGAAATAACTTCTTTATTAACTTCAACTTTTCTTCATATATAACACTGCCGCCTCCACAGAAGGTAGTCCATGTACATAACGCGTGTTGAAAAGATATCACAAGATGGCGGTATGCATAAGCTGGTGGTTCAACTGTTCAATCTTGTAATTCAACATAAAATGGTGGATATATTTCTCGAGTATCTGTACTCTCACTTTAAGTTATTTAAGCACTTTATGATCTCTCTGAGAGGTATATCTGAGGTCTAACTAATAGTTCTACTTGCTGAATTTAGTTGCAATTTGCAGTATGCAGTAACTATTTGCAGATTGGTTGAGTATGATCTGTTATGGTTGTATGCAATTTGGATTGCAATATGGAATTTGAATTTGCAATTGTGAACTTTGTAATTTGCAATTGGTGGAACTGTAAGTAAACACACATAACTGTATTCAGTATACAGTTTTATCACTATATTAACAGTAGGAACATTATATAACTGTTTTAAATACCTAGTTTGGCCTCTCTGCTTCCATAAAACACAGCTCTTAGTGGAGTGAATGTCTGTTCAGCTTCTCTCCTCTGGTGTAATGATTCTAGCAGCTCCCGTTAGGACAATTTCCCACACAGGCTGTTTGTGAGGCTGGCTGTGATTGGTAAAAACTCCTGCTGTGTCTGAGGCTGGTTGTGATTGGTCAAGACTCCTGCCCAGAAACAACAGTTTAACTCTATCCTTTCTGTTGTTTCTGATGTGTCATTGAACTTACCTCATATCCATATAATGAATTCTAAAGGCATATTATCTTTTCTGCTTCTGTGAACACAATATATAACAGTTTTATGACATCCAAACATGAAGTCACTGTAAATAACTCTGCTTCTGTCTTTAACACACAAACATAGGAACTGTATTAGGGTTATTGGCAAGTCTAGCTGTATAAACATATAAGCTATATTATCAACCTAATACAGGTCTTAGCTGGCCAGCTACACTCCCACCAAAATTACCTATAATTCCAAGTTCTTAGTGGTAGGACTTAAACATGAATTTGAGGAATTTTCCATAAGGTTCTCAACTTCCAAGTGTCCTTTATTACTCTCAAGTAGAACAACTAACTTCTGTATAGGACGTTCCAACTTGAGTGGAGTAGTGAGACGTTTTCCTTTTTTGTCAAGTTTTGAGTCTCCTATTTGTAACAACACTCTTCTTACTAGTTTTTCTTCATCCTTTTTAACTTTTAGAACTTTTG